>NC_137032.1:17668280-17840777 GCF_032717465.1 Coenobita brevimanus
AGTAGGCTTGAATTTTTCAGGAACTACTTTCCCGTGGAGTTTGTTTTGAAGATTGTGGCCCTGACCAACCAACGCCTTTGCTGCATTTGAACGTGGGGGAACAACACAGACACGACACAGCCGATTGTTTGAACCTGAAGTGACCTTGGGTGAAATGTATGTTCCTAGCACTTGTGCTTTTGATGGGGATACTGAAAAAAAATCAACTTCCCTCGTATTGGACTGTGGATCCAGTAATGGTGACAACATTTCTTGGCAAGATGACGGGAAGGAATCGTTTTCAGTACATCCTGAACCGCCTTCATTTTTTTGACACCCTTGACCCTGCTAATGCAAACAACACAGTCAGGATGAGGAGGATACTTTGAGAGAAATTCCGTACCTCTTTCTCTCCATACCGAGACCTCGTCATAGAGGGGAGTCTAGTGCTATGGAGAGGTAATGCTTCTTTTCATCAGTATATCCCCAGCAAAAGACACAGGTTTGGCTTCAAAATCTTCGTGATGTGCGACTGTAAGACTGGGTATTTGCAGGACACAGTCCTGTACACAGGTGTTCAGACGGACATCACAGAAGATAGAAGTTTGGGACTCTCAGGGACTGTGGTAAAAATGATGATCGAGGAATACCTTCATCATGGGCACATCGTACACTTCAACAATTGGTACACAAGACCCATTCTCGCCAGGTACCTTCACCTGCAGGAAACTGGTCTGTGTGGCACTGTAAAGAACAATCGACGGCACATGGTGAAGGTGGGGAGGCAACTTCAGAAAAAAGAGGTTGTTTTTTACAAATCACATAAAATCCTCGCAACAGCATGGCACCCCAACCGCAAAGTATTCCTCCCCTCATCTGTTCATTGGCCCCTTGTACACCGCACAGACAGTGTAGATTACAGGGCAGAAGGGCAGCGTCACGTCTGGAAACCAGAACCTGTCTTGGTGTACAATATGAATATGCGACAGGTGGATCAATCAGATGCCATGATTTCCAGCGTTGACTGTGCCAGGCTCACAATGAAGTGGTATAAAAAATTATTCTTCCGTCTCCGACATCACTGTCCTCAACGCTCACTGTCTCCACGCACATACCGCTGGCATCCAGACCTTCGAGGGCTATATTCGTGAGCTGGTGCGGGAAATAGTGGGGGAACATAGGGAAGATAGAAGTACTGCTTGCCACCCCCAAACCTCTCCACCTAACCTCTAGACACTTCCCCAAAATCGTCCCGTCAAGTGGAACACGTAAGAATCCTCAGTGGAGGTGTCACATATTTGCAAACAGCACTGCAAGGCCACATACTCAGCAGAAGGACTCAAGGTATATGTGTGTAGAGTGTGATGTAGGACTGTGCCTGTACCCATGCTTCGAGGAGTACCACACTCTCGCTAACAATTGAGAAACAATAGTGTAGTAATGACGAGCGATAAAAAGATGCTCAAAAAGTGTTGTAAATACGAAAAAAGACACTCAGAAAGTGTTATAAGTACTGCATACAGTGATGACATGTTGTAAATATTTTCTCGTAAGTGTTATGACTGAACGGTGTGGAGTAAAGTTTTACGTATGTTCTCGTAAGTGTTAGACGATGTATTCACAGTGAGATGCTCAAAAATACTCTTGTAATGTCCGTGTATGCTGAAGGCATGTTGTAAATAATTTACTGTAAGTGAAAGGGCTGTACATTGTGAAGTCAAGTTGTGCATATTTTCTCGTAACTGTAAGATAATGCATTCACAGTGATATGTATAGTGTTGCATGAGTAAGTGATTTTTTTCCCTTAAAAACACGATTTCTTTATGAAATAATATTTTTTTTTGTGGGTGTGAAGTGGACAGAAAAGTGTTAAGACCATTCCCATACCTTCCCTGAGTCACGTTGGTGAGAATACCTGAGTTTAAATTGCATAGAAAACGGGTTTTCTCTCACCGCCGCTGGGGATTCCCCGCTTGCTCACACCTCCAGACGGCCGAAGGGACTATGAAGAACGCACTTCCAGCCTCCGGTGAGTTTTTTTATGGTCATATTCGTTTTTTTACATCAAAATCTATCATTTTAGCCTAAAAAAAGAAAAAAAAATGGCCAGCATGGGGATGACACTTAGGGCTTGAAGTGGCCAGCATGCGGTGGGTTAAAAACTTCCTCAAAAAACGATGTCAGCTAGTATCAAGGTACAAAATATACACAAAAAAATAGCATTTCAGCATTAAGTAGCACTTTGATCAGTATTAGAATTTTCAACAAAAAATATTGGTTGAAAGCAACAGTTTGATCAATCTGAAAATATTTAACGAAAATATGGTAGCAAGGAAGAATTTGACATTAGAATCTTCCACATCATCAAGTGAAGGCGTCCACGGGGTGGAAAATTGAATTGCGCCTGATAGCCAAAGAGAAAGCTCATTAATATGATTAAAAATCTGCAGTTTTCCTTTTTGCCTTCAGGCGGGATTCAGTGTTCCACTCCATGGACGCCTTTATATGATACATTTTTCAACAAAAAATGATTATACATAGTAAGGAAATGGTAATAATTAAAAATTTTCCCCCAAGATGATGGTAGCAAGTAACAATTTGATTCTCTCAGAAATTTCATCAAAAATGATGGTACTAAGAAACAGTCAAATCATTCAAAGAAATTTCCATAGAAAATGATGGTAGTACAGAGTATCAAATAATTTTTTTTTTTCTAATTTTCCCAAAAAATGATGGTGGCATGTAACATCCAAATCACTTAAAAAAATATACACAATATATATATATATATATATATATATATATATATATATATATATATATATATATATATATATATATATATATATATGGCACTATGAGCTAGTATTTTTCAAAATGCTTCAAGTGAATATTGTGAGTAATTCAATAACTATGATCTAGTATTTTTCAAAATACTTCAAGTGAATATTGTGAGTAATTCAATAAACTTTTTCAACTCTCTTTATTGTCAGTATTAGTAGCCTACTTTCTGTATGTCGCAAAAATATTTGTCGCACTCTCAATGTAAGTATAACACTGACACAAGGTTTAATGTCATCATCATCATCACCTGGATCATCTTCGTAATAATAATAAAAGTAATAATAATAATAATAATAATAATAATAATAATAATAACTGAAACACTAATTCTCCAAGAACAATTTTGATAAAACTTCCTACACTCATTGCTTACTAGAAGCTGAACTATAAAGGGACCTTGAGGTCAAGGTCACTGATCTTGTGCATGTCACCTTAGGTCATCAGAGTCTATAAGTCCACCAAGTTCATCACAGTCTTCAAGTCCACCAAGTTCATCATAGTCTTTAAGTCCACCAAGTTCATCACAGTCTATAAGCTCACCAACTTTGGTGGCTCTAGCTTTAATCCTTCATGGAACAATAGGTGACATCCGGAAATCCAGAAAAGTCCCAGTTTTTGACCCAAGGAGAGCTCAGAAAATAATTATCGATTAAAACCATACTCCTTTCTGCACTGTGTCAGCCTTAAAGCTATATTGTGGTAAAATTTCAGCTCCCTAACTGAAGCAGTTTTTGATAAAGCAAGGCTGGCACACTTTCCTGTGTGCTGGATAATACTCGGGAATCCATATTTGGTCAAAAGAAGCAGACAGCTGTCCAACAAAGCTGACGAAGTGTGAATTCTCTAGGCCAAATAGCCTTTGAAATATCACAATTTTAAAATAAGTGAAAATAATAATAGAAATAACTATAATACTGACAAAAACAAGAAAGCTCCCCACAGGGATGTAGAAAATTTATACTAGAACACTATGAACTTGCCCAAGGACAAAATAATTTTGATGAAGCAAAGCTTCCTATAGCCATTGTCCACAAGAAGCTGAGCTATAAAGGGACCTCGACATCAAGGTCACTGATCTTGTGTATGCCACCTTGGGTCATCACAATCTATAAGTCCACCAATCTTGGTGGCTCTAGCTTTAATCCGTCTGAGAAAACTAGATGACATCCGGAATATCCAGAGAAGTCCCAATTATTAACCCCAGTAGGTCTCAGAGAATAATCAACCGATTGAAACCACACTCCTTCCTGCACTGTGTTCATCTTCAGCTCTGCTGTAGTAAAATTTCAGCTTCCTATCTTAAGTGGTTCTTGAGATAGCATGGCTGACTCACTTTTCTGAGTTCCGTAAATTATCTGGAGATGCGGTTGATGGATTGCCACCATTTTGGGCCAAAATAAGCTGGCTTCTGTCCGACTATGTTGACCAACTTCGAAGGTTCTCGGCCAAATAGTCTTTGAAATATCGCAATATTAAGATAAGTAATAATAATAATAATAATAATAATAATAATAATAATAATAACAATAATAACTGATAAAAACAAGAAAACCTCTCAGAGGGATGTGGGAAGGTTTGATAATAAACAAGAAAGCTTCCCACAGGGATGTGCGAGTTTTAATAATAATCACCATCACCATCATCATCATCATCGTCATCTTTACAAACAGCCTGAGATAACAGTGACATAAACGCTAATTATCATCATCACATCATCTTCGTCGTCGTCATCATCTTCCCTTGGCAGTCTGCAAATAGTTATCGTACTCCTGTGCTTTCTTGTTCCTGTTTGTGGATCCCTCTCGCCCCTTATACTAGCTACAGGGAAAAAGAGTTATCAGCTTCACTTCCACAGACCCTAGTCAGCTGAATAAAATCGTTTAGTGGTAACATTATTAACCTGCTGCATCCCGGCAGATTTTTTAGCCATGACCCCCCCCCCCCAATCCAGGCAGATTTTCGAAAAGTTTTTTTTTGTTAAATCCTCCACTTTTTATGAGAAACATCGAAAATTCAGAGAGAAATTGCTCAACTGAGTCTAGAAGTGGTTTAAACAGGTGACCATCCCCCCACCTGGCGCCTCTTCTATCGAGCCATGCTTCAGAGAAGACGTTTTCTATGGAGAGGTAACTCTTCCAAACCACTCAGAATAGGTAGATATTTATTTATTTAGTACAAATTTATATATAGTACAAGAGTATGTTGGTTTTCACACAATAATATAGGCGATATAAACATTGTTTCACTCACCAAACACATCAACAAACCGCACCTTATTTGGCGACGTTACCTCCTCATCACTTCATCTCATTTTTTCCTCTGGAGCCATGTAAGCTTTGTCCTCCACATTGTCATCGATTGGGGAATCACTCTCGCCTTGAATTTCGTACCGTGGCACGACATGTCTTTACTGTCCAGGTCACTGGAAACAGGTGAATTGTCGAGACAGTGGCGTGCGGGGAGGGGGGGGTCACGCTGCGTAAAGCATTGGCCCCGCCTGGCCTTGGGTAGAGGAAGGTGTCCTGCGTATACATACCAAAAATCACGTGCAAAATTTGAAAAATGTGCAAATGACAGATCTCGCTATTGCAAAACATATTTGGTTACGTCATCTGGTGTCACCATGACGAAGTGTACCTGTAGAGACGTACCCATACATCAACGGGATGTGGTGGGTTAAGATGAAAAGCTATCATCGTACAGAAAGATAAAATTTATTGTTTCAGGATGATTCAGTATAAGCTGTCCGTCCTAAGTCAAATAAAATTGTAGGTACTGAGAAAAAAGCAGGAGTGATCATCGTAGTAAAGGATGAAGATGATTATGATGATGATAACGATTTATTTATAGCTTCGTTCAATGGGCATTCTGTTGATAGTTCACCTTGTTTTGTGTTTTTATCCTAATTCCCTCTCCAAGTATCAGCCGCAAATAGGATTACAACATAGATGACGATGATGAACATTCTTAATAATTCCTCTAATTTGTTGTTTTCTTTTTATTTTCTCTTCCTTTACACTTCATTTATTAGTAAGAAATGGGCATGTAGAGATGATGATGATGATGACCATAGGTTACTTATCGAGCAATTTCATTCAAGTGACATGGGATATATGTTTCTCCAAATCATATTCATTCCTGTTCCTGTTTCTAGTTCCTAGATCCTTTTCATCACATGCGCAGCAGTGGACATAAACAAGCTAGTGAGCAATGGTTTGGAAATTCAGTAATGGGATCTTGAGAATCTAGCAAACTTTTCAGAATGTTATGCTAACTTTCCATAATTGCTCGACTATCTACTGGAGAGATATTATCTCCACCTGCTCAGGTGTGGATATAAAATTTATCCACTGCATTGCTATAAATAACCGGCCAATGATTCAAGTTTTTTGAAACCCTTTAATGGAACTCAACAGACTCTTCGCTTTATTAATATTTGAGCAAGTGAGCTATTAATTTTTGAGCAAGTGAGCTAAGGGAGCGAAGGAAAACAGGTACATTCAAAGCTTGCTTCCTAAGGCAATGAAAATTTAATGTTATAAACATGTGAAACAGACCCTCTTAATTTCACCAAAAAAGTACTGTAATTTAAAATGCAAAACTGTCTTACAACTGAATTTACTAAAGTTGAAAAATTTAAGAGAGAAAAGTGGCTCTGGGCATCCTTAAAGGTATAGGATTTGCCCCTCAAATGATGACGATTAATTCAAATTTAATTTTTTTATTGAGACTACGTCGGACCGATTTCATTTGATGTCTGTAACCATTGCCGCCATACACAAAGTGCGTGAATTAGAACTATGGTTCAAGTCACAAATCATATATATATATATTTTTTTTCAGAGCAAACAACAAAAAGAAAATAAAAGCCTAAGCATTCGTCCAAGATTGAGTATTGCCTGCCATCACTAAAAAACTAGATTAGTGCCTCTAGCAATCAAATGCATATTATCGTTGCTTTGCCAACATCTAATCAGTTCAACACACACACACACACACACACACACACACACACACACACACACACACACACACACACACACACACACACATACACATATATACAGTATATATATATATATATATATATGAAAAGACAGGACAAATATGCCATTTCACGTGGGGTTCAGTTTGGTAGGAATGGTTTGTTGCTGTCATCGTCGATTAATAACCCTGGGGGATAGGTTGAAATTATGGACCTAATCCCTACACTCCTCAAAATTAAATGAATCATTCGCTGAGCTGTAATTAATATTTGGAAAATGAGTGGGGGGATAAATGCAACCTTAGAGGTTTAATAACCCAGGGGGATAGTTAGCACATAGAGGACCTAATCCCTACCCTCTTATAAATCTAAAATAATCAGATAATTACTAAGTTGGGGTAAATTTGTGGTTGAAATTCATAATTAAATTATTAAACTAGAAATCAGTCAACATATCTGTTTCTTTACTGCAAAGATCTTCTAGTAGTAAGGCAGGTTGGGTAACTAGAGCCATAAATGATTGTAAACAATCGTTGGACGAAATACAGCTGTCCAAGGAGAAATGAAATAGTCTCCTAAATATCCTGGAAGACCGATGGAACAAGTATGAAGAAGGTTATATAACTTTTGAAGGGGCTATAGTAAAGGCTGATGATGAGGAACTCTTAGAGTCAGAAACTACGAAGTTTGAAAGTAAATTAGGAAAATACTTAACTGTAGTAAGGACACTAGAGTCAAAATTAGCTGAGACAGCCACGGATACACAAGTTGTGGAACAGCAGAGTAGAGCTGTGTTACCACAAATAACGCTTCCAGAGTTTGATGGGGAGCAGAACTGGAAATCCTACTGGGACCAGTTCAAATATTTAGTACTCGATAGAACGGATCTCCCTAAAGTCAGTACACTTACATATCTGTTAGGACAGGTCAAAGGAACACCATATCAGATGATAAAGGAATTACCAGTAGAAGAATATAATTATGAGGTGGCCTTGACCATCCTTAGACAAAACTACGAAGACAGGGAGCAAGTCATTACTCAATTATTGAAGGCTCTAATTGAATTAACCATACATAGACACGATTTTGATTCCTTGCAAAAATTTAGAATTGCAATAAGTTGTAATTTAAAGGCCGTAGGTACTTACGATGATATTAAGGCATCAGATTGGGTGCTTTCAAGAACTGTGTCCTTAAAGCTTCCACTGAAAACCAAGGATGCTTTGTATGGTAGGCACCAAAAGGATAAAATCTCCTGTGAAGAGACTGAGGAAGGCTTGATGCAACTCTGTAAACATTTGCAAGGAACTGTAAAATCTACCGAGGTAAAACAGAAGACTGAAATAAAGAAAAAAACCACTAACCAACTGGTTGGAAAACCTAAGTCAGAGAAGACTAAGTATGTGCCTAAAGAAGAGAGAGGTACATTCCTTAGCTCCTTAAAGGCTGAGGATAAAGTATTAAAGACAAGGAATAGACATGCTAATGATATTAAGGAAGTAAAACCTTCCATGGTAAAAGAACGTTTGTGTATTTTGTGGTGAGCAACATTCCAGTGTATCTTGTCAACAGTATCCTGATTATGCTTCTAGAGTAGGAAAGCTTCAGGAACTGGGGTGTTGTATAATCTGTATGAACTCCGAACATGCTTCCACGGACTGGAAGACTAAATTAAATTTTTATTTTTAATGCAAATGAGATCATCATCATAGTGCTTTATGCCCTAGGAGGAAGATTGAGGTTCCTAAACCTGCGAGCGTCAATATGACAATTGCAAAAGGGAATGCTTCATTAGTAATGCCAGCTGCAGTTCCCATAGCCGATGTGAAGGTATTGTTTGAGAACAGAAACCTATTAGTATGTACCCTGTTTGATACGGGTACTCAGAAAACCTTCATTTCTGCAATGTGAAGAAATTAAAGTTACCTATTATTGGCAAGGTAAATCTAGCCATTACAGGATTCTTAACAATTAAGAAAGCTCAGTCTTTTGATTTAGTTAGACCTGTAATACAATTAGGCAGATATACATTAAATGCCGTATAACAGCAGCTGTATTGGATAATATGGAGACAAGTATATACATAAGGGGATTGAATGAAACTTCTGATCATCTACAAAGCTCAGGAATAAAATTGGCTAAACGGAATGTGGAATCAGATACTGTGGGTCCCATAAAAATGATAATTGACTCTGATTATTGTGGAAGATTCCTACATAGGACTTTTAAAAGGAATAAGGTACAGTTGTTCAAGAGTCCGGGAGGTAACCTTATTATGGGTCGGATGCCTTTCCCAAAACAAGTTAAAGGAGAGGCCAAACTAGTAGACTCAGTCTTTGTTACCCTCACACAGTCATTGACGGTAGCAAGAATAGGTGCAGAATTAGAACCTACTTAGATAAATGACTTTTTGGATGAAAATATTGAACCTGTACACAAATTGTGGAACCTAGGCGGTGTAGGAATACACTCTGAGGAACCAACCTCTGAAGATAAAATAACATTGGATTTGTATAATCAGTCTATGGAATTTAAGGATGGACAGTATTGGAAAGGATTACCATTTTTTTTTTTTTTTTTTTTTTTTTAAATAACAGAACGGAGGAAGGAAAAACAAATGGAGAAAAAAAATAATCCATACACCAGATTACTGGTGTCCTCTGTTCATAAAATATCTGTAACAGTTAGACTTGAAGAGTTGTAGGTTGAAATTTGGAGGAAAACAACTCTGGGGAAGCGAGTTCCAGAGAGATGCAGTTCGGGGAATGAAAGAATTCTGATAGGCAGAAGTTCTGCAATATGGTTGAGTGACATTCCAGTCATGAGCGCTACCAGATGCCCGTGTAGCACGAGGGAAGGCATGGAGAGGTGGCACCATGGACGCAACTTCGTCTGAGCATTTGCCAAAAAAATATCTGTAAAATAATGCAAGGGAGGCAACATTCCTTCTTACTTGCAGGGGAGGTAGTTTATTTGTAATGGCAGGGTTGTTAATGATTCTAACAGCTTTATTCTGAATTTTGTCTAGTTGCCTTAATGCAACCTCTCCACAACCATTCCACAAGGGTGAGCAATATTCAAGCTGAGAGCGCACATGACTCTTATAAATTATAGCTAACTGCTCATCGGCGAAGAAGTTACGGACTCTGTACAATAATCCAAGTTTCTTTGAGGCGGTTTTAGCAAGTGATCTGACATGAGAGGTCCAGCTGAGGGCACTGTTAAGTGAGACACCAAGAATTTCAATACTTTTGGAGATGGGAATATTAGTAGCACTGAAGGTAATGTACGAGTCTGGCAATATCTGTCTATTGGTAAACTGTATATATTTAGTTTTACTAGCATTAAAAGAGACAAGGTTGTTTTGTCCCCATTCACTGATTGTAGATAGATCTTCATTTATGGAGATGGCTGTATTGAGTTGAGAGGTAGAGATATTAGACTTTGTAAATGGATGTCTGAGTGTGAATGAACTATGTAGTGTTGAGTCATCTGCATATGAGTGAATGGGATTGTGAGTGACAGATAAGAGATCATTAATATGAACCAGAAATAGGGTTGGCGCCAGAACTGATCCCTGTGGCACGCCGGTGTTAATTGAGTGGAAATTCGAATATACATCATCTACTTTTACTCTTATTTTCCTGTCACTAAGATAAGAAGAAATCAAAGGAACAAAAGACGTTAGTCCATAGCAAGGGAGTTTGGACAGCAGGGAACGGTGCCATACTCTGTCGAAAGCTTTAGAGATATCAAGAGCTACTGCATGAGTTTCTCCAAAAAGATCAATTGATTGATGGATGGTATGAGTTAAGAGATTGAGTATGTCAATGGTGGATCTTTCGTGGCGAAAACCGTATTGTCTATCATTAATTAAGTTGTTGGATTCAAGATGTTTAACAATATGCTTATTAATTAAAGTTTCAAATACCTTACCAAGAGAAGATGTGATAGCTATTGGTCTGTAATTGGAGGGGTCAGACGAACTTCCTTTCTTCGGAACTGGGTGGATATTGGCTTCTTTCCATGAATTTGGGAATAAAGAAGTACGTATGCATAAAGAAGTACGTATGCATTCAGAGTTACCAACAAACTACCAAGCAGCTAAGGCTCAGTTTAATTCGCTTCTAAGGAAGTTGAGAGATAAACAGAACATCTAACCCTATATGATAACATTATAAAGGATCACTTGAAGAATAAATTTATAGAAGAGGTAGAATTCCCTGTTAGCCACAAAGAAGGACAGCACTTACCACATCATGCTGTAAGCAAGGATTCAGTAACTACTCCCATAAGGATAGTATTCAATTGCAGTAGTAAAGCATCCAAGAGATCAGCTAGCTTGAACGATTGCCTATACTCTGGACCTACACTAATAGAGAAGTTAGGGAATGTGTTACTAAGATTTAGAGAGAAACCTTATGCTTACACAGCAGACATTAGTAAGGCATATCTCAGAATAGGCCTGAGAGAGGAGGATAGGAAATTTACAAAATTCCTCTGGCCTCATGATCCCCAAAGTGAGGACAGTCCATTGAAAACTTACTGTTTCCGATCGGTGCTCTTTGGCTTTTGTGCTAGTCCTTTCCTACTTTGCAACACTTTAAAGCATCATTTTGAAAATGCCAAATGCCCAGAAATAGGGCAGACTTTTTACATGGATAATTTGCAAGGTGCTGCTGATACAGAGTCGGATGCATTGAAGGCTTATGAAGTAGCCAATTTCGAATGTGGGAAGGCAAATTTGCTGTTACAGAGTTGGAATACAAATTCATCGCTTTTGAGGAATAAAATACAAGAGGACTATCCAGATACTGACATTCCCAAAATTCAGAATGTGTTAGGTCTTAACTGGGATACAACAGCTGATGTAATAAGTCTGAAACCAATTACGTTCTCTGATGTCACTCTCACCATGAGGTCCTTGTTAAATCAGGTTTCCAAGCTATTTGACCCATTAGGGTTGGTCAGTCCTATAGTTATTAGGGGCAAATGTTTAGTACAGGAAGCTTGGCGAAAAAAGTTAGACTGAGACACTGAATTAGGTGAGACCTATGTGGAACAATGGGAACAGATTAGAAAGGAGTTTGAAACTACATCAATGATATGTATTCCCAGAAAAATAAACAGTAATGAGAAGTCGCACTTACACATATTTTGTGATGCTTCTCAAAGGGCGTATGGAGCAGTAGCTTATTGCGCAACAGGAGAGGATAGTAAGATTATTATGTCTAAAGCCAGAGTTGCGCCAATTAAAGGAAGAACCCTACCTCAAATGGAATTGGCTTCCATAGAAGTAGGAAATAAATTGGCCAGGTATATAACCACTACTCATGATACTCAGTTTGAAGATATTTACGTATGGACCGACAGTGAGATTTGTCTTTACTGGATAGGAAAGGAAGATAGTAAAATTCCTTTCGTCCGTAATACAGTGAAGACTATTAAAGAGCTGTCTTCCAAATTTAATTTCATGCATGTGTCCTCCAAACAAAATCCAGCTGATTTGCTCTCGAGAGGTTCGACCGTAAGGAGACTGAACAAAGATAACTTGTGGTTTAAAGGTCCTAAATGGTTACTCACTAAGGATTGGCCTGAACAGAAACAGTACAGTATTGCCTAGGTTAGTGTAGTGAACTTGGATCCTGTAGTGCCTGAGCCAGAAGTAATAGACATCAGCCGATTCTCATCAATAAGACAACTTATAAACACTACTAAATTGGTTGTTGAATTTTTGAATAAGAAAGTGGGGTTTCAGAAATTAGATCCCCTAGAATACTGGCTAAATAGAGTACAAAGGAATTCTTATGGGGAAATTTATAAACTTTTAGGCCAAGACACTGGGAAAGGGAATAAGCTGATGAAGAATTTAGGTTTGTTCTTAGACGGAAAAGGTCTGATAAGATGTCGAGGCCGACTGGTAAAGGCTGACTTGCCCATTCAAACCAAACACCCCATTTTATTACCCAAGAGGGGATGCTTTGTACAACTTATTTTAAAAGAAGCCCATGATTCCACTCTCCATGGAGGTGTGCCGCAGACCTTAGTTCAAATTCGGGAAAAGTACTGGATTCCTAAGGGTAGACAAGTTATTAAAAAATATCTCAAAAACTGCATCATTTGTAGGAGGTATGAGCAGCGACCTTATAACTACCTAGGACTACCAGCCCTACCGAAGGATAGGATGAACATAAGTCGGCCCTTCCAAATAACAGGAGTGGACTATACAGGGGTTATAACTGTTATGGGTGAGGAAACTCCCCATAAAGTTTACATTTGTTTATTTACTTGCGCCTACACAAGGGCAGTCCATCTAGAATTAGCGGAAGACCTAAGCTCAGAGACATTCCTCAATGTTTTTCGCAGATTCGCCGCTAGAAGGTCTTGTCCAAGCAAGTTAATAAGCGACAACGGAACTAATTTCGTTGGAGCAGCACCTTTGCTGTTGAATATAATGAACGACCCAAAGTTAAGTCGGTGCTGTGAATCCGAAATTGTATTTGACAGTTCACAGCTCCAAGAGCTCCAAGGCAAAATGGATTTACCGAAAGAATAATTGGTATTGTCAAGAACTGCCTGAGGAAAACGTTACACAGAACTAAGATCACGAGAGAAGCATTAAGAACAGTAATAACTGAAATTGAAACCAGAATTAATAATAGACCCCTGACTTATCAAGATGACACTAGCGTCTCGCTAGAGGCTTTAATACCGGCTCATATTTTATATGGCAGGAAGCTCTATCCGATGCCTTGTGTGGATATCCAGGAAGAAGTTGATGATCCTAACACAGATTATAATGATTTAGGACATCTGCGGGAGGGATATCAACGTCTGAAAAGGGTGTTGGATACTTGGAATAGACATTGGAGCGAGGAATATCTTTTGAGGCTACGAGAAAGATTTTATGGGGCTCAGGCTGCCAGCAACAAATCTGTTATAAACATAGGAGATGTGGTCTTAGTGTAAACCGAACAACAAAGATCCCAGTGGCCATTAACTAAAGTGATCTCCACGCAACCAGATTCAGAGGGGGTGCCGAGACTCTTAGAAATAAAATGTAGAGGACATACCAGTATAAAAACTATTGATAAACTGGTACCCCTTGAGTTAGCGGCCACTCCGGATCCAGGGGATGGTGAAGATCAAACGGGTCAGGAAGCGTGAACTAGAAGGGCCACAGCACAGGGTTCTTGAGATTTATGGAGGGAACT
Organism: Coenobita brevimanus; assembly: GCF_032717465.1. Taxonomy (NCBI): domain Eukaryota; kingdom Metazoa; phylum Arthropoda; class Malacostraca; order Decapoda; family Coenobitidae; genus Coenobita; species Coenobita brevimanus. The sequence continues at coordinate 17,682,303 of NC_137032.1, forward strand.
CCTGGCTAAGGGTCATATTACATGATACAGCATATCATTTTCCGCTTGCGCTCTCTACATTTTATATGAGTCGTCCCTGGTTAAAAAGCAGAGGAAAACCAGACACCATTGTCAATTGTTCAAGAGGTTTTTATAACCTAGAAATTACATTCTCTTTAATAATTCTTGTTATTGTTAAATTAAATGCTACTGTGTTTAATCCCCTTGGACAACTCTATATTGTAAATACATGTAATTATATGGAATTTTCCACTGACCTAAACTGCTTCTGCACGTTAGATGACGTGGCGAGTATGAAAAGATCTTCGTGTAGAGCAAATGTGGAATTAAGATATTCACATAGTTAAAGGGAATATTTGGTTTAACTTTAGTTTAATCAACTCTAAGATGAATTTGTTTGATTCGCCCTGTATATATCATGATGTAATCTAACAGTATTTAGTACTGTAATTTATGAATAGTTGGCACCCTACCATTCTATGAGGGAGGTAGAGCCAGCCATGCACGCACTCTGCTCCCAGACCTTGTTGAGTTAGGACTCTGTTCCTAGACATAGTGAAGCTAGCACGTTGTACATACGCACCTTAAGGACGCTTGATTGCTCAAACAATTACACAAAGCAGCCCCATCGTCATCGGTTGTCCGACACTCCCTCTTCACTAGCTAAGTAACCTTTACGAATTGGCCAATTCAAGAGGGGATTAGCTAAGAGATACAAGAGAAATTGTTATTGTAGGTGAGTGAAGGTTAAGTTACGGTTCACCTAACTCTATGAGACTTGTTTGAATTTACTTAAGAACAACTTTAGGGAAGAGTAACCACCTACGAGTTGTTTATTAGGAAATACCAGAAATTTCTTACATAGTGGTGCCCCGACAGGGATACCGACTTGTATACATTAATTATTTTTCACATTTTGGTGCCCAGAGAGAGAGGCCCCGATTTGTTTACCAGAACCTCTAAATATTTTTCACAATATGGAGTAGATGGGAAGTTGCTGAATGCTGTGAAGAGCATGTATGAGGGGGCTAAGGCTGCAGTGCGTGTGGATAGTGAACTGAGTGAATTTTTCTACTTGAAGGTTGGATTGAAACAGGGATATGTCATGCCTCCATGGTTGTTCAATCTGTATATGGATGGGGTAATAAAAGGTACAAGGTAGGGCAGTGGATGTTGGAATGGCCCTAATGAGAGAGGACAGTGTTTGGAAACTCTCTGTACTGTTGTTTGCTGATGATACTGTGTTGTTAAGTGAAAGCGAAGGGGAGCTGCAAGGCTTGGTGGATGAGCTTTTGAGAGTGTGTAAGAAATGGAAACTAAAGGTGAATGTTGGGAAGAATAAAGTTATTGTCTTCGAGAGAAGCGAAGTCAGTGAATGTACGGTGAGGTTGGATGAGAAGGAAATGGAAAATGTAAGTGTGTTTAAGTATTTGGGTAGTGTGATGAGTAACGATGGAAATTTGGAGGGTGAAGTGCTTGAAATGGTACAACAGGGAAGAAAGGTTGCTGGTTCCCTGAAGGCAGTGATAAGAAACAGGGAAGTGAACATGGAAGTGAAAAAGTTACTACATGACAGTACTGTGATACCAACTCTAACTTACGGAAGTGAAGCTTGGACGTTGTTGGAGAGACAGAAGTGAAGAGTGAGAGCAGTGGAAATGAGTATTTGAGAGGAGCATGTTGAGTCACATGGAGAGACAGACTGACAAATGAGGATGTGAAGGAGCGTTGTGGTGTAGATGTGGATGATGGGAAGCGTTAGAAGAAACACACTGAGGTGGTTTGGTCATGTCGAGAGAGTGGAGAGTGAGAAACTGACGAGGAGAGTGTATGAGTAAGGTGGATGGGGGGGAGTGGGAGGGGGAGACCTAGGATGATATGGAGGGATGGACTGGAGAGGTATATGAGCGAGGGGTTTGTGAGCTGGGAGCAGGGCAGCGAAATGGTGGGGGACAGGGCGACGTGGAGGCGATTTGTTTGTGGCCTCCTCTTACGGGATTAAGGCTCTGGCAATATATATATATATATATATATATATATATATATATATATATATATATATATATATATATATATATATATATATATATATATATATATATATATATATATATATATATATATATATATATATATATATATATATATATATATTGCAGCAAACTGCAAATATTATGAGTTTAATGCTGTAATGGATGACTACATAATTTTAATCCTCACGATGCCGGTCAGGGATGCCTGGTGAACAGTATGGATGGTGGTGGGAGTGGTAAGGACAAGTGCAGCCTGATTTTCCCACTTGTCTGATCACCCTTGTTATCTTTTTGGCCAGATGAGCCCTCCAGCTGTTTCCTACCATCGCACTCGTACCACTGAGTCCTCTCGCTGTTTCATGTTTCATTCCCGATGAGTTACGAAAGTTAAATATTGTGATGTGAAAATAACAAACCATGTTGCTCTCCTATGTAATTTATTTCCAATAACACTTTTCTCTTCTTTAACCTGGGCCATACAGTGTAAGATGCAATATTTCCAATTATTGGAAATGTGACATACCACTGGATATGAATCCAGATCCAAGCTGAAAGCCCGTGCTCCTCTGCGTAGTTACTGAACTGGCTGTATTAAATTCCTCATGCTGAAGTACGGTTGATCGTAAATGTGCATTTTAATCAAACTATTGATTTCAATACAATCACTACTCCAAGAAATATTCATTGAATTCTGCAGGTGAAATAATAATGTATATTTGTATAGGTTCATATTGGAATATAAATATGTCATTACATTATGAGGTATCATTCATAAACAATCAACACTGCATTCATTTTTTTCACTAATTCACAAATTACTGGCACTGAAGCTTAAAGTTATAACCGACCTGGTAATTCTCTTCCCAAAATATAGAAAAACTTTTACAATGCGGTTCGCAGATCAAAACAACTCTCAGTGATATTTTAGGTGCGAGTGCTCGTCTAGACAGTGACTCGCAGTCCAGTAAGGGTGAGACGAGGTTCATAGCCTACTCTACATCCTGGGTGGCCCAGGAACTCCTGTCCGCAACTGTACATTGCAGCATTCAGTTAGGTTACGGCGCACCTGACGTCAGGGAAGGGGAGGAGAGGACCGTCATCTGGGAGTGAGGGGAGCTGATTTGCACCAAACTCCACTTCAGCCCCCCACCCCCAACATAGACTTTCAAATCAGGGTTCAGCAAGGTTGTAATTACCCTTTCGTTTAGCAAATAACTCACAACAGACTAAGTATTGTTGGTAAACATTATTATATTATGAAATAATACATTATAATGGAATATCTATATAATGTTCAGTTTCAGTACTAATCCGTTTAATATTTGGCCTGAAACTTTCGAATAGGATATAAGATTTGCATGACACCAACTAGTTCATGCATTCCAGTTACCTCTTCAATCTTCCTGGTGCAAAACAATGTCTGGAGGTTTTAGTCATATATTATCAACCTGTGTTAGGGGATGGGGATAATTTTGAAAATTATACATGACAATTTTAATGCTGAGGCACAGGTAGAGATGGTAGTAGAATGGATATGGAAGATGTGGAGATTGGTCAAGGAGGAAGGTAGAGTCCCAGATGATTGAAAGTCATGTATAATTATTCCCTTGTACAAAGGAAAGGGAGAAAAATAAGTGTGTGGTAATCATAGGGATATATGCTTTCTTAGTGTAATAGGGAAAGTATATGGTACGAAAATTATTGGCAAAAAACAACCGAGGAAGTAGCTGGGGCAGAACAGGGTGTTTCAGGAAGGGAAGAGGTCGTCTAAATCAGATATTCATCCAAAGGTGCTGCGTGTAAAAGTTTCTAGGGAAAGGTATGAAACTGTATGCGACCATTTTGGATTTGGAGAAAGCATATGATGAAGTGGACAGATAAGCAAAGTGGAAAAATTAAAAATGTATGGAGTAACTGGGAAGTTGTTGATTGCCGTGAAGAGTATGCACTCGTATGAGAGTGCTTGGGATGCAGTGCCTGTGAATGGTGAACTGAGTGAATTTTTTTCCGTCTGAATGTTGGATTGAAACGGGGATGTGTCATGTCTCCATGACTGTTCAATTTGTATATGGATGGAGTTATGAAAGAGATACAGGGTAGGGAAGTGGATGTTGGAACGGCCTTAATGAGAGTGGGCAGCGTTTGTAAACTTTCTGTTCTGTTGCTTGCAGATGATACTGTATTATTAAGTGATGACGAAAGGGAACTGTAAGTCTTGGTGAAAGAGCCCTGGAGAATCTATGAGAAATGGAACCTAAAGATGAATGTAAGGAAGAGGAAAGTTATAATCTTCGAGAGAAATGAAGTCACTCAATGCAAAGTGAGGATGGATAGTGAGGAAATGGAAAATGGGAGTGCAGTTAAGTACTTGGGTAGCGTGTGACTAAGGATGAAAATTTAAAAGACGGAGTACATGAAACGGTACAACAGGGAATAAAGGTGCTGATTCATTGAAAGCAGTGATAAGAAATAGCGAAGTGAGCTTGCAAGTAAAAAAGTCGCTAGATGACAGTATTGTGATACTCTTTCTAATGTACCGAAGTGAAGCTTGGACCTTACTGGAAGGACACAGTCAAGAGTGAGAGCAGTGGAAATGAGTTATTTGAGAGGAACATGTTCAGTTACATAAAAGCGTTAGGAGAAATACATTGAAGTGGTTCGGCTATGTAGAGAGAATGTAGAGTGAGAGATGAACGAAGAAAGTGTATGTAGGTGAGGTGGAGGGGGGAAGAGGGGGTGGGGGAGACCGAGGATGAGATGGAGGGATGGAGTGAAGATTTATGAGACAGGAGGGTGTAAGTTGGGAGGAGGGCGCTGAAATGGCAGGGGACCTGGCAACATGAAGGCGATTTGTTTGTGGCCTCCCCTTACGGGAGTAGGGCGTCTGGCTATAGTTAGATAGATAAATAAATATTTTTATTACGTATTTGGAATGGTCACACATCTCAAGCACGTGTGTTTGTGAGTTGGTAGGAATGTGGTTCATCATCTCAAAGGATCAGACTGAGAAGAATAACAAAAAGCTTATGAAGGTGTTCTATATTCAGTACATTAATACTGTTTGAGTGGGAACGTGTGGTCGCTCAAGAGCTATGTTGCTAGCGTATGATTATGAAAGTACATTACATTATTGTCACTGATTCAAAATAGAACGTGAAGCAGTGTTTCGTGCAGATCCAACCACGTCCCCAATTAAAACCCACACACGCCAGTTCTCGCCTCTCATCCATGACGTCAGGTTCAGTGTTAACAAACTTGAACGCCGCGAGTTACAAGGACAAGGACTCTGGCACAAGGGGGGTACTTTCTTTTATGAGTGACTGTACATAAGAGTTCTTATATAAATCAGTGTCAGTCTACTATAGCAGTTATATATCTTACTGCACCTGCTATATAGTAGCATGATGGACAAAATCTTATTGCAAGAATGTGTACACAGATTTAATGAATCAGATTCGTCATACAGCAATAAGGAAAAGAAAACAATTTCTATCTGTGTTAGATTTATCATCCGACAAAAAGGTAGCCAAAATTATAAGTACTGGCGTAGGAACACTTAAGTTCATTGTAAAACTGAACTCAGCAGTTGATTTTAATAGACGTGGAAGCGTTAACTACTGTTAAACGTATCAACTCACCACCACCAATAATTACACTGCACTCCACTCACAGTACATCATTCTTATCAATACCTAAATATCACGCAGAAATTACACCTTCCATAATACACTCACACCTCAACTTCCACTTCCAGACACCATACATCTGACTGCTACCCACATCAAACATTTCTCTCTCACGAATACCGTCACACTGACTCCTCCCACTCCTTACAGCCACGACCAACACTAACGTATAAAACACTCCACATCCGCAACAAGTTCTAGCAACAAACCCGGACCTTCATCTAGCACTAAGCAACTACAACTACAGTACTCTACATTTCTTCTTTTTTTTTTTTCTTCTTCTTCTTCTTTTTCTCCTCCTCCTCCTTCTCCTATTATTATTACTACTACTACTACTGCTACTACTACTACTACCACACACACACACACACACACACACACACACACACACACACACACACACACACAATTATTTCACCTTTCACTCAACACTAGCACATACACTTCCCACACCATACCTAGATCTACACCTTCCATTATGCTCCTACACTTCACACATTCTATCGCTAATGAGAAGCTTACACGACGTGGCGTTGTGCTCTCTGAGTGTAGGGAAGCAGCTGTGGCATCCGTCCGGGAGCTAAACCTCCTCATTTTTCGTTGCACATCATCATGGGAAAAGACCTTCGTCCAACCCTGGTGAGGCGCTGTCTGCCACAAGGGAGTGACGGTTCCCTAAACGGTTTATGTACTGTACTGTATCTGTAAGACGCCCCTACAGATGCAATTACTTAACCGTGGTCTACGAGTCTGCTTGGCCAGACAAACCGGGGTTGAGCCACAACAGCAATTACGCATTTTGCACCATCACAATACCAACATCTGTGTCATACATCAATTTTTCCTCAGGCCCCATACCCTTATCTGCACACAGTACATTACTCACTCTACACCCACATATACACCTAATACTACGGCCTCTATTGCGCACCCGAATCTCTCACTCCATCTCCATTCTTACCTTATCAAACACTTCCTGTAAAAGAGTCTACACACACACATACAGCTCTCACTCTACATCCACACCCACAGCACTATATTCCAGCACCCACACCTACACCTACAACTCTTTAATTCAGCTGTTGCCACTTAACACCCACACCCACATTATGGGCACTTGATCTGGGGACAACAATCAGGGTGAGGAAGACTGGGGTCCTCTTCAATTACACAAGGAGGAGATGCCGCCACCACACCACATCTGTCAGAGAAAACAAATAGGAACCGTGTCAGAATTATTATGGTCTTAACGAAAAATACCTGTCTGTTATTTAAATTCACTCTTGGCACAAGACTACACTTAATCACTTAATGGACTTTATATATATATATATATATATATATATATATATATATATATATATATATATATATATATATATATATATATATTGCTACGGAACAGAGAGAGATAATGAACACACTAAAATCACTACTGTTCAGCAAATTTCCAGGTTCAAAACAAAAGAGTTAGGTAAAATTACAAGTTAAAGTTTAATGCTCAAACTAACAACTAAACATTCAGGACTCATAAGGATAATGTAATGGCAAAAACAGGTTAAATATATGGTTAACTGCAATAGCCTCTATTAACACGAAATTAGCAAGAGTAAATTTATCTAAGTCAGCCCTGATAAAATGAGAAAACCGGATAATGCTCAGTTAATGCAAGATATATTATTACAGATACAAAATATTATTAATAATGGCTGACATCAAAAACTCCACATGAATCACAAAAACCTTACTAGGCCTACGAATTAACACCTTATGCTATACAGTACAAGAAAAAAAATGTAATAACACTTATACTCAAATTACACAGCAGCTAGATGGTTGGAGACTTCCTGAGCACTCACAAAAATAATAACAACCGCACAGGGGAGAACAGAGATGTGAACAAAATGAGGAGTAGATCTAAGTGGCAATTAATGCAGAGACTGAGCTCATTATATAGGGGCCGGCAGAGCTTGATACAACTTGTAAGAGGGAAGCGCAAATGAAGCCATAGGGGACAAAGAGTTGACACTCCTGCTCTGAACAACAGAAAGAACGACTTACTCTACTATAAGGGAGGAGAAGGGGGAAGTGAGGTAGAACACGGAAGCTTGGTCACTATGGAAGCCACGAGGCGAATCGTGATCAATCATGCAGCATACTGTACGTTAGAATTATACAAAGGATGATGAAATCATAGGCTATGTAACAGCTCCCCACAAAAAAAAAAAAAAAAAAATTTACAAAGGAAATTTTTATTTCTCTAAAACAATCTGTCTAAAGTCTAGATAAGCAATCTGCAATAACATTTTCTTTCCCCTTGACATGTTGTATGTCTAATGAATACTCCTGAAGAAGTAGACTCCATCTTGTCAATCTCTGATTTTTATCTTTAAACTTACTAAGGAATTTCAGTGGGTTATGATCGGTATAAATGACTATGGGGTCAAAACCAGAACACAAATATAATGAAAAATGCTGTAAACCCAAAATCAAGGCCAATAGCTCTTTCTCAATAGTTGAGTAGTTCTTTTGAGGTGGAGTGAACTTCTTACTGTAATAAGATACAGGGTGTTCAATACCCTGATCATCCTCTTGCAGCAAAACAGCCCCAGCTCCTGTATCACTTGCGTCAACAGCCATCTTAAAAGGCTTAGCAAAATTTGGAGTAGCGAGCACTGGCTGACTTAACCCGCCCCGTCCCGGCCACTTTTCGACCACTGGTACCCCCCAATCCCGACCATTTTTCGACCCTTTTTTTTTTTTTTTTGCTAAAACTTTCGCTTTTGGTGAGAAACATCGAAAATTCATAGATAAATCGCTCACCTGAGGTTTAAAATACTCATTACAGGTAGGAGAGCCTCCTTACCTTACTGGGTTTTTTATCATGCTGGCACCAAAGAAAACGAGTTCTATGGGAGGATAACTATTTCACACCACTCATAAACGGTATTTATTTATTTACTGTTACGAATTTATATGTAGTACAAGAGTATATTGGTTTTCAAGCAGTAATATAGGCATTATAAGCATTGTTTCACTCACTAATACCTGACCTTTTTTTGCCACATTACCTGATCATCATTTCTAACTGTTTCTTCCTCTAATGCTATGTAAAGTTTGTCCTCCACATTGTCATTGATTGGGGAATCACTCTGGCCCTGAATTTCGTACCGTGGCATGACATGGCTATACTGGCCAGGTCACTGATAACAGGTGAATTGCTGAGAAAAGGGCATGCAGGGGGGGGAGGAGGTCATGCTGGGTAAGGCATTGTCTCTGCCTGGCATCTTGTTGAGGAAGGTGTCCCGTGTATACGTACCAAAAATGACTCGCGAAAATTGAAAATTGTGGAAATTATGAACCTTGCAATTGCAGGACGTTGAAGTACGTCCTCGGGATTAGCTGTGACAAAACGTGAGGACGTGGAAGTACGTCCTCGGGACGGTGCGGGTTAATAGGATAGCTTTAAGTTTGCTGAAAGAAGATTCACAGTTATCGGTCCAGACAAATTTAACTCGCCTGTGTCAACTTGTACCTTTTCTTCTTGCTGTAAATTAGCCCTCATTCAGCCTGTCCCAAAGAAGGAAGGCCATTCCCAGCCCTCTAACTATCGCCAAGTTTCCTTAACATCATGTAGTCCAAAAGTTTTTGAGTCTGTTCTTAACATTTAAATCTCAAATCACCTTTCCTATCACAACCTTCTTTCTGATCGTCAGTATGGGTTCCGCCAGGGACACTCCACTGGCGATCATCTCACATACATTTCAGACTTCTTGCCATCTTCCTTTCGAGACTTTGGCAAAATGTGTCCCATTGCACTTGATATCTCAAAGTCTTTTAATCGAGTCTGACGTATGTCTTTAATTTCCAAACTGCCCTCTAGCGGTTTCTATCCTTCTATCTGTGCCTTCATCTCTGGCTTTCGTCTGGTAGTTTTATAGCTGCTGTTGCAGACGGCCAAAGTTCTTCTCCCAGGGCTATCAATAGTGGTGTTCCTCAGGGCTCTGTCCCATCACCAACTCTCTTCATTCTATTCATCAATGACCTAAGTTGTACAGCTAACTCTATTCACTCATACGCTGATGATTCCACTCTTTCCCTTTCCATTTGCATTCTGCAGCGTTCATCTCAGCAGTTACTTCAATAAACAAGGGATGAGGCTATGACGCACCTAATGTCTGACTTGGCTCATATCTCTGGTTGGGGTAAATATAATCCCGTTGTTTTTAATGCATCATAAACACAGTTCTTACATCTTTCAACCTGACAAAATATTCTGCAAGAATATCCTCTAACTTTCACAATTTCCAACTAATTCCTGCATCATCTTTAAACATATTTGGAGTTTCATTTTCTAGGGATTTATCTTGGAAAGATCATATTACCTCTCTTGTAAAATATGTTTCAAAGAGATTTGTTGTGCTAAGCCGGCTCTGTGCCCTCTTTACTCCTACACAGTTGTTGACTTATACATGGGTGTTATTCACCCTCGTATTGAGCACAACTTTCATATGTGGTCAGGCTCCCCACATACAGCTCCTCCCAACAAGATGGGGTCAAAGGTTTTTCGTATCATTGACTCTCCTCCTCTTATTGGCTCTCTTCAACCTCTGTCTCTTCACCGCACTGTTGCATCTTTATCTCCTTTTCATCACCATCTCAGTGGTCACTGCTTCTCTGAACTGTCTCCATGCGTCCCTCCACCACTAGATGGGTCCATAGCACCTGTCCATGACAGCAACAAACTCTTATCCCTTTTCTGTCCAGCTATCTAATGCAAGAGTTAACTGTTACTCCCAGTCCTTTATGTAGATAACAGGTCGTCTCTGGAGCTGTCTCCCTTTGTTTGTATTTCCTACTTCCTATGATCTCCAGTATTTCAAACACAATGTGTCCAGGCAACTGGAAATGAACAGATCCTGAATTTGGCTCTCTGTTCCCTTGTTTGTTTGTTTCTTTCTTGAAGGGAACAAACTTGTGGGCTCCTGTCCTTTGGGTCCCTCTTCCTTGCATAAAAAATAAGAATCCACTCTGATATCATGGGTAATGTTATCACACAGCATCATTTAACAACACCTCAAGAGATAAACCGGCCTGCTGCCATGATGCTGGGAAAAATGCACAAGCTCTTCTTGTATCTGTCCACAAATATGAGATCCAATCGAAAAGTATCCTACCTTTAGCGTGTGAAAAGAAAAAATGCATTTGCTTATTTCAGACTTTAATCCTCATCAAAATATGCCCCTTGGGACACAACACACTTAGCCCAGCAGTCCTTCCATTGCTGGTCACATTTTGTAAAGTCAGTTTTGGGGATCACCAACAAGATTCTTATAGCATTTGTATTTATCAAAACTGTGTCTTCAAGTCTCGAATCCATCAACTGCATCTTCAGTTTAGAAAAGTAAGGAGCTTGCTGGACCTGTGTGATCCTGGGTTTGGCCAAAAAATCCTGAATGAGATGGGATGAGTTGGCTGGAGTATTGTCATGGAGGAGCTGGCAGTCCTCCGCCTCCCACAACTCTCATCTCTTGCAATGCACTGGATTCCATAGGCGTTGGAAAACTCCCAGTAAGTACTCTTTACTGATCACTGTATCAGGCTCTCTGGAGTGTACTCATGATGAACAAAACCCTGGTAGTCGGAAAAAAAAAAACTAAGCATGAGCTTCGCCTTTCTCCAAGAACATCGTGCATAACACCCATAGCTTCATCGCCAAAAGCTGGCTGAATCTTCCCAATGGCTTCAGACTGTGTGTCATCAAATTTTTTACAAAATTTCATGCAGTGATGTTGCTTGATTTTCTCTGTCATTGCATCGCAAAAGAATATGTCCTCAAGTACACACTGCCTGGAAGCGACTGGGCTGGGCGGCAGTGCTGATCTTACTCAAGCATGTGCACAATGGCTCAAGGTCACACACTCCACTAACATCCCGTTCTCCATATTGGTCCACGAAAAAAAAATATATATGGTCAAGTACCTTTTTATTAAACATCGTATCGCCTTTGGCCACTAGAGTAGTGGGTGCATCATATGATGTGATGAGCGCTCATTCCAGTATGCTTAAGTGAGTTGTGCTAGGGGAAGGCGTCCATAGACGGACAGCAGGTGCAACTATCAGTACACCAAGAAAACTATGAAACACCCAAATCATTTTATGATATACTGTAGGGCTCGTTTTGTGGTGATATGTGAAGAAATACTGTAACTTGTATATCCTCTTACAGAGTGTTACAGTGATTAGTGACCGGTGTTCGCGAACATTTAAACAGCATTTGTATGCAATATATGACATTCATGGTTGTAATATCCTTATGCAGTATGGTGCCCCTGTCACTGGTCCAAAAAAGTGCTCACGTGTTTAAGTGGTAACTTACATTCATGCATGTAATGGTCATAGAACAGCCAAGTCCTGATTCCAGTTTAAAATACTTGATCATACATGAAACAAAACCTTAATTCCTAAGATACCTCATCTGTGCTCCACCTGACAAAAGCCATCAAGAAGATGTGGATGCAAGACTAAAATGTGAAAAACTTTCAGAGCATCTGATTCCATACCGAATGATCATACACACTAAATTGGAATTATTATCTCCAAACACTTGATCACAAAACAAACACTAGGGAACTCTACAAAACACTAGAGAGCATCACACTCTCCTTTAGGAACGCTACACACTCGCAAGCTGCCATCACAACAACAAACACCATACCCTCAAACAAACAACAAGCAAACACTCTCATCAATCACTTTTCACATGTCAGCCATCTAAACCACCACCATGACGATCGACGTGTCATCCGATGCAAGAGACAGTTCCCCACAGACCCAGACTTTGCACCCTTCACTAACAACCAGACGAAGCACATCATTAGCAACCTTAAGCACTCATCTGCATGTGGCCCAGACAACATAAGCAACATATACCTTAAACATTTTGGACCACAAGGCATAAAAGCACTCACCAACATACCAAACTACAGCTATTCACATCATAATACCCAGCATCCGGTTGCATGGTAATATCATCACTATCCCCAAACCCAACAAAGATCCCACGTTGCCTTCCTCACACTGCCCCATCACACTCCTCTGCACCCCCTCCAAAATCACTGAACAACTTGTATTACAATTAGTGACACACCTCACATCACCTTAGCCCCATCGCAACGTGGTTTTAGGCCACTACACTCCAAAAATACTCCTTACAGACCTTAAACAAAGAGTTTTGGATGGCATCTATTCAACTAGGCCACCACACAGAGCACTCCTACTCACACTAGACATTAGCAAAGCCTTTGATGCCATCTCCCGCCATAACGTTACAAACAAAATATTCAACATAAACATGCAAGACCTGGAGCAGTGGCATCTTCGCCACGGGTCTAAGCCCGAGAGGCTGTCAAAGCAGAAGAGGACACTAGGACAGCATGGGGGTCAAACCACTGCAAACCCCCCCAGCCCCTCATGGGGCCCGAGAACCTGGGAGTGGCTTCGGTCGACCTGGCAAGTACCACACCTCTCAACACAATGCACACAACAACACCGTTTTTTCTACACCGAGAAATGTCTCCCCGGTGGTCATTTCTCGACGACTTCTTCTAGCAGGGGACATTGAGAGCAATCCAGGACCCACCAACAAATACATATCTCCAACATGCTCAAAACCTATCACTTCTAGCCGACAGACAAAGGGTTCAGTTCAGTGCAATTCCTGCAAGAACTGGACCCATCACACCTATACAACACTTACATCCAGAAAACATTCCACAAACACCTGGACCTGCTCTTTATGCTCCTTCTCCCCACCCACTAACCCCTCCACCAACCCCACTCTTACTTCCTCCACACCTCCGCATCCTAACCAACCGATCCTTCCTACATCATCCAATCCCCCAACCCCTCCCATTCCACCCCAATCCAATCCACCCCAGCCCTTACCTCCATCACAACCTTCTCCTACTCCTTCCCCTCCACCCACACCCCTACCTTCCCCCCGTGCTGCAGCACCCAACACACATCGCACACACAACTTAAACATCCTTCAAATAAGCATAGAGGCATAAACACCAAAAAACAAGAACTCGCACAATTCATCAAACAACAAAACACACATTGCCATCTTACAAGAAACAAAACTACACAGAACACAAAAAACATTAGGAGTGTAATGCTGTATGGCAGTGAGACCTGGGCAGTGAAGGAGGAAGACATTCGCCGGCTCAGACGTACAGAAATGACAATGATTAGGTGGATGTGCAGTGCGTCCCTGCGTCCAAGGCCTGGAGGGGCTGGGTTTACAATGGAAGAGTTGAGAGGTAGGATGGGACTGGAGTGTATTGGTGTTGTGATGAGGAGAGGTAGATTGAGGTGGTTTGGACATGTGGAGAGGATGGGGGATGATAATTGGGTGAGGAAGGTGAGAAGTGTTAATATTGGGGGTGGGGTTATGAAGGGTAGACCGAGAAAGACATGGGACGAGGTCATTAAGTGTGACCTTAGGGTTAAGGGACTGAACAGGGAGGCTGCAATGGATCGTGCAGCGTGGAGAGCCGCCATTAGGTGACCAAGGCCGACAGATGCAAGCATGTTGGAGCCTTTAAAAACGAAACGAAACGAAACGAAATGAAACGATAAGACAAGACCGGGCCGATGGCGGTGGCGATGGACTCATCACCCTGGTACACAAATCCATCAACGTTACGGATACCAGTGCACACACTAAGTCACTTCTCCCCTCACATGACGCCACAACAGAAATACAATCAATTAAAAGACACACTGGTAACAAATCACACATAACGATCGCCAATATATACATTCCCCCCCCAATCGTCCCCCACAGTACCACACAATTAACCTCCACAAATGCACCACATCACTAACATACCCAACATCAACCTGGGTGGTGATTTCAACGCCAAGACGTCGGCCTGGCATGTCAACAACCCTGACACAGACAGAGGGCTGGTACTACAGTCCCAAATAGATAATCTTTTCATACTTAATAATCTCCATCAACATACCCATTTCCCACACCAAGCCCTCTTCCTCCCATCATCTCCAGACATCACCTTTTGCTTCCCAAACCTCGTCCCCACAACATCCTAAAGAGTGGTCAGAGCCCTTGGCTCTGATCACCTCGCAATCATCATCATTACCAAAACCAGAATCAAACCAGCAGGCTACAGACACACATACACTAATTATAAGAGAGCCAACTGGAAGGCCTTCACAACAGAAACAGAACAACACTTTGAAACAATAACCAATACATCCATCACAAACATCAACACTGCTTTGCACACTTTAAATACAATTATTTAAAACGAAGACAAAAGATACATCCCTAGAGGGCACAGAAAAAGACAACCCCAATTTCACACCAGAAATTCAATGCCTCGTCAGGTCAGAGGGACACACTACGACACTCTACAACACCCCATACACAAGACACCGTACAACAAATACAAGAACTCAACACTCAGATAAACAATAAACTATCAGAAAAGCAAACACTAAACTGGAATAATTATCTCCAAACACTTGATCACAAAACAAACACCAGCAAACTCTACAAAACACTAAACAGCATCGCACTTTCCAACAGCAACACTATACAGTCACACGCTGCCATCACAACAACAGACATCATACCCTCAAACAAACAACAAGCAAACACTCTCATCAATCACTTTTCACATGTCGGCCATCTTAACCACGACCACGACTACCGCTTTGTCATCCGATGTAAGAGACAGTTCCCCACAGACCCAGACTTTGCAACTCTCACATACAACCACATGAAGCATATCATTAGCAACCTTCAGCATGCATCTGCCTGTGGACTAGACAACTTAAGGAACATACACCTTAAACACCTTGGACGACAAGGCATACAAGCACTCACCAACATATCAAACTACAGCTACTCACACGACATAATACCCAACATCTGGAAGCATGGCATTATCATCAGTATCCCCAAACCCAACAGAAACTCCACGATACCTTCCTCACACCGCCCCATCACACTCCTCTGCATCCCCTCCAAAGTCACTGAACGACTGCTACTACAATACGTTACACCTCACACACCCCTAGCCCCATCACAACATGGTGTTAGGCCACTACACTCCACAAACATTCCTCTTACAGACCTTACGCAGAGAGTTTTTGATTACATGAATTCAGCTAGGCCACCACACAGAATACTCCCTGTCACACTAATCATTAGCAAAGCTTATGATGCCATCTGTTGCCACAAACTCACAAACAAAATATTCAAAACAAATATGCACAATAACACAAAAAGATGGCTGGCAAACCACTTAGCAAGCAGATGTGCACATGTAACATTTGCCGGTCAGTCATCGAACATCAGAAACTTCATAAATGGCGTTCCCCAAGGATCTGTTGTGTCCCCTACACTCTTTAACCTATACATGCACGATATACCCACAAGCCACAGATACTCATAGCTTCCTTTGCAGACGACATAACACTTACATGTACGCAACAAAACGCAATCACAGCCGCACACATCCTGCAACCTTACCTCAACACACTACACGAATGGTTCACCACAAACAGGGTCAAAGTAGACCCAGCCAAATCTACAGTGACCCTTCTCACAAACTGGACATCAGAAAACAGTCACATTCCACACCTCACTATAAACAACACTACCCTACCACACACACACACACACACACACACACACACAATCCTTGGTGTATCATAAGATACATCAGTGTCATTGAAACAACACAAAAAAAAATTAAAGATAATTAACACCAAGACTCAATGCCTTAAGATCACTTGATGTCACTTGTCCATACAACATTTGGACACAACAAAGAAACCACCACCACAGTATACAAACAATATATACTTTCAATGATGAATTATGCAAGCCCTGCTTGGGCTTCTAACCTCACTAAAACACAGTATAACACTCTACAGACTATACAGAACAAGGCCCCCAAAATAATCGCAGGCTGTACAGCTACTACAGCCACAGGCCACCTACACCATGTCCTCAAAGTTAAGGATCATATAGACATAAGAGGCACCCAGATTCTAGCCGCAGCCTCCACAAACCTACACCATCCACTACCCTACATGGTAGCACATTCACACACACACCAAGGAACATCAAAACAACATCCAGCACACGATATCATATATAAATACTGTCATCTCTTCCCTCTCAACCACCTCAGACCATCGTCCAGAAACATATTCATACTCAGATCACTCGCCACTCCATACAGCCACTTAAAGACAACACACAGCTGCATGAACGGCCTCCCGATATCCACCGTTCTGAATCCTATCTCCCTCGTGAGGACAGGGTCCACCTAGCCAGGCTGAGATGTGGGCATCATCCAGCCCTCTTAAGTTATCAGAACAGGCTAGATGAGTCCGTCGCTGATGCCTGTCCAGGAGGCAACACAGCACCTCATACTATTGAGCACATTATGGAACACTGCACTGCACACAGTCACCTACGCCAACGACAGAACATACACTTTTTGAGAGCTCTGTGGGAAAGCCCGGTCTCAGCCGTGGCATCCTTCAGGGACTCGGGGCTGTTCAGGCAGACTGCCTAGGGAACAACTACTACTACTACTACATAAACATGCACAATAACACAAAAAGATTGCTGGCAAGCTACTCAGCAGGCATATGTGCACATGTGGCATTTGCCGGTCAGTCATCGAATATCAGAAACTTTACAAACTGCGTCCCTCAAGGATCTATTTTGTCCCCTACAATCTTTAACCTACTCATGCACACCCCACACTAGGGTGGAGTGAAAACAGGGGTCAAAAATCAAATCATGGATATATTGGCTGTAATATCTACCAAAAGTTGCCAATGCTATTTCTCATTAATGATATAAAATGCTATTGAAATACGACTAAATTTTCTGCCCTCCACCATCTGTTTTTTACCAACCTGTGACACAAATGATGCAAATCCTTGGCACTCATTGTAATATACAGTATAATATACAATTATACATTATAATATGCAATGTACAAATGTACATGACCCAATATGCGCAGCTTAAGCCAGCAAGCACAACACTTACAAATCTGAAAAGTTACTGTGTGGTGCAATATGCACTCTTAGTATTAAATGTTGGCATGACAGCTTGAGCATGTATTCTTGCTCAAATAAAGCCATCGCTTGCTTCTTGTCCAACAACAGTTATTGATGCCTTTGTGACTGCCTTTACACACCTTTCCACTGCTTGTGTATAACACAGAAAACGTGGAATTTCAGTGGCAAGAGTTGTTTCATTATGAACCACACTTTCCAGGTCAGCATTGGAGATTGATTTTGTGATTGAAGGTTCGGTCGGGACACACTTCTGCCAGTCAATCAAATCAATGTACTGCATGGCATTGAGACTAAGAGATGGTACTTGAAAACATCTGATACCAAGTTGACGTGTATTGGAGGCTCGAGCTTGCATGATTCGTCTAACGCCCAGCTCCCTAATATGTTGTCATTCGTCGGTTACCATGGTCATCAAAATGCTCTTAGAGTGGCCAAAGTAGCCATTTTGCTGAATCACTGGTTCAACTGCTGCTTTCAGATCTTGCAACACGTAGCGTGACCTCTTAGTCTGCATTCACAGGTGCTCAGAGCCATCCTCGCATGAAGGTTGGACTTGATCGTGAACCAGACTGGAGCATAAACCTTCAGAATGAATTCGGCAATTGTTTTGAAATTATCGCTAGGCCTTTCTGTCGCAACATTCAAACGCAGAACTCGACTGGCCATTGTGACCCAGCGGGATATAACGAGTTTTCCTGGCTGACGATGTGACAAAGAGACAGTGCAATTGCCAGTGATTACTGCTTGACAAATATCCAGGAAATACTGCTTATCCGAACTCAAATCTTCAACGCTGGCATACGGAAAATTCACATGTTATTGGCTCGAAAGGAACAATGGACATTTCCTCAATAAAGAACCAATAAAGAACCGATTGGCCCTGAGAAACTTCTTGGTCCTGTCGTGCAACCATCCAGGTGTTCGAACAAATGATGTAGAGGAAGTTCATTTGCATGGAGAAGGCAAACAAACCTCTGCAGGGGACGTTTGACATGTTCTCCAAGAAGTCTTATATCACCGCCCTTCTTCCCTGTGTTCATTGCAGTGCCATCACACCCTATTGCCACCAGCTTCTGAACGTCTATGCTATTTTCACCAAGAAAATGGATGATGGCCTGCTTTATGCTTGCAGAACTGCCACTTTGAGTTTTAATGTGTCCGAGATAGTTGGAGCCAGGCTTCTGTACCAGTGATATATTTTCCTCTAAAGTCATTCTCCGGTGAGCGGTGCCATCAACTGTTTCAAGGGTCAGTGTTTTATCCTTTCTGCCATCAACATATAGGCCCTATATTTTAGCAGTAAGATTTGTCGCTTCAGCACGGATGGTTTCACGATACTTCTGCCGTTCTCTTTTAACTTTGCTTCTGTCAATGACATCACTGCAGTCCTCAGATGTTACTATGCCATATTCTTCCAAGACTGCAGATGCAATCTCTGCCACTGCTCTATCTGAAACTGCATGTCGCTCCAAAGCCCTCACAGTATTCTCTAGCCGACGTCTCTGCTGTGATGCTGCTTGAGAAGTACATGCAGCAGTAGAAGGATGTAATGTTTGCAAAGTACATGCAACAGTAACAGCTATTATTTCAGTGTCACTATCTGTGCTTTCACCAGGTTCATCTTCTGCAGAACTGCTAAAGCTGCTTTAATTTTTCGTTGACGTCGATGAACTGGCACTAGCTTCAAGATGATACTGGGCTAACCTGTCTTGTTCCTTCGAGTTTCTTCTCAGACGTTCCTGTAAGCTCTTTGTAGCTATGCTGTCAAGTGGCCCTATCATCACCTTGCTTGTGGTTCGTTGATCTTGAAGAAAAGACAGTTCAGAAATTGGAACTTTGCAAGACTTTGCACACGAACATGATGAATGGTTAGCACATTTGCATGCTGCAGAGTCGAAAATCTTCCTGGCTTGCTCCTTGAATTCGGTGATTTTCAGTTCATACTGTTTATTTCTTTTCGACATAGGGTATCTCACAAGTTTGAGATATTTATCGTGGTGATTTCGTATCAGCTGTATAATGTGGGTTGATGTCACAATAGGTATTGATGTTCGGGTCAAAATTTCTTTAATTTTGACAGCCAGAACATCAGACACTTCTGCAACAGTTGATACTTTTTTAAATTACTCTTCAAATCCAGTCTGACCCACTGATAGTCCATAAGCATGTCTTCAATGGTTGGCAACATGTGCAAGTATATTCTATGAGAATTACCGACAATTGGCATGCCGGAGGTTTTCTTGGATGATGCTTAAACATCTTGTCACCATGCTCCAGCACTCAAACTGAATAAGAAATGAAACAGAACATAGTAGGCTTAACAAACTAGAAGTATTATATGCGTTATATAATACATCCACTCAGGTACTCATAAAACGCTTGAGAAGCATGAATCCGAAACCGTATTTGCCTTGTCCTCTAATGTATTTTATGTGACTGAACATGTCCCGGCATATAAAATTAGCAATTTTGGTAGAGGGCAGAAAATGTTGGTTTTGGAATGCCAGATTTGACATGCAAGATATGCGGGACAAATGACAACTTTTACGGGGTATTACATGTCATAATTAAATTTTTCATTTTTTCACTCCACCTAACCCACACACCACGGATACACATAGCTCCCTATGGAGACAACATAACACTTACATTTACACACCAAAAAGCAAACACAGCTGCACACATCCTCCAACCTCACCCCAACACACTACACGAATGGTTCACCACTAACAGACTCAATATAGTCCCAGCCAAATCTATAGTGACCCTTCTCACAAACTGGACAGCAGAACATAGACACATTCCACACCTCACCATAAACAACACCTCCCTACCACACACACACACACACACACACACACACACACACACACACACACACACACACACACACACAATCCTTAGTGTAATATACAATACATCAATGTCACTTAACACATCACAAACATTAAAAATAAACACCAAGACTCAACGCCCTACAGTCACTTACCCATACAACATCCGGACACAACAAAGAAACCACCACCACAGTATACAAACAATATATACGTTCAGTGATGACTTATGCAAGCCCTGCTTGGGCTTCTAACCTCACTAAAACACACTGCAATACCCTACAGACCATATAGAAAAAGGCCCTAAAAATGACCACAGGCTGCACAGCTACTACACCTACAAACCACCTACACCAAGAAACCAAAGTCTTCAAAGTCAAGGATCATCTAGACATGAGAGGCAGACAGAATTTTGCCACAGCCTTCACAGACCCACACCATCCACTACACTACCTGGCAGCACATCCACACGCACCAAGGTACATCAAAACACCCAGCACACGATATCATACACAAATACTGTCATCTCTCCCCCCTTGCCCGCCTCAAACCTGTTTCCAGAAGCATATCCATGCTCAAATAACTTGCTGCTCCATTCAGTCACTCAAGAGCAACACACAGCTGCATGCACGGCCTCCTGATATCCACCCTTCTGAATCCTACCTCCCTCGAGAGGACAGGGTCCACCTGGCCAGACTGAGATGTGGGCATCATCCAGCCCTCCTGAGTTATCAGATGAGGCTGGATGACTTAGTCGCTGATGCCTGTCCAGGATGCAACACAACACCCTATACTATTAAACTCATTATGGAAGACTGCGTTGTACATTATCACCTGCACCAGCAACACAACATACACTCTTTGAGAGCTCTGTGGGAATGCCCGGTCTCGGCCGTGGCCTTCCTTAGGGATTCGGGGCTGTTCGGTCAGACCGTCTAGGGAACGACTACTACTACTACTACTACACAATAAATGCTGGACCATCAGGCGTTATTGGAGTGGTTATTTTATCACAATAAAACAAATGTCAAGAAAAAAGAGGAATAGAGTGATACTTTCTGTGCTGTTTGTATGTTTTAAAAATAAAATTAATTTAATACATACCCGTATATTAGATGAAGAAGCATACAGTACCCTGTATATCAAAATTTCCATGGAGAGTGAAAAGTTTGGTCTCTTTGATGTAGTATATCAAGACCACCCAAGCTAAACAACGACGCTAAACAGTTGTACCAGGAAATTAAATTACTCATAGGTAAAAAAAAAAATGCTGTCTTTATTATAGGTGAATTTAATATTGCTATCGCTCATAGGTTTCAAAAAATGCTACTATTATTATAGGTGGTTTCAATACTCCTTTCATCAACTGGAACAACACATGCAAAGACAAAGAAAGGAACAGGTTAATGGATCCGGTAGAATATAATAAAACAATGATTTACTAAATCTGTGATATGTCAAGCTTTTAGTAACAACGACCATAGTAACAGGCATTAGATTAATACAAATTTCATGATCAACATAAACTTGAACTATGTAACTGTCCTGTGGACATTTAATACTCTCCATGTGCTGCTTCTTACAATGACCTTGACCCCATTGGGGAAATTTGAATTTTCTTAAATAAAACGAAATAAACTCTTAGGAATCGGTCAGCCAAGTTTCATTTTCAGATACTTGTTAAGATTACATTGAAATCTCCAGCAAACATGACCACCTTATCTCATTCATCCATAATGCTGGTATGTTTCTGCTACTGTATGTAAAACATTTGGATTTTTTTTCTATCAGCAGTGGCCCACGCCAGGACATATAACCTTCAGATTCCTTCTGCAGCCTCCAGTTTTCCTGGAATCGTCGGGAGACTCTTAGGCCAGAATAATAATATACCAGCAAAAACAGGTCTCTGCCTATGTAATAGACAGAGACAAATAACATCACTGTTTATAACTTCGAGAAAGCTAACTTCAATATTATATAAGATGCAAAATTGCCCTAACAAATGGATAAAGCTACTACAGGTAGGAAAGTGGTATATACTCACTCTAACTTAATAAGCATGGAATGAAATAACATTACAAGAACTACACAGAGAAGTAATTGCATTAGCTCATAAACTAGTCTGGATGATCCAACATTGCAAAGTTATCGGTCAAAAGAGAAAAACCTATAACAAATATACAGTAAATGGACAAGAAATAACAGTAACAAGCTAGTGAGCAATGATGGCAAGCTCTAAGCAGATAGAGCTTTGTCAGCGACCGGATGTGAGTTTCAATATAAAAAGTCATTCCTGTATAGCAATACCGAAGGACAACATCTCGCCCAAGAATCATGGTCCTGGCTTAATGATCTTCGGAGTCTTAGCATTTCATGCAAGGAAGATCATAATTTTAGTTTTTTTTCATATCTTCTGCATTTGATTACCTATGACCCCTGACCTGGCAGATATAGGTTATGCATGTACAAAGTCCATTTGTAGTACTCATTAATGTCTAAAAGAATGGAAAGTTTTATTCAATTCTATCCATCTACTCAGAGCTAGGAACCTTGAAATTTGTTGAATGGCCCACCAGGGGTACAACTTCTAGGTGACGTTGTCAGTGACTGGAAGTGAGTTTCGACACTGAATGTCATTTTTGTATGGCGGTACTCCAATGCAACAATCCATCCAATAATCATGGCCCTTGCTTGATAATCTTTGGAGCCTTAGCATTTCATGTGAGCATAGTCGTGATTTTAGCCACTTTCACCATTTGATGACCTTTGACCCCTGATCTGGCCAATGTAGCACAAAAGTGTACAATAGAAAGTTGTGGTGCTAGTCAGTGTGTACTGTATAAGCATGCAAAGTTTCATTCGATATCATTGAGCCACAAGGGAACTAGGGGGGAGGGGAATTTTTGAAAACCGGCATTGGTTGCTAGGAACGCTGAGGCCAATCTTCATAAGGTTACCACTCGAAAGCTAGAGGAGAGAGGGGCAAATGGTTGGCCACTTCCGATGGGGAATGACCTCAAGATTGCACCTTAAAGAAGTCAGAGCTTTCTACGCCCATTAGTAATGCTTCTACAGCTCAAAATGTGTAACATACAAAAAAGTTGTTTTTCGGCCATTGTTAAGCAACGAGTAGTTGCCAAGCAGCCAGTACCTTGTAGTCACCACTAAGTCATAGGCTGGTCATTCTGTCCAAACATGGTCTGAATCAGTTCATTCTGAAGAGTAGAAGTGTCTGCCACAATTAAACAAGACAAGCCAGTAGGCAACGATAGCCAGCTCTAGGCTGACAAAGTAGTACTCATTAACGTCCAAAAAGCATGCAAAGTTTCATTCTATTTCATCCACCCACTGTGAAGCTAGAGGACTTGAAATTCGTGGAATGGCCCATCCGAGGTACAATTTATAGCTGGCACTGCCAGCGACTTGCAGTTAGTTTCGACACCAAAAGACATTTCTATATGGTCTGTACAACACTCTAACCAAGAATCAAGTACAACATTCTAACCAAGAATCATGGGCCTGGCTCAGTAATCTTCGGATCCTTTCCATTTCACATGACCAGACTCATAATGTTTGCACTTTTCATATTTTCTACACTTGATGGCCTTCGACCCGTGACCTGGAAGATATACCGTAGGTAATGCATGTATGAAGCACATTTGTAGTACTCATTAAAGTCTATAAACATGCTAAGTTTCATTCGATTCTACCCACCCACTGTGGAGCCAGGGAAATTGAAATTCACGGAATGGCTCACCAGAGGTATAACTTCTAGGTGGTGCTGCCAGCGACTGGAAGTGAGGGTCGATACTGAAAGTCATTTTTGAACAGAGGTACTCCAGTGCAACATTCCACCCAAGAATCATGGCCCTGACATAATTTTTTAAGCCATAGTATTTCGTGCAAACATAGTTGTAATATTAATTATTTTCACCGTTTTGGCATTTGATGACCTTTGACCCCTGACCTGGCCAATGTCGCACATAGGTGTACGGTGGATTGTTGTGGTACTCGTCAATGTGTATAAGCATGTAAAGTTTCATTCAATTCCATCGAGCCGCTGGGGAACTGGGGAGGCATTTTTGAAAACCAGTAACGGTTGCTGGGGACGCTGAGGCCAATTTTTGCGGGGTTGCCACTCGAAAACTAGAAGAGAGAAAAAATGGATGGCACACTTTGAACAGGGAATGATGTCAAGATTACGCCTAAAGAAGTCAGAGCTTTCTACGCCAATTAGTAATGCTTCTACAGCTCAAAACGTGGAAAGTACGAAAATGGCGTTTTTTTAGCCATTGCTAGGCAACGAGTACTTACCTAGTAACCAAAACCTTTCGGACACAACTAGATCATAGGCTGGTCTCTGTATCCACGTTTAGAATCGTTCAATTCTTAAGGGTAGAAGTGCCTGCCACAATTAAACAAGAAAGAAAAGAAGCAAAGAAAATATGACTAACAATAAGGGCAGCATGAGCTGGCCAAAAGAGAGAACAAAAGAAAGAAACCAAGCCAGGAAATGTGGCTGACAATAGAGGCAGCATTAGCTGGTCAACAGCACTAAACATTTTTAATTAGAGCACAATGCACGAATATTATTAGAAAAAATAAACGTGAATTCAAAGTATAAAGTTTAATACCACGCTAATGCAGACTCTAAAAGGTATTTTCATTATATAAGGAGTAAGAAAAAAGGAGAGCTTAGGTTCCTTATTAAACTCAGGCGATCTTACAGTACCAACAATACTGGACAAATCTTTTTAAAAGCTTCTTCACAGGAGAAAATAGCTTAAATATAAATAGTCTTTTTATAATTAGATGATGCATTATCCATTAGCGAAGTGAAAGGGCAAGAAGAGTTGAAATATCTTTAGAACTTGACCATCATAAATCAGGCAGACTTGAGCATCCCCTTGTAGTCTGAGAATGCAATGACCAATAAGCCTTTCCTTCAGAGTAAAGTGTTATTGCATTATTAATTTATTATAGAACAGTCAGTAGAAACTTGCCATTATATCACCTTATAATAAGAAAAAAAATAAAACGCACCACGAATTACTACGCACTTAAGTTAACCCTTCATACATCAGGTGAAAAAACGTAATCCGGAATGCCATGTGGGGTCTTGAAAGACCTCAGTTTAATTTTTGGATTTCTGCCATATGCACAATGTTACAAGTGTTAAATTTTGTACATACTGTATGTTGCCCAGGACACGACACATGTAGCCAATCCACCATGTGTCCCTTTTGTGTTTTATTTGTGTGTGTGGGAGAGGGTATTTTGTGTTTTATAATGAAAAAACTTTTATGATTTTCTTCAAAATTTGTGAAAGTTTGCACGTGTAATGAATAATGTGGCACATTTTTAGGTTACGTAATTCTTATTCATTCAGTATACTCGTAATATAATGAAATAAATGTATTATCAAGATACGATATTGTTAAGCTTAGAAGGGAAGGAGAAGATAAGGAGGAATTAATTAGAATGCAGAAATAGGTTTTTGGTGTTGGAAACGTTGGAAGAGGGGGAGAGAAGTGTAGATGAGATGTGGGAGGATGTGAACAAAGTTTTGCATGAGACTGCTGAATGTACGATTGGAAGGAGACATAGATTCAGGAGAAAGAAATGGATATCAGAGGAAACGTGGGATATAATAAAAAAGAGAGGTGAGGCTAAATTGAGGAGTGAGATGCAATGCGTTGATGAACGAGAGATTGAATTAGCAAGGGCTGCGTACTGGAGTTTGAATTCAGAAGTAAGAAGGTTAGCTAGGAGAGATAAAAGAAGATGTGTGGATGAAAAGGTTGCAGAGACTGAAATCTTAATAAACAAAAATGATGGACAGAGTCAAAGAATAGCATATGAATCGATTAGAGAACTGAGTGGTAATGCAGGTAAACGCAAGGAAATATCAGTTAGAGACAGGGAAGGAAATTTATTGACCAAAGATGGAGATATTAAAAATTGATGGAAAGAGCATTTTGAGACAGTACCGTCTGCTCAGGAAGATTTAAATATAGAAACAGGAGAGTTGAGGCTTGCAGAAGTGGAGAAAGCAGTAAAACAGTTAAAGAATAATAAGGCACCAGGGGAGGATGGTTTATTTCCGGAAATGTTTAAAGTGGAGGGGGATAGATTAATAATGATATTGACCAAGCTAGTCAATAAGATATGGGTGACGGGGTTACTACCATCAGTTTGGAAGAATGGTGTAATTGTTAAAGTTCCGAAGAAGGGAGACCTGAGTGAATGTGGTAATTGGAGGGGAATCTCTTTGTCACCGATAGCTTTGAAAGTTTTCAGTAGAGTGTTGTTAAATAGGTTGGAGCCGGTGGTTGAGGGTATTCTGAGGGATGAACAGGCTGGTTTTAGAAAGGGACGTGGTTGCAATGATTAGATCTTTATAGTTAGGCATTTGATGCAGCAAGTTAATGAAATGAGAGTACCGTTAAGTCTTTGTTTTGCTGATTTTGAAAAGGCTTTTGATAGTGTCTCGAGAGAGACTATGGGGAAGATCATGAGACATTATGGAATATCAGAGGAGTTTGTGAGGGTCATTATGAACATGCATGAGGACACATTTTGTAAAGTGGTGGTTGATGGTTGTCTGAGTGATTCGTTTGAAGTCAAGTCCGGAGTAATTCAAGGTGGTGTTCTATCGCCTTTACTATTTATATTGGTCATTGATTACATTATGAAACGCGTTGGAACAGAAACCGGTGCAGGTATACTTTGGGGAGGGAACAGGAAACTTTTGGATTTAGATTATGCAGATGATATAGTTTTGATTTGTGATGGGCCAGAAGAGATGCAGAGAGTGTTGGACTGTTTGGTGAGTGAAGGTCGCAAGGTGGGTTTGGTTATTAATTGTGGAAAAACTGAAATAATCAATATGAATATGGAAAATGGGCAGGAATGTGTAATTGGAGGTATGGTTGTAAAGCAAGTTGATAGGTTTAAATATTTAGGTACTTATTTAGCCAAGGATGGTTCTTTGAACTTTGAATTCGAGGAAAGGTTAAAGAAGGCTAATCAGGCAATGGGAATGCTTAAAAATATTTGGAATAATAACAATTTTTCTGTGCATACAAAAATCAAACTTTATAAGGTAATGGTTAGGAGTATCTTAATTTATGGACACGAGTCTTGGTACAGCACAGTGACTATGGAAAATAAATTCTTGGTGTTTGAAAATAAAGCACTTAGAAGAATATTAGGAGTTAAGTGGTGGGAAAGGATACCAAATAGTAGAATTAGAGAAATAACGGGAGTGCAGCCGATCGATGAATATGTTAGATTCTCACGATAGAAGTGGCTAGGACATGTGTATAGGAGACAGGGAATAGTGCGAGGTACACCAGGGTGGGTGGCACTTGGTAGGGGAGGTAGAGGAAGGCCAAAAGAGACGTGGGTGATGACAATGAGACGGGAAGCTGGAGATGAGTGTTGGGGAGATCTTGAGGAGTTAGCACAAGATAGGATGTGGTGGTGTGAGTTCATCGAGGCCCTATGCATCCCCGAGGGTGCCACAGGAAATGATTGATTGATTGATTGATCAATTATATCACAGAAAAAAAAAATGATGTGAAAATAATGTGACACAAAAAATTTGGTTGAGTCAATGTTCAGAACATAAACAAAACTGACATTTATTTTCAGAAACCTCTGAATTATTTACAAATCAAGTAAGCATAAAAACAAACAAGACTGAAATATTTATCATCAGAAAACCATTGAATGATTTTAATATCAGATAAATCACTGCAGGTGTCATTATCAGCATCAGAAATGTGAATATCTACGATTCTCCCCCACTGACTGTAGAACATTTCAACATTCAGTGATATGGTTAATAATATACAGAATTTGAAAAAAAAAAAAAAGTTACACGGAATGCTAGGTAGGGTACCGGACGACCCCCAATGAAGTTAGCACACTCCTAACTCCTGAACTATAAGACTTTCCACTCAAATGCTGTGTGCTTACACTGTAGCCAAAGACAAACACAGTCATGGTTCACCAGATCCCTAACACAATAAGTGGCTGAATGGCATCAATTTAAATATGTGTTGGGGTCAATCTGACCCCATATGACATACGACGAGTTAACTTCAACATTAAATAAAGTTCTGGAAAAATATAAAATTACTTTATTCCAAGAAAAGAATAATCTTGTAACTAATAATAAACACGGGCTCCTTCAAAATTGATCATGTCATACAAAAATGCTGAATTTTTTTAACCCATGGACTATGGCAGGGGGGTTGCAAAACGGGTGCTGTGGTGCGGCAGTATGACCAATTTAGCGACCATTGTAAAATTACAGCAAATATTCACATCAGTCTTGGTATATCACCCTTAACCATGAAATATTGTCACTCAGCTCACTATTGTTAAGGAGTTGGGAAATTTAAGATGGCGTGAAACCGGAAACTATACGAACAGGTCATAACCGCGTTTTCGCCAGGCATTCAGACTGGTCAAGACCAGTCAAAACTAGTCCCATGGCTGTTCTGGCGGGGCAGATTCAGAAAAATCAGACTGGTCAAGACTTTGTCTCAAGCAGTCCTGCCAAAGAGTCAGGACTAGGTTTACCCAGTCCTGCGCACAAAGGATGCGCTGGGCAACAAGGACAGGGGGGAGTGTTGCTTGCCCAGGGTGAGCAGCTGATACAACAAAGATGCCCGACAGAAGTGAAGGTTAAATATTATTATAAAAATAAAATTTTGCTCAAACAACAGTCAACAGTGACATGGGACGGTGATATAAATGTAGATGCTACTTGATATCAATATTTGTTTAAAACTGAATTGAAAAAGATGATCAGTTATGGCTGAAGTAGTAAGATAATGTCTGGAGAGAAATTCAAATTCGTGAATCTTAGTATATTATTCTAACGTTAATGATGGCACTTACAACTACTCGTATTTCCCAATACTAATTCCTTAACCCTTTAACCGTGGGCATTGTTTTGCCCTGACTGTCCTATCCCGCGAGGGTTTCAGCCAAATGTAAACAAACCTTTAAACCTTAATAACTCTGCACAGAATAAAGCTAGAGAAAAAAAATAAGGTACCATTAGAAAGTACTAACCTTCAGCTTTCCATTGATGTAGCTTTCATGACTTTGTTGACTTTCACAGGACGGGCAGTGCCGTTAGAAGTGAGGGGTGTAAAATCACTATTTTACGCCCCACACACCAGTACCAAATGCCAAACCACTCTCTGATAATAGTACTATAAACATATATGAACACAGCACATACGATAAACACCCACTCTGTGTTCACTGAGGTAGGTAAAAGGCACTGTAATTGCCCGCACTTCATTGCGGCATCACACGCTCACTGACGTTTGGTTAGCGGCGATGTTTTCATTATTTCTAACTTCTAATACTATTTTACATATAATCTGGGCAATATACATTATATTTACACTGCACTTATTACTATATTGTGTCACTGTCGCATCACAGAATTACACAAGTGCCACAGATTCTCTTATTACAATATCACTTATTATCTATCTATCTATCTATCTATAGCCCGACGCCCTAGTCCCGCAAAGGGTGGCCGCAGACAAAACGCCTCCAAGTCACTCTGTCACCCATCATTTGACTCCCCTCCCCCCAACTCACCCCCCCCCTCCCTCATATACCTCTCAACTCCATCCCTCCACCTCATCCTCGGTCTACCTCTCCCTCTCCCTCCCTCCACCTCACCTACATACACCCTCTTAGTCAGTCTTTCATTCTCCATTCTCTCCACATGTCCAAACCACCTCAGTGTACTTCTCCTAATCTTTTCAACCACATCCACATCTACCCCACAACGTTCCTTCACTTCTTCATTCGTCAACCTGTCCCTCCACGTCACTCCACATGCTCCTCTCAAGTAACTCATTTCCGCTGCTCTCACTCTTGACTTGTTCCCCTCTTGCAAGGTCCACGCCTCGCTTCCATACGTCAGGGTAGGGATCACAATACCATCATTCAGTGACTTCTTAACTTCCATACTCACCTCCCTATTTCTCATCACTGCTTTCAGTGTACCAACAACCTTTCTTCCCTGCTGTACCCTTTCACGTACTTCATCCCCCACAGTTCCATCCTTACTCATCACACTACCCAAGTACTTGAATGCACTCACATTCTCCATATCCTCACCATCCAATCTCACTGCACACTCTGTGACTTCATTCCTCTCAAACACCATAACTTTACTTTTGTTTACATTAACTTTCAGCTTCGTCCTCCTACACACTGTCCCAAATTCATTCACCAAACCTTGCAACTCCCATTCATCTTCACTCAATAATACTGTATCATCAGCAAACAGCAACACCGGAAGCTTCCAAATCTCACCCTCATTCATTAGGGCCACCCCCACATCCACTGCCCTACCTTGCACCTCCTTTATAACCCCATCCATATATATATTAAACAGCCATGGAGACATCACACACCCCTGTTTCAGTCCCACATTGAGATCAAAGAACTCACTCAGCTCACCATCCACTCGCACCGTAGCCCTAGCTCCCTCGTACATACTCTTCACAGCACTCAACAATTTCCCCTCCACTCCATATATTCTCAATACCTTCCACATACCTTGCCTATCTATTCTGTCATAAGCTTTCTCCAAGTCCATGAAGGCAGCATACACTTTCCTTCCCTTCTCTAGATACTTCTCCATTAAACATCTTAGAACAAATATCTGATTTACACACCCTTTTCCCTTCCTAAATCCCCCTTGTTCTTCTCCAACTAGCTCCTCTGTCATATGCCTAACCCTATCAATGAGTATTCTACCATATATTTTACCAGTCACACTAAGAAGGCAAATACCCCTATGGTTACCACTTATTATACCGGCCAATATTTACATTGTTTTCTAGGCAAAATATCCCTTATTACTACATTATCCATTATACAATTCTTGGTAAAGCACGTCACTGTCGCATCACAGTATATCACTGTCACTTTCAGTATTTACTCAGAGAGTGGTACTCGGCAAAGCACGGAGTCACACAGAGAGTGACTTGGCATTCCTGGCACTGGTGTGTGCTCATTTTTCTCGTCCGAGGCCTCCGTGTGGTGTTATGACATACTCTGCAGCTGCCCTGTGACAACCTGCCGCCTGCGGTAAGAGGCAATTTCACAAGCTGGTGCCGGCTCATGTAATTGCGGCACTCAAGACGGTCAGGTTGTGTGTCAGAGTGTCGCCTCGGGATCAATGCCGTCACCTGACCAAATCATGCAAGCAGCTGCTGCACGACAGTCTTGGAGAACTGTCTCAGGGATGGTTGCCTTATGCCCCCGACTTGTGTCTTGTAGAGGAGGAAGGCGTTGAGCATGCACATATCGAGCATGTGCACGCAAGCCTTCCTGTACCATCGGGTGTTTCTCCTGAGACAGTCTATTTCGCCAATCATCATATCAGACTTATCAACAAGTCTCATGTTGACATTGTAATCAATGACGGCATCAGGCTTCATGATTGGCTCTTCTGTCCTGTAGCTGACCTTCCCAGTTCTCTGCAATTCCCCCTTGTGGATGGTGCTGATCATATTCACGACCTTCTTGTCATGCCACCTGATCGCCAGAAGCTTGTCTGACTTCTTCAGGTGCACATCTCCCTTGGATGAGGATGATGCTTCTGGGAAACTTGGCCACTCTTTCCTATAGCTCCATACAGTGCCAACAGTGCCAATGCCGTGTTCAGCCAGGTGCTGTGTAATAATTGTCTGTGTACAGCACATGATTCCCACCAAAATACCTCTCCATCAGCACTTTTACAACGGAGCCAGAGAAGCCAAGGGGGTCTTTCCTGTCCACGTCCATTGTGCTTGCAGAGTAGATCATGAAATCAAGGATATACCCCATCTCACAGTCACACAGCACAAAGAACTTTATCCCAAAGCGGTGGCGTTTGCTGGGGATGTACTGCATGAATTTGAGACGTCCTCTGAACAATACCAGGGATTCATCTATGACGACTTTTTGCATAGGACGGAAGAATCGCATAAATCGATCCCTAATCCTGTTGAGAAAATCCCTCACTTTCCACAAAGGGTCAGTTTGGGATGGGTTTCCATTGTCAGTGAAGTGCAGGTATCCTAGCAGCTGTCGGAACCGATCTCGTGACATATACTTCCCGAATGTTGGGATAGAAGTAATGTCATCCACGAGCCAGTACTCCTCCAACTCATGTCTCTTGATATGGGGCATCAAGAACATCAGTGCAAAGAACACATACAGCTCTCTGATCCCGACAGGCAACCACGACACTTGCTTTGGTGAGCCAATAGATCCCAGCCCTTCTGCTGCACACTGAGCTGCATACCTATTGGTCTCATCACTGACAAATTGCACGATTTCGTCATCCATGAAGGCCAGGAAGTAGTCAACAAAATCATCTCCTTCGTTGCATGGAAAGGCAGGCTGTCTTCCCGCATTTGTCATGTCAAACGGCGGATTGTGTGGCTGAAAATCTGCACCGTCAGACCAAACAAATGCATCCACTTTCTCTGTGCATGGTTCAGTGGAAGTGGCAGGTCGCATTGCACTTGTTTCCCCATGAGAAGGAGCTGAGATGGAGGCAATGGGTGAGGCAATGGGTGAGGCAGGAGGTGAGGCAGGAGGCGAGCAGGAGGGGGGTGAGTGCGGGGGTGGTGAGTGGGGGGGGTGGCGAGGGTGAGGGAGCTGGGTGGGGGGCAGGCGGGGGGGCTACTGACCAGGTGTGTGGTGAAATCTGATCCTTTCTTCCCCGCTGATCACCTCTCTTATCACCCAGCTTTGCCCTCCAACTGCCACGCATCCCCTTTGTTCTAGGCCAGCCTGCCCTGCTTACCCTGCCTGCACGGCCTGCACGGCCTGCCTTCCCTCGCTGTGCAGGCTCTGGGAATTCATATTCCTCAGATGATGTAGACTGAGGAGAGGGCACGGCAGAAGATGAAGAAGATGTGAGGGCAATAGGGCTAGGGGAACGGGAAAGTGGTGGGAAATGCTTGCTAGGGCCTGGTGTAGGAGACATAAGTCTACGCTTCACTCCCTTCCCACGTGCAACACCAATTTTCCCCATAGGCGCCTTCCCTTTCCCAGAGTAAGTTGGGGGCGGTGGGGAGGAAACTACACGTTCACTTTCATCACTGTCAGTGTCAATGCTAAAGGGTTCATCACCAATCACTGCAAAATCGTCACTACTTGCTGTAAGTGTATCACTCTCACTGCCACAATCCAGAGTAGTACTTACATTTTTGTCCAGCTCTGTTCTAATTTCTGGAGTGCTCAACCCCTTCTGCCTCGCCGTCGGCAGTTCCTTCCTCAGTGTAGAGGTCGAAGGCACACTAGCACTAATAATTTGCGAGGAGGAAGCGAGCGACGATGAGTCGGGATGAAGCGCCATTATCACGCACAGAGCTGGACAGATACTGAGTGATGCGTGTCAGGGCAGGGGTGGGGGGGGCCCCCTCAGGGTGGGAGGAGGGAGGTGTGGGATGGCTGGCATGAAAGAACTTGACAGCTACTCTTGCGTGAGACAAATTGCGCACAGGAAAAATGCACTGGGTTCAAAATATTCACGAACATTCCAGAATGACACCTGCGATTTGGTCCAGTTTTGTCGATGTCATTCTGGAATGACACCCGCGGTTAAAGGGTTAAGGACGAGTATTGCATCCTCTGCCCATGGTTATTAGCTCTCTTTTAACTGAAAAGTTAAGCTGAACATTTATTTCACTTCATGGTGTAATAAGAACTCATTATCATGATTCTAATAGTGACACACTGGGAAGCTGTCATATTTTCTTTTATATGACGTACAACTGTGTACGCTAGTAACAACGTTATTTATAGCTAAATTGATTTATTACCATCCTATTCACTCTGTTTACTTAACTCAGCTGATTCCGTCATGACTCCGCCCACTCCCTCCTTCAGCCAATAGGATCACATTACGGATGGAACTGGTCTAAAATCCATTCTCGCGGGCAAC
Source organism: Coenobita brevimanus (assembly GCF_032717465.1). Lineage (NCBI taxonomy): Eukaryota > Metazoa > Arthropoda > Malacostraca > Decapoda > Coenobitidae > Coenobita > Coenobita brevimanus. The sequence goes on from NC_137032.1 coordinate 17,716,984, forward strand.
GAATAGGTCCAAAAAACTTTGACCGGTCTTGACTTGGTCCAACAAGGTTGACTGGCAAAGTTAAGTGAGTTGCCAATCATTCCAGTAAGTTGTAACTTGAGCGTGATGTGCTGCTTTCGATAAATTATTTAATCTTTCCCTCTTCCCTTACCTATTGTCAGCCATGCATTCCATTCTTGCGTCAAAACACTGTTTTTATAGACAGACTTTAGCCTTCCTTGGTAACATGTACCATGGAAAGCGGATCAGAAATTGTATAAAACGAACTCATAGTAGCCACTATTCCGTTCTTTATAGGCTCAACCTTTGGGGTGGGGATGTGAGATATTTCATAGCCTAATATATCTGTACCATACAAAAAAAAAAAAGCATGACGTTGGACTTACGGAAACTTCGTAGTACGTTGTTAAAAAACCCATTCATATGAGGTAAGCCACGGCTCTACGGAATTGATTCATTTGAGGTAAGCCAAATTCCATGGATTATAACACATTAGTAGGAAGAGTATGACGAGGGCCTTATAAAAATCATCTTTATTGTCAAACATTTCGACATATTCATGCCATCATCAGTGAATTAAAAGTAGAACAATACCAATGGTATACTATCTATCTATTGCCAGACGCCTCAATCCCGTTTGGGGTGGCCACAAACAAATCGCCTCCAAGTCGCCCTGTCCCCCGCCATTTCACTGCCCTGCTCCCAACTCACACACCCCTCTCTCAAATACCTCTCCACCCCATCCCTCCATCTCATCCTCGGCCTCCCCCTCCCTCTTCCCCCCTCCACCTCACTCACATACACTCTCTTCGTCAGTCTTTCACCCTCCATCCTCTCCACATGGCCAAACCACCTCAGTGTGTTCCTCATAACGCTTCCTATCACATCCACATCCACACCACAACGCTCCTTTATATCCTCATTCGTCAGCCTGTCTCTCCTTGTGACTCCACAGACTCCTCTTAAATAACTCATTTCCACTGCTCTCACTCTTGACCTCCGTCCCTCCAACAACGTCCAAGCTTCACTTCCATACGTTAGAGTTGGTATCACAATACTGTCATGTAGTAACTTTTTCACTTCCATGCTCACTTCCCTGTTTCTTATCACTGCTTTCAAAGAACCAGCAACCTTTCTTCCCTACTGTACCCTTTCAAGCACTTCACCCTCCAAACCTCCATCCTTACTCATCACACTACCCAAGTACTTAAACGTACTCACATTTTCCAATTCCTCAACGTCCAACCTCGCTGTACATTCACTGACTTCACCTCTCTCAAAGACCATCACTTTACTCTTTCCTACATTCACCTTTAGATTCCGTTTCTTACACACTCTCTCAAACTCATCCACCAAACCTTTCAGCTCCCCTTCGTCTTCACTCAACAACACAGTATCATCTGCAAACAACAGTACAGGGAGTTTCCAAACACTATCCTCTCTCACCAGGGCCACTCCAACATCCACTACCCTACCTTGTACCTCTTTTATTACCCCATCCATGTACAGATTGAACAACCATGGAGACATGACACATCCCTGTTTCAACCCAACTTTCAAAGAGAAAAATTCACTTAGTTCACCATCCACATGCACTGCAGCCTTCGCACCATCGTACATACTCTTCACAGCATTCAACAACTTCCCATCTATTCCATATATTCTTAACACTTTCCACAATCCTTGTCTATCCACCCTGTCATATGCTTTCTCCAAATCCATGAAAGCCGCATACAACTTCTTTCCCTTCTCTAGAAACTTTTCCACTAAAGATCTAAGAATGAATATCTGATCTACACAACCTCTTCCCTTCCTAAAGCCTCCCTGTTCTTCTCCAACTAATTTCTCTGTTTTTTCTCTAACTCTGTCAATAAGTATCCTACCATACACTTTTCCTATTATACTAAGAAGACAAATGCCCCTATGATTACCACACACTTCTTTTTCCCCTTTTCCTTTGTACAAGGGAATAATTATACCTGACTTCCAATCCTCCGGGACTCTACCTTCCTCCCAGGCCAATCTGCACATCTTCCACATCCATTCTACTAGTATCTCTCCCCCATGCTTCAGCATTTCACCACACACTTCATCAATTCCTGGGGCTCTCCCCGATTTAACTTTCTTCATTGCTTCCACAACTTCTATCCTACTGATTTCTTCCTGTCTTCTCACCTCCCTCCTTCTCCCAGCCATTCCCCAGCCACTTATACTTGCATTACTTCCATCCTCTATGTTCAACAATTCCTTAAAGTGTTCTCTCCATCTGCTCACTTTTTCTCCCTTCTCCACTAGTAATCTACCATTTTTATCTTTCACTCCCCTGCTAACTTCACTTCCACCCTGTCTTACTCTTTTCACCTCTTTCAAGAACATTTTCTTACAGTCCCTCCACATTACACTCAAATTCCTTCCAAATTCCTCATCCACTCTCTTCTTACTCTCTTTTACTAATCTTTTCACCTCTCTCTTTCTTTCTACATATAACTCTCTCTTCCACATCTCAACTTCTTCCACGCCCCTATTTCTCATCCATTCATTGTATGCTTTCTTCTTTTGTGCCACAGCCTGTCTCACCTCTTCAGTCCACCACGCTGTTCCTTGCACCCCCCTCCGTCTACTCTTCCTCCCACACACCACATCGCATGCTGCACATATTTCTTCTGTAAATATCCTACACGCACCTTCCACGTCTCCCATCTGCTCCAATTCATATTTGCCCAATCGTTCCTCCACTTCTCTCTTATACTCTGCCTTTTTCTCATCCTCTTGTAACCTTTCCACATTCCTTGCAACTACTCCTTCCTCTCGTCTTTCCCTTCTTCTATTCCTCCATCTTACTTGAATCCTAATTCTGGCCACCATCCAGTAATGTTCAGAAGGTCCACTCCCCCAGCCTCTATAAGCTCTTGCATCCATTACACATCTTCGCATCTTTTCATCCACACACACATAATCAATCATTGCCTTCCTTTCATTCAGTTCACCACCCACCCTTCTCATCACTCGCCATGTATACCTGTGGATCATTTTATGCCTGAAGAGGGTATTGGCTATCACCAACCCCCTCCCAGCACAAATGTCCACTAACGCACTCCCATTCTCATCTATCTCAGCAGGCACACCCCACTCACCAACTATTCCATCCACCTTCACATTCCCAACTTTACCATTCATACCACCGATCAAAAAAACTCTCTCATTCCTTCCAAACTTTTCCATGCACACTTCTACATTTGTCCAGAACTCTTCACTCACTCTTCTAGCATGATCTTGCGTTGGCGCATACACACACACAATCGCCCACATTTGTATTCCAACTTTCAACTTTACCCACACAATCCTTGACCCAACTGATCCATACCGTCTTATGCTCTTCTTCCAATTTTTACTCACAACTATACATACTCCTTCATTTGCCCTCTCATTCTCACCTACTCCTGCACATACTGTATACCCCATCCATACTTCCATTCTCTCACACTTTCTCCTCTCCATTTTGTTTCAGTTATTCCACACACATCCACTTTCGCACCCTCAAGCACCTGGACAATCTCTCTCTCTCTTTCACCTCATCATTCGCTCCTCTTACATTCCATGTACCCATTACCAAGTCCTTTGTCCGGTCCTGGGTCGTCATCGTTTGGTCAGTCCTTGTCCGAGGCTTCTTGTTTGTTTTTTTAGTTAGTTGTTTAACATATAAGAACCTCTCTCTCTCTCTCTCTCTCTCTCTCTCTCTCTCTCTGTAAGTTAATATATTAGTTTAAAAAATGGCAGATTAATTTTAACGTAGGTCAATTAAAAACGATTTACTTTGGTGATTAAAAAGAAATTCAGTATGAATACCGAATGTCTATTAGGTCATTAATGGAAGTAACGGGGGAAAAAGACCTAAAATAGTTCCTAGCAAAGAGTAACAAGGCGAACAGAATGCTCGGCTTCACTGGAAGAGACTTTGCATATAAAATACCCTAAGTAGTCTCTAAACGTTATCTGTCGCTGGTCAGACCACACTTCGATAGCTGTGTACAACACTGGTTCCCGAGTGTTAACAAAGAAAATAAACCTGCGAGGGGACAGCGACGAAACAAATTCGCGACAGTACAGCGAAGTCACTAAAATTGTCCCTTCACTATGAAATATGTCCTGCAAAGAAAGACTAAAGAAGCTAAATATGATTTCTTTGAGAAAGTGTCGACTTTGATGCATATGATAAATATGATTTCTTTGAGAAAGTGTCGACTTTGATTAGTGTAAAAAAAAAAAAAAACGAGAAAAAATGAGACGGTTCTTAACCGTAAGAGATGCAACACCATTAAAGAGGGAAAAGAACTATAACATAAGCGTAGTGGAACACTGGAATAAACTATCAGCAACAGTCGTAAGTGTGATTACTGATACATTTTTATCTCAGCTAGATGAGTATATTGAGACTATGGAGAGTACCCAGTTATGTTTATTTCCAAACTGACGTGTATTTCGACAGTGAGACAAGTATGTACAGGTAAATATGTGAACATTTTCCAATTTTATGCTCCTTTACTCTCAGAATTGTACATCAGAGGTGTCATAGTGCATAATGTTTCGTTTCCTGTCCTTAAAAAAATGGTGGTTCTTTTTTTTAAATTCTATTTTGATTTTTTTTATTGTCCTTTTACCAGGGTGTGAGTTGGGCAGAGGAGAACCTTCTTTCCCGTCTTTTTATAATATTCTTTGTTATATCTTTGAAGTAAAAGTAGTTGTTTCCCCAACAGATAACATTGTTATTGGCCCAAAAGCCTCCTGTTGCCTGTAACTCCTGTCGTCCTTTAAAGAGTCCAACTTGGTCCAAGCTTGCAAGCACTATGTCTTACGTTTCCCATCGTTTTCCACTTCCTTTCTCAATTACTTGGGTATCTTGCCACACCCATCCCACTTTCTCCCACTGACGACTGGACGCAGACTTCTGGCTTGCTCCTCTTATTTTGTGGTTCAAGCCAATGGAATGTGGAGGACTGTATCCTTTTTTTTATTTTTAACCAGCTATTTAAGTACGCAGTATCTATATCAGCAATAACTTTATTACAGTAATGTTGTATGTATTCATGTCATTAGGGTCAAGCCCTCAATGAAGATATAATTTACTCCTACCGGTCAGCACAACCTTTTATTTTACGAGCCATTATCAATACAAGCATATAAAAGGGCAAATGTAAAGTCTGTACCGGTGACGGAGCCACCCGTACCGGATTATCTTCATTAATATAATCCAACTGCATTAAAAAGAAAAAAAAATCCTGAACCGTGTGGGTTTCTTCGTCTACCCGGTAGTTTCTAAAAGTATCTCTATAATAATTTCAGCACGTTCAGTAACTTACCAAAACTGTCATATCGTAGTTTCCCCATCCCTTCTTTCTTCATAAATTCTGTCACAGTCACACAGAAACATTTTTATTAACACATTGTGTAGCAGCCTCATAATCAGAATATTTACAAAGTTTTATATCGTTTATCTTCATATCACTAAATGAAACACACGTACTGGATGTATCCGTAGGTCCACATTTTCTGTAATACTGCAAAAGATTTCGCGTCTTAAAGGAACTCAACATTGAAAATTTATTTTATAATTCGTCATACAAGTAGGATTATGAAAACATCATCATCATTATCATCATCAGCCATAACTAGTCCACTGCTGAACAAAGGTCTCCCCCAACCTTTTCCACGAATTGCTTGACTGAGCCAATCTTTGCCACGTTTTCCCTGCAAATTTCTTTATCTCATCTCTCCATCTCCTGTCTGGCCTTTTTCTGCTACGGTTACATTCTCTTGGTGTCCAGTCAGTAAGCCTCTTGCTCAATCGGTTATCCCTTATTCTTGCTATATGGCCTGCCCACCTCCATTTCTGTTCTTTTATAACTTCTATAATATCTTTGACTTTAGTCTGCTCTCTCACCCAAGTTGATCTTTTCCTGTCTCTTAAAGATATTCCCAACATTGACCTTTCCATTCCTCTCTGAGAACGGATTAATTTATTTTCCATTGATTTTGTCAGTTTCCAGGTCTCATAACCATACGTCATAGCTGGAATTATGCATTCGTTATATACTTTTCGTTTCCTACAAACTGGCAAGCTACTTTTCATAACGTCTCTATGTTTACCGAAAGCGTTCCATCCAATTGTAATGCGTCTTTTTATTTCGCTATCATGATCTTTCGTTACTTTTAGTAGTTGTCCCAAGTAGTTGTACTCCTCAACTTCTTCAAGAATTTCATCGCTTATTCTGATGACGCTCTTTGGTGTTTGTGGATTAAACATTACTTTAGTTTTATTTCGGTTCATCTTCAGTCCTACTTTCAGACTTTCTCTCTTCAGGTCATTAAACATTTCTTGCAATGCCTCCGCTGTTTCTGAGATTAACACAATGTCATCTGCAAATCTTAAATGGTTTAGCTTTTCTCCATCTATGTTTACTCCTTTGTTTTCCCAGTCTAGCTTTTTGAAAATACTTTCTACTGTAGGCATGCTGTAAATAATTTCGGTGAAATTGTATCTCCCTGACGCACGCCCTTCTCAATCTTAATTTTTTCCGAGTCCTTATGTAATTTAACTTTAGCAGTTCCCTCTTTATATATGTTTTCGAGCAGGTTTACAATGTTCTCATTCACTCCTTGTTTTCGCAATGAATTTATGATTGCTATGTGCTCCACTGAGTCGAAAGCCTTTTCGTAATCAACAAAACCTAAGCAAAGTGGTTTATTATATTCTATAGTTTTCTCAATTAGCTGGTTCATTGTATGTAGATCATCAATGGTCGTATACCCGATTCGGAATCCTGCCTGTTCACAAGGTTGGTTTTCCTCCAAAATTGTTGTTATTCTATTCGTAAGGACTTTAGTGAAGATGACTGACAATAAGCTAGTGGGTCGATAGTTACTAAGATCTTTTGAGTCACCTTTTTTGTAGAGTAAAATAACTATTGCATTACACCATGTTTTGAGAATTTTCTTCTGTTTTATACAGTGGGTAAACATACGTATAACAAATTTTGTAGCAGTTTGGGTGTCATTTATTTTTTTTTCACATGAACTAATATGTTTGATTCAGTGACAGGAAAGGATGAGAGCAACGGCACGCTTCATCTTCTGCACATGACTGATCCCAGGAACGTGATCTGCTAATACTGCTTGCAAAATGTGCCGTGTACTGCGTCACTTTACACCAGAAATTTTGGAACTGAAGCAAGGTTTCACGGTATTTTTACACTGCTGTTAAATAACAAACCTAAAGAAAGGATTTTGTTACCAGTAATGGCTATATATTTTAGTTGCCAGAGTTAAATCACAATGACTGAATTCAGGTGGAGAGAGAGAGAGAGAGAGAGAGAGTTGGAAAAGTGATATAGTAAGGGATGATTGGAATGAAATAATATTTTTGAAAGCTTGATCCAAGATGTAAACAATGCTAAAAATCATTAATTAAAGGGAAAAAAGGCTATGTGAAGAATGTATGGGTATACATAATGAGAAAATGATGAACGCCAAGATCACTGATGGATGTATATTACTTATGCAAGGATTGTCTTTCAACATTATGGGATTAAAACAGGATCGATCATTAACCCCTTAACCGCGGGGCGTCACTTTCGTGACGCTCGGCTACAATGGATCATACCGCGGGGCATCACTTTTGTGATTCTGTGTTATTTTGAATTATCCCGGGCTCTCAAGTGGTGGCTTGTATCATATATCAGTACTGCCAATGTTCAACACTAGTCAGCACTCCAAATCTCATCTGTACTCCCATCCATTGTTGACATTTTAGCTATTTTAACCCCTTCCTGACTCCCCTCCCTACCTGCCCTCCATTACCCTCTCCTCTCACCTCCCACGCCGCGCTGCGCTACGGAAATTTCCCCCTTCTCTTTCCACAGATTTCATCCATTGAAATAAGGCCTATGCCCTATATTTTTACCCAATAATATATACCAAAAAAAAAACAGGTAAGTGATAGTGTTATACTCCAGAAATTGCCTAATTATCACCTGACAACACCTCACGTGCATTCATTCGCTACATTACCACGGTAATTTCCCCTTTGATTTATGCCTTGTAATCGATGTCTGTAATAAAAATATATATCAGAAAGGAAGGGAGAATCCTAATTGACATTTACAGTCACCTGGAACTACCTATTTCTATATTTATTGCCGAGATTTTCTACCTATAAAAAATTAGCATGTAAGTTAGCAGCAGTAAGCCTAAAGTGTCATTGTCAACCCTTCCCTTCTCAGATAATTTACCCCCTTCTTGACTCCCTCCCTACTTGCCCTCCATTACCCTCTCCTCTCACCTCCCACGCCGCCCTGCGCTACGGAAATTCCCCACTTCTTTTTCCACAGATTTCATCCATTGAAATAAGCCCTATGCCCAATATTTTTACCCAATAATATATACCAAAAAAAAAAAAAAACAGGTAAGTGATAGTGTTATACTCCTGAAATTGCCCAATTATCACCTGACAAAACGTCACGTGCATTCATTCGCTACATTACCACGGTAATTTCCCCTTTGATTTATGCCTTGTAATCGATGTCTGTAATAAAAATATATATCAGAAAGGAAGGGAGAATCCTAATTGACATTTACATTCACCTGGAAGTACCTATTTCTTTATTTATTGCCGAGATTTTCTACCTATAAAAAATTAGCCTGTAAGTTAGCAGCAGTCAGCCTAAAGTGTCATTGTCAACCCTTCCCTTCTCAGATAAGCCGCGGCATTTAGTTCCTTGTCCTCCACTGCAGAGACAACATGTCGCACTCATCCCGCCATTCCTGCCGCTTCTGCGCCCATTGCAAAGGGCCCCGTGACCTCTACCCCCAAGAAAAGTGTTGAGGCAAGCAGGAAAGGCCTCAGTGACTCTGCAGTGGCACGAGAACTTGCTGAATTGTCGATGATAATAATGGACAGCGATTTTGACGATTCCGGTGAATCGTGTGATGAGCCGGGTGAACTTATCGCGCCAGAAACAGCGACAACAAGTGCTCCTACCAGTGAATCTGTGTGTAGCTCCAAGGGAAAGGAGCCTTTAGTGCAGGAAGGAAAAGAATTTGGGAAGGGAGTGAAAAGGCGGCGTGTTAGCCCCAGAACAATGCCCCCACGTGACCCAGCCCGCCATGAGTCACGAGATCATTCACCTCCCCGTTCCCCAAGCCCCACTTTACTCATCTCGTCATCATCGTCGGCTGAGTTATCTCCGGAGTCTTCGTCGTCGGAGTCACCACCAGCATCAACAGTGAAGGCCGGCCGTAGAGGTAGAGGTAGATCTAAGAGAGTGAGAAGTAGTGTAGCTAGTAGGGTAAGGGCTGCTAGTGCTGTACGGGAACCTAGGGTCAGTGCGAGTGACCTTGACCGTGATAAGCCTCCCTCTCAGCCAACCTCCACCACCACCACCACCACCATCCCTCCACCGCCACGCCAGGGAATCCTGGACGCCTTCGCGTGGACGGAAGGGTCAGATTTTGTCCCCGAAAACCTGGTTTTCGATGAGAGCTCGTCAGGAGTTCAGCCTGCCTTCACTATGGACGAAAATGCTGAGTGTGTCGACTACCTTTTGGCCTTCCTAGATGACGAAGTCATGCAGCACATATGTGATGAGACTAACAGGTTCGAATCACAACGTGCTGCTAGTGGTACAGGTGCAGCCAAGATGCAACAGTGGACCATGCTGGGAGTGCAGGAGCTGTATGTGTTCTTTGCCCTCATGCTTCTTATGCCACACTCCAAGAAGCATGAGTTGGAAGAATACTGGTCCATGGACCCCTTACTACCCTCACCGACCTTCAACAAGTATATGGCCAGAGATCGCTTCCGGAACATCATGGGAAACCTGCACTTTGCCGACAACGATGTACCTTCCCAAACCGACCCACTCTGGAAGATCCGGGAGATTCTGAACAGAATGAAGGATAAGTTCATGTCATTCTTCCACCCATTTCAGAAGGTTGTCATTGATGAGTCCTTGGTTCTGTTCAGAGGACGTCTTCGGTTTGTCCAGTACATTCCAAGCAAACGCCATCGCTTTGGAATTAAGTTCTTTGTACTGTGCGACTGTAAGACGGGGTACATCCTTGACTTCGTCATATATTCAGCCAGCACTGTCGATCTCGATAAAACACACCCCTTGGCTTCTCAGGCTGTGTAGTGAAAGTGCTCCTAGAAAAGTATTTTGGTGGGAATCATGTGCTGTATACAGACAACTACTATACAGCACCGAAACTTGCCAAATACCTTTCTGAGCACGGCATTGGCTCCTGCGGCACTGTCAAAAGTAATCGTGCCCACTTCCCCAAATTCCCAGAGGCAGGAAACTTCGCAGCGAGGAGACGTGCACCTACGCAAGTCTGAGAAGATGCTGGCAATACGGTGGCATGACAAGAGAGTCGTGCACATGCTCACCACCGTACATAAGGGGGAGATGAGAGACAGTGGGAAGGTCGACCGTAGGACAGGCGAACCTGTGATGAAACCTGATGCTGTGTTGGACTATAATATAAACATGCGGCTGGTGGACAAGTCCGACATGATGATTGGTGAGATCGACTGCCTCAGGAAGAATACTAGGTGGTACAGGAAAGTTTTTCTGCATCTCATAGATATGACGATGCTGAACGCCTTCATCCTGTACAAGATGAAGGTAAAGCCACCCAAGTCCTTCTCCCTGAGGTTGTTCGCCAGGACTTGTGTCCAGCAGCTGCTGGAAAAATATGGTAAGGTGCAAGCAGCAACTCCAAGGCGCCATCCAGTTACACTTCCCGACCGACTTGAGCAGAGGGCGTATATGGAGCGGCACAGACTTGAGCTAATGCCTGCCACAGGGAAAAGGAAGGCTGCGATTCGCAGGTGTCAGGTATGTGCGCATACCACACGCCGCACACCTGAGCATAAACGCACCTCTTGGCAGTGCGCTGAATGCCAGGTTCCCCTCTGTGTAACCTGCTTCTTCGATTATCACAGCCAGAAGCAGTTCTAACAGTGCAAGTGTGGAAGCAGAATTATTTGGAAATAATGTGTAAATAATGTGTAAATAGCAGGTGAAAGCAATGGATGTTCAGTTCATATGATTGAACAGTGTACTATAGTTTCATCTTACTGAAAGTGACAGTGAATAACATATTGTAAGTAAAATAGAAGGGTAAATATTGAAAATAGAATAGAAAATGTAAATAGTAATGTAAGTAATTAGTAATATAAGAATATGAGTACAAATAATTTATGTTATAACAGTGAGAGTGAATCCGTGGCTCTCTACGTATTTTACTGACTGAAAAATAGAATGACTTCAGTGACAATAAAATAATACGACTGAATGAAACTTATGGAGAAAGACTCCAGATATATATAAGTGTGATATAGTAATAGAAATATAAAGTGTGAGGGGTTTTATGAATAATAAATGACAGAGTGCCTAGAGCGAACTAGCGCAAGTGCGGCGATCAGACGCGCTCGTAATTTCCATTGCTTTCACACTGTTTTTTTTTAGTATGGATCCCAAACTACTTGAAAATGGTAGAATAGTGTTTATAGTGTTTGTATCTGGCTGTGGTAATCATATAACGGGTTGTCGGGAAGTGTAAAGTGGAGACTTAGTTACCCTACTTCAGAGGTCTCCACAAGTCCTACGGAAACTGACGAAGGCTCAACAATCATTCCAGGAGAAAGCTGAAGGTATGTGCTATAAGCATATATAATTTTATTATTCTAGGACTAATAACTGATTTTTAGCAAATATTTTTTGAGAGTCTCTCGGAGCCCAAATAACCCCGCGGGACACGCAAGTAATTGGTAAACAAGCCCGCGGTGTAGGGGTTAAGAAGTCACACAATTAGCATCGAAACAAGTTGGAAAGTAGGCTACTATTTGGTGCAACCCAAAGAAGGCTTGGCTAAACTACATACAAATATTTATTTCGGACATTTGTATGACATTAAATAGTAAGATTAAGGGAAGGAAAGAGAGAGGGCGAGGAGCAGTTTATGTAATAAAACAAGCTTCTAAATACACACACACACACACACACACACACACACACACACACACACACACACACACACACACACAGAAAGACGGTGGGGGAGGGCAATGCCTGCTAAGTGATGCCAGAACTCTACAAGCTGAATAATCAATCGGATTTCTGTCTTCTTTCAGTGGTCATTTTAGTTTTTTGTGACATGTATACAGTATATATTTTACATATTTTTTAAGCCTGGAGGCTCTAAACACGATGTTAACATGACAGATCTAGTATTATATTATGACAGTGTAGACTGCATTGGTGGTGTGCAACGAGGGGTGGTGGCCGCTAGTTAAAACGAGCGACACACTTCTATTAATCTGAGTGACTCAGGGACCCTAGGAAGGGTCCGTGCAACAATGGAAAAAGGGTTAGAGTAGCCAGCTCAACGGAATCAAGCATACAATCAAGGTGTAAACAATCTACAGAATATATTTTACATTATACAATGCATAAAAGAATGTTATTTGAAACGTGGAGATCAGTCCTGTTTCTATAGCGAAGTATGTTTTGGACGAATGAGGATATAAAGGAGCGTTGTGGTGTTGATGTGGATGTGATAGGAAGCGTTATGAGGAACACACTGAGGTGGTTTGGCCCTGTGGAGAGGATGGAGGGTGAAAGACTGACGAAGAGGGTGTATGTGAGTGAGGTGGATGGGGGGAAGAGGGAGGAGGAGGCCGAGGATGAGCTGGAGGGATGGGGTGGAGAGGTATATGAGAGAGGGGGGTGTGAGTTGGGAGCAGGGCAGTGAAATGGCGGGGGACAGGGCGACTTGGAGGCGATTTGTTTGTGGCCACCCCAAACGGGATTGAGGCGTCTGGCAATAGATAGATAGATAGATAGATGTTTTGGACTTTTTTGCAACACGTAGATGTTTGACACTTTTTTTTATTCATGTAAGATACATTGTACGTCCGAGCACGTGTGGGTACTAAACACTGTTACCAGAACCCGAAGACTGGGGGAACTTAGGGGCGCTGCATCTGAGGGTGATGTTTTTCTTGATAGACAGTACATTGGCCATTTTAATTTATATGAGAGGATGTTCTGGATGTGGATACTTTATAAAGTTAGTAAGAAAGAAGAAACAGTTATAAAAGCTTTCCTGACTAGCTGCTTGATATGCAAAGAAGAAAATGAAAGGCAGATTTTACAACACACTGCCGTGACAATGAGAAAGGCACACTTACGTCAAAGTGGTAAGGATCATCTCATTGTCCACTTTCTCGCACCGAGCCTCACCACACTTTTCAAGCTGCTTCGAGGCTCCGTCAGCCAAGATGATGCCAGAGCTACGTCCAAAACACATGCCGGGGAAGGCTGGGGACAAACGTAAGAGATATAGATAAATTGTGAAAACTCCTGAAGACCTGTTGGTCCAATCAGGCAACACATGTCTGAAAATATAATTGTAGTAAACAACAGTTATCAGTTATGGGAAAAACAGAAGAAAGCTCTGCCCGGCCCACTAAACCTTCCAGTCAATATTGACTTGAAATTTAGATTCTGATTGGAAAATATAACATGGAAATTTCATACGAAGCGACGAATGCGACTTTATATTAAAGTTCTAGGACGTGAAAAAGAAATGTAATTTTCTTACCTGAGTGGTGAGTGACTGTAACGAAACTTACAGACAATCCTTTCTAGTCATGTGCTGGTCTGTCTTATAACTGAATTGTAACCAAAAGAATGTCAGATACATTACTGGGTAATTCCATTGATCAACCTCTCGAAAGTTTTCCAAATGAATTCCTACTTCTGTAAACACAAACATTTGGTCGTCCTGTTCCGTTTGCTCACTTTAACCGACGTACTTAAATTTCCTATAATTGAGAATTTAATCGAACATAAATCCGTTTTTATATTCCCTCTTACTTTCAGTCATATCCAGTGAATGAAGGTTAATATTAACATCCGCGGTCGCGAAGCGAGAGCGAGTGATAAATTTTCATTACGTGTGTTGATCGTCAGCTTTTACCCTCCCGGAAGGGAGCTGAGAGCTCATATAGTCCGATCTAAGGGCAAGGCTGTAACCTTCACACACGCACACACCCGTCAGTAACCATCCATTTCGTCAGTGAAAACTTTTCGCAACCTGAGCGAGGCGCTAACTCCCGTCCACCACATGGCGAGTGAGAACGTTACCACTGAGCCAGTGAGCGGTGTGTGTGTGTGTGTGTGTGTGTGTGTGTGTGTGTGTGTGTGTGTGTGTGTGTGTGAACAAAATAACTGACAATTTTATCCTATTTTATCCACACCTGGTGGCAGCACTGAGAGTCAACCAAGGAGTAAGCCTACCGTTTCTAAGAACAATAGGTGAAAGACCAAGGGCAGAAGACAAGATCTGCTTAAATAGTTCAAGTTTTAATGATATGTTGTAGATGAGACAAGAAGAAATGGATTCGAATTTTAGAACAATCAGTCATAGATCAAGATCGCAGGGAGAGGCTAAAGGCCAAGGTCACAAGGCAAGGTCAACCAATATTTTTTTTTACCTGAATTGGATCACACATTGTGGAAGTAGTAAGTATCAATCAAGAATGAAGGTATTCAATACTGAGAGCAGTTGAAGGTCAAGGTCACAGGGCTAGGCCAAACTTCATCTTGTGTGTCTGAGTTTGAAGAAAATAACTAGACAGTTTTGATTAAATTTGGATCAAACCTGGAGGATGAGTTGCAGATTACGCAAGACATTGATCCATTCTAATTCTGATAACAACTAGGGCCTACTGAACTTTTTCAGTGTCTCAGTTACACAGAGAGTAGGCCAGCATGCCCTCCAACATAAATTTCTCTAACTATCTACATCAAACTACATGCATAGTACACACTACACTTCCTTTTCCAAAAAATTCAAAAAAAAAATAATGGCGTCTCATCACCCAGCCTTGGAGTCCCCGAGGGGAGAACCATAAACGCCCCCATCATCCGACCCTCTCCCGGTGACGACTCGAGGTGCCTGGAACTACTGTCTGACTCTCTTCTTCTTCATTTATGCAACATTCGCGGCCTTTCCTCTAACTTTCGCTCTGTTGAACACCACCTCTCCTCCTCTAAACCTCACCTTTTTCTAACTGAGACTCAGCTGTCTGAGGGAACTGACAGCAAACCGTTTTCTGTGTCCTCCTACTTTCTCTATACTCATTTCCAAACCAAAGGTGGCTCTTGTGTATATATACGCAACAACTTATCTTGCTCTCGTGTTTCTGAACTCGATTCTTCTGTATTCTCTACACTCTGGCTTCGGCTTTCCTGTCATTCTCTGACTAAATATATCTGTGCTGTTTACTTATCCCCTAATTCAACTGACTATCAAAAATTCTTCGACTGTCTTACTTCTACAATGGAACACATTCTATCCATTTCTCCTTTCTCTGAAATCTCCATTCTAGGAGATTTCAATGTTCACCACCTCCTTTGGCTCTCCTCTCCTTTCACTGATCCACCTGGTGAACAAGCCTACATCTTTTCTATCCTTAATGACCCAGAGCAGCTTGTACAGCACCGTAGCCATATCCCAGACTGCCTGGGAGAGTGCTCCAACATATTTGACCTCTTCCTTACAACTAATCCTTCTGCTTACACTGTTAATCTTTGTTCTCCGTTGGGCTCCTCCGATCACAACCTTACCTTAACCTGTCCTATCACTCCGGTACGGCCTGTGGCCCCTCCAGGGAAATGTCACCTGTGGCATTTTGGAGCCACGGATTGGAAGGCCCTCAGGCAGTACTACTTTGATTTTCCCTGGAATGATTATTGCTTCCATGGCCGGGAGCCATTTGCGTGTGTCTTCCACATTATGGAGGTTATTCTCTTGGGCATGGAAACATACATTCCTTTCTCATATCCTTTGACTAACGCAAGAAAGCCTTGGTTTAATCACGCTTATTCTAATGCTGTCCACAACAAGCAGAGGGCCTACAAAAGGTACCAGAGCCAACCCACCCCTGAATCACATCATCTTTACGTTTCTGGCCGGAATCGTGCTGTCTGTTCTTCGCCCTGCTAAAAATAATTTCCACCGTTTTAAATGCTCTCAACTCTCCAACTCGAATTCTTCCCGCTCCTTCTGGCACCTTGCCAAAAACTTTTCTAACAACTTTACCTCATCATCCTTCCCTCCTCTTTTCTACTCTGATGGTTCTGTAGCTATTTCTTCTACTGATAAAGCAGATCTCTTCACACAGACTTTCTCCTCCAATTCCACCTTAGACGATTCCGGTGCTGTTCCTCCATCACTTCCCGCCTCTGACTTCCTCATGGCTGACATTAAAATGTCTTCAGTTGATGTATTTCTTGCCATCATTGGCCTCAGTACTAACAAAGCACATGGGTCTGATGGAGTCCCTCCTGTTGTTCTCAAGAACTGTGCTTCTGTGCTTACACCCTGCCTAGGCAAACTCTTTCGCCTTTGTTTGTCAACTTGTACCTTTCCTTCTTGCTGGAAGTTTGCTCTCATTCAGCCAGTCCCAAAGAAGGGTGACCACTCCCAACCCTCCAACTATCGTCCAATTCCTTTAACGTCCTGTATTTCAAAAGCTTTCAAGTCAATTCTCAATAGAAAAATTTTAAGGCATCATTCCTATCACAACCTTCTTTCTGATCATCAGTACAGGTTCAGTCAGGGACGCTCCACTGGCGATCTTCTCACCTACCTTTCAGACTCCTGGTCATCCTCCTTTCGGGACTTCGGCGAAAGCTTTGCCATTGCACCATACATCTCAAAGGCTTTCGATCAAGTGTGGCATAAATCTTTAATTTCCAAACTGCCCTCCTACGGTTTCTATCCTTCTATCTGTGCCTTCATCTATAACTTCCTTTCTGGTCGTTCTGTAGCCGCTGTTGTAGACAGCCATTGTTCTTCTAGATCTATCAAGAGTGGTGTTCCTCAGGGCTCTGTCCTATCACCAACTGTCTTCCTTTTATTCATCAATGACCTTCTAAGCTGTACATCTAACCCTATCCACTGATAAGTTGATGACTCCACTCTTCACCTTTCCATTCGGTTCCCGCAAAGCCCATCTCAGTAGTTACTTCAACAAACAAGGGATGAGGCTATGGCACACCTAATGTCTGACTTGGCTCGTATCTCTGACTGGGGTAAAAATAATCTTGTTTTTTATGCATCTAAGACTCAGTTCTTACACTTATCAACCCATCAAAATCTTCCACAGGTATACCCACTAATGTTTAATAATATTCAGCTTAATCCTGCATCATCCTTGAACAAGCTTGGGGTTTCATTTACTCGGGACTTATCTTGGAAAGATCATATTACATCTCTTGTAAAATCTGCTTCCAAGAGATTGGGTTTGCTAAGCCGACTCCATTCTTTCTTTACCCCTGCACAATTGTTGACTCTATACAGGGGTTTTATCCGCCCCTGTGTGGAGTACAACTCTCATGTGTGGGGAGGCTCCCCACATACAGCTCTTCTCAATAGGGTGGAGTCAAAGGCTTTTTGTCTCATTAACTCTCCTCCTCTTACTGACTCCCTTCAACCTCTGTCTCTTCGCAGCACTGTTGCATCTTTATCTCTTTTCTGTCCCTACTTTAATGGTCACTGCTCCTCTGAATTGTCTGCATGCATTCCTCCACCTCTACGACGGGTGCGTAGCACCCGTCTAACAGCAAACTCTCATCCCTTTCCTGTCCAACTCTCTAATGCAAAAGTTAACCGTTACTCCCAGTCCTTCATTTATGCAACAGGTCAACTCTGGAACTGTCTCCCTCTGTCTGTAATTCCTGCTGCCTATGATGTCCAGTCTTTCAAGCGCAGTGTGTCCAGGCATCTCGAAATGAATGGATCTTGAATTTGGCTTTCTCTTGTACTTTGTTTTTCTCTTGGAGGAAACTCTTATTGCGGACTCATGGCCTTTGGTTCCTTCTTCCTCGCATAAAAAAAAAAAAAGCCATTCTCCGGTAAAATTCCTAAGGGTCAACCCTCCATCCATGTACTTTCCCCCAAGGACTTGTTCCAGCTTTAACAAATGTTCTTCTTCTTGGACCCATTTTCCCTATGAGCCTTCTACCTTCTCTCCTGTTTTCTCCTGTGGACCTGTTTTATCCAGTGGACCTGTTTCCCCTAAGGACCTATTCTGGTTTCTGAAAATATTTTCTCCTTGGGCCTCTTTTTCTCGGTGAAGCTATGCTTCATACGGACCTGTTATTCTCATGAACACATTTTGGCAATGGGAATTTTTTCCGCCATGGAACTATTTTCCCCATCCCCCCCCCCCCTTTTTGGGCCATATTTTCACTAATTGACCTATTATTCCTAGCATACTTTTCTTCCAATTGACTCAATTTCCCCCATGGACCTACCCTCTACATGGTCTTATTATGACTGAGGGAACCATTTCCCCCATTAACCTGATTTTCATTATGGGTCCAGGACCCACAGCATTTCCCCATCGGATGCATTTATTCCCATTGGCATGTTTTCAACCATGGACCTATCCTCTGCATCAGCTCACCTTCACTCATTGTCCTGTTTTCTCCACATGAGGAACACCAAACCTGGATAACCTGTTTTCTCCCATGGACCTATTTCCTCCAAGGATCTAATTTTCGTCACTGGCCCTATGTTCCTACTGTGGTCCATTTCCCCTGGGACATTCTCAATGGACCTTATATCCCACGTGGACCTACTACCACCATGGATCTTTTCACCTCATGGACCTAATCCCCACTGACTTATTTTCCTTTAGTTTTCCACATACCCTAGCCACCAACCTACTCTCCATGCACACCCACCCATCACCCCATCTGCCCTTCCTCCTACTCCTCTTTATTCCCTATCTTCCCTCACCTCTTTGCCCACCCATCCAACCAACCATGCTCACCGATTCACCCATGCAACTTATCCCACCAACTCACCCACTCACTCCAACCCATCTGCCAGCATCCTACCTACCTGGCCACCAGCCTCCACTATCAAGATGACTTAAAAGTTTCCACATATGCATACACACATACACAAATAGTAATATACTGTACTGTAATGCTGTGTTATAGTACTGATATGGGTCAAGACCCATAGCATGACCAACAAGTACTTGATATTCACCTTTAGACTAATCTTTTTGGGAGGGATCAGTTTATAGCAAGGATAAAGAGAATATATTTGGAAACAATCTGTCAAAGGTTAAAGTCAAAAGAAAAAGTCGTACATCAAAGTCACAAGGAAAAGTCAAAGATCGAGGTCACTGGCCAAAGTTAGCTCAAATATTATATATCTGATTTGAACCAAAGTTTTGGAAGGGTTAAGGATTTGGCAAGAATGAAATAATTAATAAATAATTAATAATTAATAATTAAATAAATAATAATCCAGGAGACAAGATGGAGTAAGGTGGGGCGGCCTGTGACTCTACTACAGGTGTACAGAGTTCCACCCTTGGATCAACTCCGATCTCCTTTACTTTAATGCCATGCCACGTTGAGTACACCGCTTCCCGTCCGATCAGCGAAGTTAAGCAACGTTGGGTCTGGTTAGTACTTGGATGGGTGACCGCCTGGAAACACCAGATGCTGTTGGCATCCCTACGTGTCAAGTGGGGTTGGTGGAGGATTAGTGCCCCTCCCTGTAAAACAATTAACTCTAAGCCCTTGGCCACCCCGTTTGGGATACATGGCGTCTGGCAATGGATGGATGGAAATAATTCGATTTTGAGAGTAATCTGTTGAAGTTCAAGGTTATTGGGCAAAGTTAATAATTCGTCCCTTAAACCAGTTGGTGGGCGTTGGTGATAAACTCTGTGAGTGTTCATTATTGTTTTAATGCTTTCATTGAAAGGATTCCATTAATTTTGCGCTGTTTTGCCATTCTTTTCTACATGTTTTCAGAGAAATATATATCCCTTTTCAAGCTGGTAGATCAAACCACAGCACAAAATCCACGTGTGGCTTTACTGGAGCATAGTAGTGTTTTATTATTATATGGACATCTTATTTGTATGCTTTTCGATAATAAACCCATTTCATACGTTAGCACACTATCTTACTTGGTTTTGTACCTGTTAATAATGATTCTTAGAGAACAGTCATATGCTGGTTGATTAATTTCTGCTTCATTATATCCAGTGTCTCCTACAAACTTTCTCACATAATACATCATAGTATTCATAAACAAAATTCCATTGACTACTCCTCTGACTATCTTCCCACTTTGACAAGTAGTCTTCCAAGTAATGATGTGACCTTTTCTGAGTCACGAGCGGTTTTATTATCTATACTATTAAAACACCTTTGCCTCTCTCTCTCTCTCTCTCTCTCTCTCTCTCTCTCTCTCTCTCTCTCTTTCTCTTTCTGTGTGTGTGTGTGTGTGTAGGCATACAAGTCCCCCTGCTGGCGGAGTTGACCGGGTAGGTAAGCTGGTGGGAGGATGTGTGGGGATGGTTGGGATGGATGGGTGTGAAGAGTGAAAAGTGTGGGTGGGAAAGGCTGAGGATAGTATGGTGGTGTGGGCAGGGTGAATGATTTGGGTGGATAGGGTGGGCTTGATTAAGTAGCTAGGTAGGTGGGGTGGGTTGGCAGGGAATGAGGAGGGGTGAGTGGGCAAGATGGATAAGATGAGTGAGTGGGTGTGAAAATAGGTTCATGAAGGAAAAGTCCCTGGGAAAATGGACACAAGAAGAATGTGGTTCTGTGGATGAAACTACGACCATGGTGGGTCCATGAGAAAGGGTAGATTCACATGCAGATTTAATATTGTCCAAAGGGAAATCAGAGGACCATTACCAATAATTAATAGCTCGGGAGTGAGAATATATGTCCAACGTAGAAAACAGTCCATAAAGGGAAAGCACATTGATGTGGAAGATAGGTCCATGGAGGAAAAGAGGTCCACGGAGAAAATAGTTCCATGGGAAATTAAAGTCCATTTTGAAAATATGTCCACGTGGAAACTAAACCCATGGGGGAAAACAGGTCAGTCGGAGGAATAAGTCCCCGATGAAAATGGGTCTACAGTATATGGTGACAGTAGGTACACGACGAAACGCAGGCCCAAGGGAGGAAATAGTAAATGGAGGGAAAGTACAATGACGAGAAACAAAAGCTCATGGTGGAAATCAGGTCCATGGAGAAAATAACTTCACATGTGGGGAAAATGGCTTCATAGCGAAAATGTTTTTTTAGGTTCTTGGGATAAAATAAGTCCAACAGGAAATTTGTCAGCGCAAGAACATACCCTGGAGAGTGGGTTGACATTTACAGGCATCTCCAGAGATGAGTTTATGTGCTAATGTTTGTAGGGCTGCATCAAAATGTTTAATATTATACAATTATAATTCAGAAAAAGGAAATATTGATTGATAATCCATTTTCCAAAAACATTTATAAAACACCTGTGTTTTCTTCATCTTAGTCAAGAATTACTCCATTTTGAAATTTCCGTGTTCTTATTATGACCTTCCTCTTACATAGTTCTCACTCATATTGCATTCTATATTGATATGTATCATACCCATCAGAGAAAATGAACTGCAATATTTTGCAAACACAAGAGCTACCATTCGTTAACCAATACAGACATTTCCATGTAATTATAATTCTTCGTATGAGTTTTCAAGTCAACTTAGCTGCAACTGGGAATAAACAGTTTTTCAACCACTGATGTTAATCCTTTTATTTTGGGGGATGTTCATTATAGTTTATTAAACCTATGCAAGGAGCACGATGGGTTATGTGTTTGGTACAGTTTATCTGTCTGCCTGTCACTGCTTGTCTGTTAGCAAGATTATAATGACCTATTGGATGAACTTACACCTGATCTGGGAAAAGTGATTTAAGACCATCAGAGGAACAAGTGATTACCCCTGGGCTGCACAATAACTCTTAAGAAGTGCCATCAGACTACTGGGACGTACTTGTACCTTTTCTGATTGAGATACTTAAGTTCGTAACATGCATCTCGAAGGAGCAAGATCATGCAAATTTTTGTGGCATATTATGATATCATCTCTCATGGCGACCCTCAAGATTGAATCCAGAAACAAAAGAACGGTAGTTCCTGCGTGTACAATCGGCCACAAAAGTATCGGTGCACAGGGGGTCCGATGCCTACCGAAAACATTCGAACAACTGCTGTACATTACCAACGTCTCACTGTGTATTAACAATGTCTGTTTATACAAACATAACATTTGCTATATGTTTGCAAGAGGATATTGCTGGTTGGCGATATACGACACCTCTCGACATCAGGACTACCAACGTGAGGGACGTCGGACACTAATATTTCGGTAACCTTTGTTCTATGTTCCCAAATGTTTCACGCATAATGTGCACCGATACTTTTGTGAACCATACTATTGTACAAAGTTCATGCACTTCCTGACACATTACCATTACACTGGCACCCAAGTCAAACCTGTATAGAAAAACAAGTTACTGATGTTAAAAATCGAGTGGAAGACAGGTAGTGGCTATGGGAGAAGAAAGGATGACATGCATTATCGAAAGTACGACGCCACGCAAGTTTACGGCAGCCTGAGATAATTCGCAGCTTCTTCAGGTTTTAACAGTACTGACTCACTCAGATGAGATGCCTTCTGGCATTCAGAAAATTTCAACCACAGTAACTCCAATACAATGGTAAGTTATGCAAATATATTTCACGGGTAGGTGTACAATCAACGACAAAAGTCTATATATCTACCTATCGATTGTTGCCAGACGCCTTAATTCCACAAGGGGTGGCCACAAACAAATCGCCTCCATGTCTCCTTGCCCCCCGCCATTTCACTGCCCTGCTCCCAGTTCACACCCCTTCTCTAATATACCTCTCCACTCCATCCCTCCATCTCATCCTCGGCCTCCCCTTCCCTCTCCCCCCTTCCACCTCACTTGCATACACTCTCTTCGTTAGTCTCTCGCTCTCCATCCTCTCCACATGGCCAAACGACCTCAGTTTATTTCTGCTAACTCTTTCTATCACATCCATATCCACATCACAGCGCTCTTCACTTCCTCATATGTCAGTCTGTCTCTCCATGTAACTCCACATGCTCCTTTCAGATAACTTATTTCCACTGTTCTCACTCTTGTGTCCTTCCAACGAAGTCCAAGCTTCACTTCCATACGTTAGAGCTGATATCACAATACTGTCTGCAGTGACTATTTTACTTTCATGCTCACTTCCCTGTTTCTCGTCGCTGCTTTCAAAGAACCAGCAACTTTTCTTCCCTGTTGTACCCTTTCAAGGACTTCATCCTTTAAACTTCCATCCTTACTCATCACATTACCAGAGTACTTAATCGCAGTCACATTTTCCATTTCTTCCTCATCCAGCCTCACTATACATTCAGTGACATCACTTCTCTCAAAGACCATAACTTTGCTCTTCCCTACATTCACCTTTAGATTTCGTTTCTTACACTCACTCCCAAACTCATTCACCAAGCATTGCTGTTCCCTTTCGTCATCGCTTAAAAATACAGGTCATCTACAAACAACAGGACAGGGAGTTTCCAAACACTGCCCTCTCTTATTAAGATAGCTCCAACATCCACTGTCCTACCTTGTATCTTTTTTATAACCCCATCCATATACAGATTGAACAACCATGGAGACATGACACATCCCTGTTTCAGTCCAACATTCAAATAAATAAATTCACTCAGTACACTATCCATACGCACTGCAGCCTTAGCACTCTCATATAAACTCTTCACGGCATTCAGCAAATTCCCATTTATTCCATATATCGTGTCCTGGAATTTGATGAAAACTTCTGTTGAAATGCTAAAGCTTTGGTGCGTTCTGCTTTGCATCCTGCGGATGGTTGATAGCACTGACATGAGTTGCCATTTGCTTCAGGTGACGAGCCTGTGGATGCGAGCATATTTTTCATAACTAAGTGACATGCATTATGTTGTTTTTTTCGACTTAATATTATTTGATCTCTCTCTCTCTCTCTCTCTCTCTCTCTCTCTCTCTTTTTGAAAAGTTTCTCATCCGCTCCCCTTTTTAAATTCAATATTAGGAACACAGCAATTCAAATAGCTAAAGAAATGTTCGGATTTTGGTTTTACTCCTTTATTTACCTTCTGCTTCCTTAAGTTGGTAATTATAAGCTGTGACTGTCGTTATCTGTCATCAAACAATGTTGTTACATATGAGGACAGAGTTAGTGTATAAAGTTAATAGAATATTCTGTTATGAGTAGCGAAATGAATCCCACAGGCTTGAGTTCGAACAGATAATTCAGAATACGAAGTCTATGCACAACTATTCGTGTACTTCATTCTAGGTTCAGTTCGTTTTTCCGGAATAAACCTGCTTACAGGTGCTACCTTCCATCATTGTGGTCCTTTGTTGGTGTGGTAACACCTGAACGATGACCGATGTCAGTAACTGTGCCTTCATCCCTAAAGCGCCTAATCCACTTTTCTACAGTTCTGCTTACACCTAATGTATCTGTTCGGGATTTTTTCTTTCTAAGTAATGTTATATTATGTCCTCTCTCACGTTCCCAGTAGTTGGACGCATGTTGTTTTGCCCTGTTCATAACAAGATAAATAATAGGTCAGTCCGACGTTTCGTAGTAAGGTGTAAGACGTAACAGTCAGGCAGTCATCGCCTGACCGAATACGGTTTACATTTCGCCTCTCTGATGCAGCAATTCTAGCAAATGGATGTTAAGGCTTCGGACTTTCCTTCGTTCGTTTATACTGTCATCTCATCAGCAGCAGATATGAAGCTTGAAGAAAGCCAGGCTAGCCAACCACGAATATGTAGCTGTGGTAGAGCTCTCATAATGTTTCACATGTTACACTTACTCTTTGAACAAAACCGGGACACTACTTTTGCCTTTCACTGTATAGTCCAAGACTAAGGTCGTCGGACTTGGGAATTTTGTCAGTCAAGAGATGGCACGTAAACCGTTGCTTAGAAAGAGGCGGTGTCAGCAAGTGGGAGGAGGGTGAGTTTAAAGAGGAGTGAGAGGGGAGTCAGTAAGTGGAGAGTTTGGGCTCGTGTTCACTGGTTTAGACTTGTGTGTCACCAAGCTGTGAAGGCCAGATTGGTGCATTTAGTCAGGACTAGCACTTGAATAAAATGTTTACTTAAAACAGGTATCATCCGGAAAATGGTGCATAAGTTAAATTTCATTTGGTAGGAGCTTTCCCATGATGAGAGAAATCGTGTGACGGAAGTCAGGGTGATGTTACGTGGGTTTTATGTTTCTGCACCTGTAAAGATTAACTGTAGCTATATATTTCTGTAGTCAGCCAAAAAAGTTGTGTCTTGTTCTGAACCCTGTATATATTCAAGCAGATAAATGTGATATTCGTCCGAGCAATGCTGGGACACGGGCAAACAAAGAGCCCGTCAGAGATGCGCTTAACTTGCACGAGCTTGAATTATCGAGGGGGTGGGTATTCCCTGACTGTGGTGAGTAATACTCGTAATTGTAAAGGAGCACGTGCAACGATGCAAGCGGCATCCATGAAATCATCCCCTGTCCGAGCAAAAGTCGTGTCAGGGTGAGACCTGAGCATGGTAGTGGCTGGGCAGTACAGAAGATAATGAATGAGTGGCTCCACAGATGTGACCAAACAATGGGTACACGGGTCTGACTCTGTACCGACAATTTGTTTGTAGCATGGAAACCCCAGACATATGCGCCTGAGCCTCACTACAATATAGTTGGGTATGCCTTTAAAGGGTAACAAAAGAGAATATGATGTGGCGGTGGCATACCATGTAGCAGAGCGAGAGCCTTCTGTAACCAAAAGCTGATGTTCCTCTCGAGACTGCCTGCTAATGGTAGCAGTGAGAGTGCTAATGACGTGTGATAGGCTGGGGCGCAGTTTAAATGTGACGTCAGGAAGCGAGCAAGCTGAGCGTGCTGCGTCATCAGCACGCTCATTGCCGCTGATTCCAACATGACCTGGGAGCCAATGGAGAATAATAGTGGCACCCCTACGGACGAGAAGGGATGCAAAAGTAAAAATCGCCATCAGAAGAAAGACGTTGTCCTTAAGGGAGAAAGATCTTAGCCTCTGAAGGGAGGAAAGTGAGTCTGTGTGAATTACGACACGGTGATGATGATGGTGATGAGCATGGCGCAATGCACCCAGGATGGCAGCAAGCTCTGCCTGAAAAGCGGATACACCCTGAGAGAGTCGCCAAGATTCAATTGTTTGCCCAGAGACAAAGGCCGCCCCAGCAGAGCCATCAGAGGATACTGAACCATCCGTAAAATAAGTGGCTGAGTCTGGTGAATCTAGAGCCGCAACCCGACTAAGACCCTCTTGACAGAGGAGTGCAGGAATGGAAGTTCGAGGTTTGGCTTCAGAGGGGCATACAAATTTAAAAAGAGGGGGGTCCCATGGTGGTGGATCAGTGTACCCAGGAAAGGGAGAGTCAGGATCTAGGCAGAGGCTTGCAGCAGCTCCCAGTCCAAGGATAACAGCAGTTGTAGTCCGGGTCCAGTCACGCTGAGTGGCAGGCTTGGGTGGGCGGCACAAAAGACGTTGTAGGAGGGCAGAGACAAGCAGGTGGGGCCGGCACCGTATCAGCTGCAGAGTGATGACTGCCGCTCGTAGCGCAACACGATGCGCCAGAGACGGCAAACCACTCTCCATACAGAGATTGACAATCCGGGTCCAGGGTGGAGCACCCAGCATGATACGGAGTGCATTGTTCTGAATAACCTCCAGAGATCTGGAGACTGATGGAGCGAGTCCGGTCAAACAGATGGCACTGTAGTCCACCAGGGATCGGATGGCATGTATATAAAATGTTCGGAGGACTGAGTACGACGCCCCCAAACTCCGCTTGGAGAGATAGCGGAGAGCAGCCAGTCTGGTGGAAGCACGCTCCCGCAGGTACCGAACATGGCAGGCAAAAGTAAAACCCCTGTCAAGCCAGACTCCCAGATACTGATGCACAGTGACAAGAGAGAGCTGCTGCCCCCCAAGCAGCATAGGAAAGTCTGGGGGACGGAGTCCAAAGGGCAGACACTTTGTCTTATTAAAATTTATCTTCAGCCCTAGCTCAGTACATTTGGCATGCAAACGAGAAAGGGTCAAGTCCGCCTGCATGAAGCAGTCCCTCCTAGTAAAGACGAGGGCCTGATCGTCCGCATAGCAGAGGAGGATAATGCCAGGCCCATAGTCTACAGTTAAGAGCCCCTCCATAAGAATGTTAAAAAGGAGAGGGCTCAAAACGCTCCCCTGGGGGGTGCCGTTAGGATGTAGGTGAAAGGGGGAAAGGTGTCCCTGGAATCAGACCCCTGCGGATCGATCTTTAAAAAAATCCTGGATCCAGGATAGGAGCCTGCCTCTCACACCCCTGGCCACAAGAGCTGCCAGGATTACAGTGGGGCTTGCCAATTCAAAGGCTTTCTCGAGGTCGAGGAAGACAGCCATTCCCCCTCCTCCCTTCAGCTCCCCAAGGAATGACGTGAGGCAGTGGGTGGTACACCTGCCTGGATGGTAGGCATAAATCCCTGGGTGCAGCGGTCCCAGCCGCCAAACAAGCCGAGCCCGCACAACCCTCTCAGCCGTCTTAGCAACACAGCTGAGAAGGGAGATGGGGCACATGGCGGCGGGATCACGAGGCTTCGGAATTGGGTGGATAACAGCTGCCTTCCACGACCTCGGCAGACACCCCTCAGACCACGAGAGGTTGAGCAGATCAAGTAGACGTTCTCTACCACAATCTCCAGCATGTGACAGGAGAGAGTATGTGAGCCCATCGAGCCCAGGCGCAGTGTCCTCCCTGTGCTGCAGCGCTTTGAGGAGCTCCCCACTGGTGATCAGACAGTCAGCAGGGTCAGACCTATCACACGCTGCCTGAATTGCTGCAGCGCGAGACGTGGACAGGTGCACCAGTAGGGCTCTGACAGACTGCGGGAGATTAGAAGAGGCAGAGCGGTCAGTGAAGTGCTGAGCAAGACGGCTGGCCTCAGCGGCAGGGTCAGGATGGGAGGGAGGGCGAGGAGGGCGTGGATCAGAGACGGACCTGATTCTCCTCCACATCTCACGGAGAGTGGAGTGAGAGTCTAGGGTACGACACCATCTAATCCACGCCTCCTCCCTAAGGCGGCGCTTCTCAGAAGCCACATGCCGCGTGATGGCAACCAGGTACCGGCGGTGCGGAGATGTGCGGCGCTGTCAGTACTGCTTGCGTGCTGCACTGAGTCTCCGGTTCAGTTCCTTGACCCTGTCGCAGTAGAACCAGCCGTCTCGGTAGCACCTCGTCGAGTGCTGCCGCAGCGGGATAGCAAGAGAAGCAGCTTGTGCCAAAATACTTGCTACCTGATCTGCTCTGCTCTCGAGGTCTGAGGCAGGAGGAGATGTCTCAAAGGCCGCCGTGAGAGCACGGGCAAAGGCCATCCAGTCTGCTTTGCGTAGGTCCCACCGTGGTGGAGGAGGTGGGGGTGGCAGGAGGGGAGCGGGAGGCAGGTAAACAATAAGGGCAAAGTGATCACTTGCAAGGTGGGGGTGGAGTGACCACGACACCAAGCCCACTAGTGGTGCTGACACTAGGGAGAGATCGAGGTGACCTCCCGCAATATGGGTGGCCTCTGCCACATCATTTAATAGGGAGACACCACCCATCTCCTCCGGAACCGAAGAGATGTGCCGTCCTGCTTCATTGGACTGAAGAGGCGAAGATAGAAAGGCATGGTGGGCGTTAAAGTCGCCCCCTATGTACACGGCTCCCCTGGCAGCCTGGGAGAACAGGTCTTCCAACTCCAGGGTGCCCCTTTGGCTCCGGTATACATTATATACCGTCAGGGGCGACGTAGCCAGATGGAGAACCACACCCTGGACCTTCACATCAGGTCCACAGAAAGGAGGGGGCTCACAATCCGTGCACGCAATGTGGTCCTGAACCAGAACGGCACATCCCCGTGTGACGCCACAAACATACGGAAGGAGATGGGTGGTGTAACCCGAGAGACGAAAAGTGGTATTATCTGGGAGCAGGGTCTCTTGCAGGAGAATTACATGAGGACGGTCCCTGGCAGCCACCTCCTGAAGGTGGGCGAGCTTGCTCCATGACCCTAAACAGTTCCACTGTAGGACTCGGAGGCTGGCAGCGGTGTCTGGCACTGGGGATGATCTGTCTAGAGGCCAAGGGCTCTGCGCTCTTCCTCGATCGCTGCTGTGGCTGGTGTGAGCCCCGAAGGAATGTTGACTGGCATACGAGGGCAAGGCAGAGGAAGCTGGGTGGGTAGCGGCTCTTCCACGGTTGTCTGTGTGGGAGATGATGCAGGAGGTACCAGGGAAGAAGAGCACGGGTGTTGTTTTGCCTCCACCACTTGGTCGAGGATGACGTTCACAGCCTGTACCAATGGTGCCATTTCCAGAGGCCTGCCGAGAAGCGTCCCTAGCACCTGAGCCAAGCTTGTAGCAATTTCCGTCCCCAGTGTACGCAATTCTTCCCTGGTGAAGACTATGAGAGGACAGCCCGTGTTGTGGGGCGTGGGTGGAGTAAATTCCTCGACTGTCTGCCGAACTGAGGGGGGGAAGAGGGTGATGGACCTCCACAGTCGTCGTGTGACGAGTGAGAGCAGGTTGGAGGGGCGGAAACGCTGCCTCGTCTAGCACTGGGGGTGCAGTCGCTGCTGGACGGCGTTGCTTCCCCCAAATGAAAGTTCCCGGAGGTGCCGGTTTGTTGCTGCTCGCCTGTTGCTTCTTCACCCAGGTGACTTGGCGTTCTCGCTCTCGATCGACAAGTGCAACTCTGGTTGGGCAGCTGGGGTGCCACGCATGATGTTTTCCCGAGCAGTTGGGGCAGCGGGTAGAGACAGCTTCCTTGGCCTTGAACTTGGCGAAGCACCTCTCCGTTTCATGCGGGCCGCTGCACATCCCACAGACTGTGGCATGGTTGCAAGTGGCTCTGTGGTGCCCGTATCGCTGGCACCTGTAGCAACGGAGTGGCTCCGGGGTGAAGGGGCGAAGGTGATATTCTCCCCAGTTCCCCAGGTCGATCACAGGGATCAGAGGACCCCGCAGGGTGACGATGAGCTGTCGAGTCTTCTCCCTGGTCCGCGCTTTCTGGCAGTGGGTTGCCTCTTTGACCTGAGGGTGCTGTAGCAGTATCTCCATAGGCATCCGCAAGGGATAACCCATGACGACTGCCTTCGTTGACTGTTGGCCGGGCGTCAGCTCGACTAGCTTGACAGGGGAGGCCTCGTCCTGCAGAGCTGTTCTCAAGAGGTCGTAAGCTCCCTCGTCCTTCGGCACCAACACCGAGCTTCTATCCCGTCCTATCAGGTTGGAGCAGCGTAGCCCTGGCAGGTGACGTTTTAGTGCAGCCACGGCGTCGTAACTCGTCGCATGCCCATCCTGGACCGGCACACGGAACGCTGGGAATGCAGAGCGGGGCGGCGGACGCACAGCTACTGACACGGAGGGACGAGCAGCAGGGGGACCCCTGAGAGGAGGCCCAGTACGTACTGCCGGAGAAGGGCCGTTTCCCTGGCGACCACGCCTCGATCCCTTGCGTGCCACGGGGGTGAAACCCTCATCCTCATGCAGAGCAGGATCAGAAGAGGGGGAGATCTGAGTCGCAGCAGGAGCCTCCGACGGGACCTCCAGCCGCTTGGGAATACGAGCAGACCTAGCCGGCCTAGGCTCGTGAGAGGGTGCGCAGGTGGGAGCGCGAGGCTGTGGACCGAGGGCTCGGTTCACGGGGGTGCCTTGCCGTGAAGCAGGGCTGGCAGCCGCACGTAGGGAAGCTGAAGTGCCCTTGTTGGAAGAGAGAGAGGGTGGAGCAGGTGCAACCTCCTCCATAGCCTCATGTCGGCGGGCTGCCTTGGCAGAACGGGTTGAGGCACCATGCGAGCGAGGTACCACTCCCGTAGACTTTGGTAGAGAGGGGTCAGCACAAGAAACCTCGTGAGCTGACGAGTGGGAGCTGGAGTCAGAAAAATGACGCTCCCGCTTCGTGCCTGTAGCAGGACACGGGTTGGAGGGCCTCGACTGAGGGAGCGGGAGGCGGGAATGCCCCTGGGGCCTAGGGATGCAAGATCCCTTCATGCTGCACACACAAGCAGTGAAAAACTCAGTCCACACACACACACACACACACACACACACACACACCTCACACACACAACCACTCAAACAGCACAAACAAAAAACAGCAAAAGTGGCCAAGGTCCCTACAGTGACGGGCAACCTATGCTCCCCACCCTCTAAAGGGCGATGGGAGGCCCCGCCACTGCCCCTTTCGGGTCTTCCCTAAACTAACAGAGCCGCCCTCACTGCCTCCTATAACCAGGCCCTAAAGGCAACCCTTCATGGAAGTGCCCTAACGGCACCCCTTCAGGGTTCGGCATCGTACTACAGTGAGGGACACTAACGGCAGGCCAAAAAAAAAAAACACTAACACACTGCCAATCACACACAGGCAAACAGAGACAGAGTCCCAGGAAAACCTGGAAAAACGTCTAAAAAACCTTTCTCAGTGCCAGAGACTAAGTCCCAAAAGTGGCAAAAGCTGAGAAAACAGGCGAAAAATCGGCACTAGTAAATGAGACTGAGTCCAGCACCAGTGGGAAAACAGTCAGAGCTCTGCATCAGACGGTGTCTAGGCAGGGAGTGCAGATAAATGGAAGAAGCAGGGATTCCTTCACAAGTGTGACCGCTGTGTCAAACCAGACGGTGGTTGGGGTTAGTGGTTTGGGGGTGGAGGTGGGGTAGTGGAGGATGATCTGTTATGTTTTATACACCATATATTACTGTTGGGTGGAAATTGTTGGGAATAACATACTGGGTAATAGGATTATGGTCAACTATTATCACTATTGTCACTAAATGACTACATATGCATCCTCATGAGCTTACATGTAATCAATATATACTGCAGTTTCATATACATGAGCTGTCATGTCTAATGCATCTTTGATATTTGGAATACTTCATAGGACGGAATATGGGTGGATTACGTTTCATAACGAGTGTTTGAGATTTAATGAAACGTCATGACTATGATAATATATAACAGCGTATGAGTCTTCCCTCTATTTCCCGTCGCCCAATACAGATAACTGAATGACTGTGAAGATATGACTATATGCTGGTGGGTGTCTGTCTTGGTTGCATCACAGTGCGTAACACCTGTGACTAGGGTTCCCTCACCCCTTTACCAAAACACTAACTATCTATCTATCTATCTATAGCCCGATGCCCTAATCCTGCAAAGGGTGGCTGCAGACAAAACGCCTCCAAGTCACTCTGTCACCCACCATTTGACTCCCCTCCCCCCAACTCACCCCCCCTCCCTCATATACCTCTCAACTCTATCCCTCCACCTCATCCTCGGTCTACCCCTCCCTCTCCCTCCCTCCACCTCACCTACATACACCCTCTTAGTCAGTCTTTCATTCTCCATTCTCTCCACATGTCCAAACCACCTCAGTGTATTTCTCCTAATCTTTTCAACCACATCCACATCTACCCCACAACGTTCCTTCACTTCTTCATTCGTTAACCTGTCCCTCCACGTCACTCCACATGCTCCTCTCAAGTAACTCATTTCCACTGCTCTCACTCTTGACTTGTTCCCTTCTTGCAAGGTCCACGCCTTGCTTCCATACGTCAGGGTAGGGATCACAATACCATCATGCAGTGACTTCTTAACTTCCATACTCACCTCCCTATTTCTCATCACTGCTTTCAGTGTACCAACAACCTTTCTTCCCTGCTGTACCCTTTCACGTACTTCATCCCCCAAAGTTCCATCCTTACTCATCACACTACCCAAGTACTTGAATGCACTCACATTCTCCATATCCTCACCATCCAACCTCACTGCACACTCTGTGACTTCATTCCTCTCAAACACCATAACTTTACTTTTGTTTACATTAACTTTCAGCTTCCTCCTCCTACACACTGTCCCAAATTCATTCACCAAACCTTGCAACTCCCATTCATCTTCACTCAACAATACTGTATCATCAGCAAACAGCAACACCGGAAGCTTCCAAATCTCACCCTCATTCATTAGGGCCACCCCCACATCCACTGCCCTACCTTGCACCTCCTTTACAACCCCATCCATATATATATATTAAACAGCCATGGAGACATCACACACCCCTGTTTCAGTCCCACATTGAGATCAAAGAACTCACTCAGCTCACCATCCACTCGCACCATAGCCCTAGCTCCCTCGTACATACTCTTCACAGCACTCAACAATTTCCCCTCCACTCCATATATTCTTAATACCTTCCACATACCTTGCCTATCTATTCTGTCATAAGCTTTCTCCAAGTCCATGAAGGCAGCATACACTTTCCTTCCCTTCTCTAGATACTTCTCCACTAAACATCTTAGAACAAATATCTGATCTACACACCCTTTTCCCTTCCTAAATCCCCCTTGTTCTTCTCCAACTAGCTCCTCTGTCATATGCCTAACCCTATCAGTGAGTATTCTACCATATATTTTACCAGTCACACTAAGAAGGCAAATACCCCTATGGTTACCACATACTTCTCTCTCCCCTTTTCCTTTGTACAGAGGAACAATTATACCTGATTTCCAGTCCTCTGGAACCCTTCCCTCTTCCCAAGCCAATCTACACAACTTCCATATCCACTCCACAACAATCTCACCCCCATACCTAAGCATTTCACCACACACTCCATCAATTCCTGGGGCCTTTCCCAGCTTAATCTTCTTCATCGCTTCCACTACTTCCGACCTACTGATCTCTTCCTCCCTCCTCTCATCTCTTCTTCTCCCAGCCATTCCCCAACCACTTATACTCACACTGCTCTCACTCTCTACATTCAACAAATCCTCAAAGTGCTCCTTCCATCTCCTCAATTTCTCTCTCTTCTCCACCAACAATCTTTTTTTTCTATCTTTCACTCCCCTACTATTTCCTCTTTCACACTGCCTTACTTTCTTTACCTCCTTCCAAAACAATTTCTTACTCTCCCTCCATTTCACACTCAGATTCCTCCCAAACTCTTCATCCACTTTCTTCTTACTCTCCTTCACCAGTCTCTTAACTTCCCTTCTCCTGCTCACATATACCTCTCTCTTCTCTCTCTCATCTTCTCCCCTACCTCTACTCGCCAACCATTCACCATATGCCTTCTTCTTTTGTTCCACAGCTCGTTTCACCTCATCATTCCACCATGCTGTCCCTTGCACACCCTTGCATCTCCTCCTCACTCCACAAACCGCCTCACACGCTGCGCTTATCTCTTCCGTGAATATCTTACATACGTCTTCCACCCCTTCCATCTGCTCTAGCTCATACCTTCCCAATCTTTCTTCCACTATCCTCTTATACTCTGACATTTTCTCACTATCTTGCAATTTCTCCACTCTTCTCACAGGAGCTTCTTCCTCCTGTCTTCCCCTTCGTCTCCTCAACCACTTTCTTTGCAGCTCTACCTTGGCCATCACTAAGTGATGGTCCGAGACTCCATTCCCCCACCCTCTCCACACTCTTGCATCCAACACTTGTCTTCTCATTCGCTCATCCACACACACACATAGTCTATCATTGCCTTTCGTTTAACAAGTTCACCATCCATCCTCCTCATTACTCTCCATGTATACAGGTGGATCATCTTATGACGAAAGTAGGTGTTGGCTATTGCCAACCCCTTACCAGCACAGATGTCCACCAAAGCACTACCATTCCCATCTACTTCAGATGGCACACCCCACTGACCAACCACTCCATCCACTCGTACATTCCCAACTTTGCCATTCATGTCTCCAATCAACAGCACTCTCTCGCTCCTCTCAAACTTGTCCATACATGCTTCTACTCTCGCCCAAAACTCATCTTTCACTCTTGCCACTCGATCCTCTGTTGGAGCATACACACATACAATCGCCCATGCTTGTATACCTACTTTCATCCTCACCCATACAATCCTTGCACCCACTGTTCCATACTCTCTTATATTCTCCTTCCACTTCTTGCTTATCATCAGACATACTCCCTCTCTTGCCCTCTCATTCTCACTGACTCCCGCACATATACCTACACCGTATTCCCATTCTCTCATCCTTTCACCTTTCCATTTAGTTTCAGTCAATCCACATATATCCACTTTTGCATCCTCAGGCACCTGGACAATCTCTCTCTCTTTCACTTCATCATTCACTCCTCTCACATTCCATGTTCCCACCCTCAGAATGTCCTTTGTCCGTTCCTTAGTCGTCAACGTATGGTCCGTCCGGGTCCGAGGCGCTTTATTTGCTTTTTTAGTTAGTTCTTTTTACGGGGTGGGGCACTAACCCACCACCAACCCTTTTAGTCGCCTCGTACGACAAGCAGGGATACTGGGGGAGTATTCTTGAAACCCCCCTACCCCCAGGGTAAAGAAAGTAATGCTTTTCTTGTTATTACTGTGAAAGCATCGCATGCCTCTGTGCCACACCACATTTGGTATGTAATAAAATCCTCTTATGTTCAGAAGGTAAACATACACTAAAAACACAGATGTCTGTCCTTCACTGCCATGTTTTGTGACTATTTAATGCCTGGCAGGGGGGATGTGGCGGGAAGGTGGAGAGGGCGGGGTAGCACCTCGTCATTTTTGCTAACGCTCGTTTGGCTTCACGTTCTGGGAATTATTTCAGGTTGACGTTACAGATCATTACTTACAGGTATTAAATAAGGTGTAATATCACATCTAGCACGTTTACTTTGTGGTTTATTGCCAGATTACACAGCCAACAATACCTACAGCACACACATCCTCCACTACGCCACCTCCACCCCCAAACCACTCATCCCCACCACCATCTGGTCTGACACAAGTGCCAGACTTATGAAGTTATCTCTGCTGCTTATCTATTCGAATATTTACGGGGTTCGGAACGAAGACACGACTTTTCTGTTTGACTATACCGACGTTTCGGTGTATATGTCCCTCTGTTAGCCTTTTTTATCATCCATTTAGCCATTTGTGCTATTCAAGAGTAGTGTTCATGTCAAGTAAAATTAAGGGATGTAGGATCAGTCGTTGGGAAGAGATTTTTTCGCCTTTTCGCTGCTAAGGGTATCACTGTGAATGATACATCGGTTTGCCTTAACCAGAAGAATATCGTTTGATGGTAAGGCCCCTTCAGCGGTCTGCATTAACCAGAAGAATATCATTTGATGTTAAGGCCCCTTAACAAGGTCAGTATTTATTTACAGTATCATGTTGTCAATATTAGCCTATAATTACAAATGACTATAAGGTCATATGATCAATATTATGGACAAACTTGTTAGTACATGATCAGTATTATGGACAAACTTGTCAGGCACTGCTATCATTTTGCGTGTTTTTTTTACGTATTTATGTCTCGGTTTCGACAGCGACACTGTTTTACCCCATACACCCACTCATCCACCGGTCAACCACTCCGTCCCTACTCACTTACCCATGTGTAGTTAGCCCGTCACCTTCCTTCCCCTCTGGAAAGACACAGATCCCTCCACCGACCAACTCACAAAGCGCACCCATCCTACTCACATGCCGAACCCACAATACCACTCCACCCGTCCAACTACCTACCAAACCTTTCCACAGATTCAGCGACCCTATCCTGCCCACCTACCACACGCAGCTCGCCGACCACACTTATTTCGCCCACTCAACCCCCTTCGCCCACCACAACCACTCCCACTCCCACTCCAACCTCCTCTACTTTTCACTCATTCTGCCCATTCACCCCACACACCCTGACCAACCACCTAACCCATACTCCCTGTCCCCCCACCCTACTCATCTGCCAACCAACCTACCCACAAAGCCACCAAGCTTGGATCATCACAAGATTACCTACAATTGTACACACACACACACACACACACACACACACACACACACACACACACAGCATCAGTAGCAGCAGCTTTTACTAGGGGCGAGGAAGCAATGTTTACTCTCAGTTAAGTTTGGACCATCAAAAGATGACCTACAATTGTTCACACACACACACACACACACACACACACACACACACACACACACACACACACACACACACACACAGGAGCGAGGAAATGATGTTTACTCTCAGTAAGTTTGGAAATGAATGGCTCGGCCTAACCCAACCGTCTTCTTTTTTTCTTTTTTAATGCAAGGAAGAAGCAACCAAATACCAGGAGCCCACCAACA
Organism: Coenobita brevimanus; assembly: GCF_032717465.1. Classification (NCBI taxonomy): domain Eukaryota; kingdom Metazoa; phylum Arthropoda; class Malacostraca; order Decapoda; family Coenobitidae; genus Coenobita; species Coenobita brevimanus. The sequence goes on from NC_137032.1 coordinate 17,754,166, forward strand.
GTTCCTTCCAAGAAAAAACAAAAGCAATACAACACACAACCAAATTCAAGATCTCTTCATTTCCAGATGGCTGGACAGTTCCAAAGTTGACCTGTTGCATAAATGAAGCACTGGGAGTAACGGTTAACACTTGCATGAGAGAGCTGGACAGAAAAAGGATGAGAGTTGTTTCTAGACAGCTGTGACGTGCCCGTCTTAGTGGTGGAGGGGTGCAAGCAGAGTGTTCAGAGGAGCAGCGATGAAAAGAGATAAAGATGCAACAGTGCGGTTGAAGGAAGCCAGTAAGAGGAGAGGAGTTAATGAGAAGAAAAGCCTTTGACTCCACCTTGTTGAGAAGAGCTGTATGTGGGGATACTCCCCACACATGAGAGTTGTACTCCACACAGAGATGAATAAAACCCGTGCATAAAGTCAACAACTGTGCAGGGGTAAAGAAGGTACGGAGTCGGCTTAGCACACCTAATCTCTTGGAAGCAGATTTTACAAGAGATGTAATATGATCTTTCCAAGATAAATCGCTAGAGAATGAAACCCCAAGTATGTTTAAAGATGATGCAAGATTGAGCTGGATATTAGTAAACATTAGCAGGTATTCCTGTAGAAGATTTTGACGGAATGATAAGTGTAAGAACTGAGTTTTTTACACATTAAAAACAACAAGATTACTTTTATCCCAGTCAGAGATGCGAGCCAAGTCAAACATTAGGTGTGCCATAGCCCTTGATGTTGAAGTAACTGCTGAGAAGGACCTTGCGGGAGGCGGATGGAAAGGCGAAGAGTGGAATCATCAGCGTATGAGTGGATGTAGTTAGATATACAGCTTAGCTCATTGATAAATACAAGGAGGAGAGTTGGTGATAGGACAGAGCCTTGAGGGATGCAACTATTGATAGATCTAGGAAAAAAACTGTGGCCGTCTACAGCAGCAGCTACAGAACGACCAGAAAGGAAGCTAGAAATGAAGGCACAGATAGAGGGATAGAATCAGTAAGAGGACAGTTAGGAAATTAACTATTTATGCCAGACTCGATCGAAAGCCTTTGAGATGTCAGGTGCAATGGCAAAGCCTTCATCAAAGCCCCGAAAGGAGGATGACCAGGAGTCTAAAAGGCTGGCGAGAAGATCACCATTGGAGCGTCCCTGACTGAACCCATAATGACGATCAGAAAGAAGGTTGTGATAGGAAAGATGAGTTTTTAAAAATTTTTCTTTAGAAGAGACTTGCAAACTTTTGAGATAAAGGATGTTAAAGCACCTGGGCGATAGTTAGAGGGTTTGGAATGGTCACCTTTCTTTGAAACAGGCTGAATGAGAGCAAACTTCCAGCAAGAAGGAAAGGTACAAGTCGACAGACAAAGACGAAAGAGCTATGTGAAGCAGAGTTGAAATTCGTTCTGCATGTGATACATTCATTAAGTTTTGTTATCAACTAAAAACTCATAAAGGCGAAGGAACCCCTTGGAATCTGGAGTTTTCCAAGGGAGTGTCCAACTCTAATCAGTGAACGCCTCAGTTAGGAACTCAAATTAAAAATAATTTTCCCTCAAAACACTGTTTTTGGCATTAACTCTAGCGATTTATCGGAGATTCCGCTTATAACTTTATATCAGAGAGAACTTGCGTTAACATGGCCCTTGCTCGCTCATCACGCACTCACAAATGCACTTTACTGGTAGTATAGAATGCAGTACTTCAAACTTCAGACTGTAGCACCAGTCGAATAGGGCGTTACCCCCGAGGCAAGCTGGTGACAGGGAGAGCGGGAGCTCCAGTTTTACCAGCCAGCAGGATTTGTTCCTGACCACCTCCCTTTGCTCAACATTTTCAGTGTTTTCATAACCACAAAGAGCAGGCCAGCATATTCTCATAATATACCTTCATCTGTTTACACCACACAACATGCACATTAAGTACCACACCTTCAATTTCCATCCCTTTAGCAATGGCCGCTGTCCCGAAATGCAACTATTTGGAACTCGCTTCCCCAGAGTTGTTTCCCCCAAAACTTCAACCTATGGCTGTTCGAATCCAGCCGTTACAGATTTTTTATGAATGGAGGACACCTATAATTTGGTGTACGGATTTTTTTATTTATTTGTTTTTCCATTCTCTGTTCCGTTATTATTAAACACACACACACACACACACACACACACACACACACACACACACACACACACACACACACACACACACACACACACACACACGCCACACTCTCAACGTTACCATCTCCGAACCACTCACAACACCAGAAATACAAGGATTCGTGGTAGCTAATTTCAAACATGTCTTCGTTAATATCAATCATATTAATACTCATATTGGTACATGCCCTCCGTAAAGAGTTGTACTTTACAATTCAAAAATAAAACAGACACATTTCGCCTGTTATAAAACAGAAAAGAGGAACTTGGTGCAAATACTTTTAACTTTTAAACAACGAAAATTATTAATTGTCCTTCATTTCTTTCAGTTCAAAGATTAATCGAGTATTTCAAATCTGTTTGAAACATTGTCTTACACATGAGTTCCTGTTCCTACTGTATGGGTACTACAAACATGCTCATCCATAAAAGATGCAATGGAGCGTGCAGGGGAAAAACCGTGGCTTTTCACATTTATTACATATACTTTTTGGTAGTAGGTGGTGGTGACCATCATCCACTCAGATGATACAGTGCTACTTCCACCCACACACTTATCATTGCTTCTCCATGTCTGTCTTCCTCTATTCCTATTGCTCCCATCTTTTCTGTCACTTTTTGTATATCTCGTTTCCACTTCATTTGGCTCTACATTGAGTGACAAAACTAAAAGTTTCCTGTAACTAGGGAAACCATTTACAAGGCTGGGTGGTAAGGACATAGACAAATAACGGTATGGTGTGGAGATTACTAAAAAGTCCTTGTCAACTGAGTGGTGAGACGTAAATGGGGGGTCCATTCAGGGACCAAACCTCCACACTGCCTCGCGCCTGGTTGCGGCGAGGTGCTGTATATCGTAAGGGATCATATGTTCACTGCATGGGATAGCCCTGCAAGGGCAGTTACTTGTCTGCTGTTCATGGGTCTGCTCGGCCACATAGTCCGGGGGTTTTCAGTAACGACATCAACATATACTCTTCGAAATTTTATCTTTTTTGATCCGATTGACTATTAAGGCATTTACGTACAAATTCAGCACCCTTTATTTCCTATTACATCTACTTAAGCAAATTAAGTATCTGCAGGCTGTCAGATTAAAAGATAACTTTTTGCTCGTTTTGGTGCCAAATTTTACTGAGGGCCACCAAACCTGAAGAGAAGTTGTATATTTAGTAGGTACATCTCTGAGAGGGTGTTTGTATTTGCTGTGTGCCGTTTGCAATACAGGTGTGTCTGGCAACACTTCAACACATTTTATTATACATATGCATTATGTGAGCTGATTACGTTAATTCGCTCACACTATATATGTATATTTATATATATATATATATATATATATATATATATATATATATATATATATATATATATGTATATTTATATATATACAGTATTTGGTGGTAGGTGAGAGCACTCACCATCCACTTACTCGATGTAGTGCTGTTCTCGGGTGACAGCACCTTTCCTCTCTTCCTTTCATTTTTCATTCCTTCCTGTTCTGTCTTTCTTTCCATCATTCTTTCCGCTTCCTTCTGTCAACGGGTGACTCTACACTGAGTGACAAGCCAAATGTTTTCTTGTAAGCCAGGAAACCATTTACTTTGCTGAGTGGTAACAATAAAACCAAAGTATGGCGCCTGGTAGTTTAGTGGTTAATTAAGGCACTCCAATCGGTTTGAGCCTGTGTCAGTTCATATCCAAGGGTTGGTTTGGTTTTATTACTCACATAATGCCACTCACGGATGAGTGAGGCTGGTCACTCTCATCTTAAATGTTAGGACCAACTTTCCTAACCCTGGGCTCCTACTCTCTTCATGGGAAAACACAGATTTAGGTGATGGATGATTGGATATATACAGTAATTCCTCATTTATCCGGACGAGATAGAGCCAAAGGCATGTCCAGGTAGTGGCAACATCCGGATAATGAACACTATTCCCCTACCATACCCAGACCCTACCTGTACCCACCTCCAACCTATACCTAACCTATTTGTACAGCACCTATGCTTACTTAGGCAGTGTTTCCTGGTCATTCAGGCATATTTGAACATCAAAACACACATAGGAATATCCAGAGTAATGCTAAACACCAAGAAAACCATGCAGAAAAATCACTGAAAACCAAAAAACACCCTACCTATACACTGCTGTATGTACAGTACCCCTCCTTATTTTGGTAGTGTTTTCCGGTCATTCTGTCATATTTTGACATCAAAACATACATAAGATTATCCAAAATTATTTTCACCACCAAGAAAACCATGAAAAAAAAAAATCATTGAAATTCAAAAAACTGTATGTACAGTACAGTATTCCTTCTTATTTTGGCAGTGCTTTCCGGTCATTCTGCCATAGTTTGACATCAAAACATACATAGGATTATCCAAAATAATTTCCAGCACCAAGAATACCATGGAAAACAAACACTAAAGACCAAAAAACACCCTACCTATGCACTACTGGATGTATTGTACAGTTCCCCTCCTAATTTTGGCACGGTTTTCAAGTCATTCTGCCATATTTTGACATCAAACACCCATGGGAATATCCTAAGTAAATTTTTACACCAAGGAAACTATGGAAGAAACCTAAAGTTACCTGTCAAAAAACATTCGATTGGGGTACTTACAACGCAGTGCACTGCAGACAGGCTTGTTAATATGTACACCTCCAGCAGGTGTAGAGTTGTCCCATGTGGTCTAGTGGCAAACATTCGCACATAGCAAATGTCCCATAACTCTACCTCCTCCTCCTCCTTCTGAATCTGCTGGAGCTGGGCGATGGCTGGTGATGTACAGTGCAGTGATGGTGGCCTACCCACCTCAGGAGACTCCAAAGACAGCTGCAAACTTATGTCCAATGGAGACTCAACGGCTGCCAACGTGCTCGGTTGCGGGGTCTGATGGTGAATGTGGGAAACGAGCTGGTGGTGGTGGTGATGAAAATGGGCTGGCACTGGTGAGGGTAGCAGGCTTGAAGAAAGAGTCAATCCTGGTCTGACAATAGGACTGACGGTTCTACCGGAGGATGACAGCGTCCCGGACTCCCCGTTGCTCAATCACCAAGCTGAGTGGCACCAACTCCATGACACAGTGAGGGTGCTCGGCATACTCCAGCACCTCCTCAAGGTAACCACGGAGGACACCGAGACAAGGGAGTGAAGATGTTGCAGAGGGCTGTGTATCAGTGTCCTCATCCTCATCCTTGTCAGTCTTGCTGTCCTCTTCCATGTCCACAGAGGCAGATCCTGATAACCAGGATCATCGCCATCATCGTCCAGCCAATTCCTCATGTCGTCAATGTCGACCTGCTTTCCTGCTGTTCTAAGGCAGCTGTGGAAATCATCCACATCAAACTCCTCAAAGTTGTGCTCAGGCTTGATTTCCTGGAGAAGACATGACAAACCAGTTTCGAGGGTTTTCACGGAGACTTCCTTCCACATGTTCGCCCAGTTGAACACTGAAGACTTCAGGCTGTAACGCCAAAGTTCTGCAAGGTCTGCTCCCCACGTGTGTCCTTGGCTGCGTCCTCGTCCTCCTGCACCACCATCAAGTCGTCCAGGAACCTCCGACGGTACAGTCTCTTCACAGCCATGGTAACAGCATGGTCCATTGGTTGAATCAGACCAGTCAAATTAGGTGGCAGAAACATGCACCTAATCCGACCGTCATAAGCAACGAAATCCTTCTCAGGCAGATGTGTGGGGGCATTGTCCAGGAGCAGGAGTGCCTTCACCTGACTGCGAGGAATACCAAGGACCTCCGTTTGATAACGGATAGCTTCCTTGATGATGTGTCTGTGGAAACAATCTCTGAAGATCTTAGCAGTAAAAAAAGCCCTTCAAAGAATGGTACCACACAACAGGCAGGCTATCCATCAACCCACAGAGACAACATAGTTGTTTTGCATGCCCAACAACAACGGGTTTGAGGCAGGGCATCCCGTTAACTTTGGGACAGCACAAATCAGAAACACATTGTTTGGCAACTTATGACCAGGCACAGTCTTCTCCCTTTCCTCAGCCAGGGTGTTGGTGGGCAAGGAGCGTTAGAACAGACCAGTTTCATCAGCATTATAGACTTGACCAAGGGCAAGGCCCTCATCCTTGATCAGGCAATGCACTTTTTGGTGAAACGGGTCTATTTCCACCGCTGCCGTGTCCAAGGCCTCGCCATGTGCCTTACGGTCTGTGTTAAACGCATGGTGGGCACTGGGAACCGGAACGACCCTCACCCCGTCATTTCAAGACTAACCATTGGATTTTCTCAAAAATATGTTCAATATGTTTTCCAGGCAAAATTACGTATGTTATTTATATATATATATATATTAGGGTGTTTCAAAAATAATAATTTTCGATAACTTGAACAAAATCTCCTCGTCCTAGTTCCACTTTATGGAAAATCACTTCTGGATAAGTTTCACTGAAACGGGTACATTTAGGGGCCGCTCAAAAGTAAAACTTTTTTTAATGTCTTGACACTGTTTTTCTAATGTGATGTCTCTGTGTGCACTAACAATAGGTTCTGTGTTTTTTAGTATAAGATCTTCTGAAGCTAACTTGTCCAATTTATTTTCCTTCGTTAGTTACATTCTCTTTTCTTATTTTGTTTTCACAGAGAAAGCATGGTATCCAGAAGTGCATCATCGGTCTGGTTGATCGGAAAGCCCCAGTCGGATATAACTAAGCACAGGTTACCCACTGTGGAACAAGTACTAAAAAAGTTTATATTCCATCCATCATGTGGAACTCGTTGATCGGAAAGCCACGGTCGGATATAACTGGGAGCCGGTTACCCACTGAGGAACAAGTACTAATAGTGTTCATGTTCCATCATGTGGAAGAGAAAATGACAGTTTCCAAAGCTGAAACAGAAACAATCTTGAAGGTTAGGGAAATCTGGAAAAGAGCCAGCCTTCCACAATTTGATGATACTTGGCAAATCAAGAAGCTCAAGAAACTGTCTAAGGAGTATAAGAAGTTGAAGAAGAATAAGGACAAGAAGATGAAGCAGGATCTCATCAAGGTGGATCCAGAAGAGATATTCGACGTGGCATACTCGAAGGCATTGAATCGACGTTGTAATGGCCAAGGTCAAGGAGAGAAAGATGAAACGTGATTCAGAAGCCTTGCATTGAAAACAGACAGACCTAAAGGAAAGGAGGAGGTTGGAGGAGACAGTCATTTTAGAGGAATTCAGATCTATGTCAGCAACTTCCACAGATGCTGATGAATTTGTCAGCCCAACTCCAGCCAAACTCCCTGCCGTCACCATGCAGCAACCAGCAAGAATCGGAAAGCTGTCTGGGACAAGAACTTGACTCCTGCCTGGGACCGGGACAATCTTTCTGTGCAGTTGGCAACAAGTTCAGATGCTGCTGCTACCCAAAGCCTTAGTCATAATCTCTGTGAATTTGTGATTTCGCCTGCTACAGTCTGTAGAGGTCGATGCAAGAACAGAGAAGAGATAACACCTGGAATCTCTGCATCGGTCAGGACAAATGATATCCCACTGACTCTTCACTGGGATAAAAAGCTACTTCCAAATAACTGTCAAGGCAAGGGTTTGCAAAATCAGATCACTGTACTAATTTCCGGAGAAGAGACTGCAGACCTTCTAGGCGTTCCAGTAGCACTGAATGGAACTGCAGATGAACTCGCTCGTGTTGTGCTCAAAGAAGTTCAGGAGGCCACTCTTCAAGACAAGATTATTGCATTGAGCTTCGATACTACTGCAGCTAATACTGGAATACTTTGGGGTGCTTGCACACCAATTAAGCAAGAACTCGGAAGATCAATTGTGTGGCTGGCTTGCAGATATCATATGCATGAAGTCATCCTGAAAACCGTCCTCGAAGTTTGCCACGGATCTTCCTCTGGACCAGATATAGGATTATTCAAGTGGTTCCAAACACACTGGCCCCTTATTAATCAGTCCTTGTACAAGACTGTGGATAACGATGAAGATTTTGTGGAACTCTTCGCCATCAACATCGCCCTTCAGGACTGGAAGAAGTACATGCTGACATTCTTGAAATCAACCCTTAAGAGCAGAGGCCATCCTTGTAAAGACTACAAGAAACTACTACCGTTGAGAGTGGAAGTCATCCTCGTGAACACTGCAAGAGATTACTCCAGTTGGCGTGCATCTTCTTAGGCAGTCAGCTTGACCAGTCAACTTTCCACCCATCAGGAGCCATGCATCAGGTGTGATGGATGGCAAAAGGGATTTATGTGATTAACCCCCACATGCTGGAGGTTTTCCAATGTCGCACGCCCCTCCCTACTCATGATTTCGTGATTTTGGAAAAAATACCCATACTTCAAACCCTAATATCTCCCAAAGTATAACAGCCAGAGAAAAAAATAAAGATACATAAGACTCATCAACTCCTCCTTTTTCAATCGAAAGCATCCGCACATCTCCAGGTTGTCCCCTCAATGAGTAAGGATGAATTAAAGTTCAAAGGGTGGCGGGATGATGCTTGCAGCTATACACATCAACCGGCGTTGCTCTGCCCCCAAAATGGTGACAACTATACACAACAACCGGTGCGTAGGGGTTAAGATTGTGATGTTCGGCAGCCAATTCCCAACAAAGACAGAGAGAGGCACGAGGCATGTGCCAGATTGCACTGTTCATCTTGATTTATGTTCAAGCATGGAATGAAGTGATGATACCTCAATAGGCATCTCAAAATGATTTTTTTTTTTTTTGGAGAGCTACTTGGATTGGAGAGCTGCCGATGCGGCTTGTGGGCCTTGCCTCCTTTGACGAGCGTTTGGAAATTTCGGGGATGTGGGGACTTGGTAAAGAACTTGGCAAGCAAGAGTTGCAGCAAAGGCTTGAAAAGTCTTGAGGGCAAGAGGGTCCAGTTGAATAAGCCCTTGGTGGACTTCGTTTCCGAAAAATCGGCCAGTATGTTCAGGTGTCTGATGGATTCTGGCTTGGAGCCAACGTTCTTGAACAAGAATCCAATGAGAGGGAGGATGATGGACACTACCAGTTGGCACTGAAATGAGTGAAGTCCCTGAAGATGGTTAATGATGCTACTGAGCATGGCATTGCCTTAATCAAGCGCTTCAACTCCTCGATCACAATGAAGGAGGAATAGAAACAGTTCCTGCTTCAGATGGCTTGGGAGCATGCACGAGCGGTTCCAAAAAAAGATGAACAAGGAGCTGGTGAAAGTGGCTTTTGGTTAGTGCATTAGTTTCTGCACGGTACTTTATACTTTGAATTTGAATTAATTATATATATCAATACATATATATATAAAGAGAGAGAAAGAGAGAAAGAGAGAGAGAGAGAGAGAGAGAGAGCCTTTGTGGCACAGCGGTAAAGTGTGCTTTTTCATACACTGAAGAACAAGGGTTCGCGCCCAGCCAGGGTAATAAACATCGGCAGTGTTCTTTATGCCACGTACTGCATTGACGGACACAAGGGGTGCTGTGGTTGAACCAGTGTCTTATACTCTAAAGTATGCTTGCACCCGGTCGGCGTGCGTGGGCCAATTACACTTGGTTCACAGACTACACACACATCCAAAGCCACTACAACACTACAATTACACTTACAAGCACTTCTCACCCTACATACAATCTCCACTAGACAGCCTAAGCCACTTGGTAGAAATACATTGGTCGGGATAGCCCGGTCCTGCAGTGGACACTCAAATGGCTGATGAGATGATATATATATATATATATATATATATATATATATATATATATATATATATATATATATATATATATATATATATATATATATCAAACACTTCTTTTCCACTATGCTGAGAAAAATCATTTTGATCGACTTCTAAATATACTTTATTTTCTCAAAAATTGGCCTGAATGATCATTTTGAGACGTGTAACAAGAGCGTGATGTACTTGCATGAAAAAAAATAAAGCTTATATATATATATATATATATATATATATATATATATATATATATATATATATATATAACTGCGGTACTTGTGGGCGACCAACATCCAATCAGAGTAGTGCTGCTCCCGGGTGTCTGCCTGTCCTCTCCCTTCTATCCTTCCTTCTTCTTCTGTCTTTCTTTACTTCATTCTTTCCTCGTCTTTCTGCAAACGGGTGACTTTCCACTCTCTCTATTGTCTTTCTTTCCTTCATTCTTTACTGTTCCCTTTGCCTATGGGTGACTCTACACCGAGTGGCAAGCCGAATGGTTTCCTGTACACCAGGAAATCATTTACTATGGTGGGTGGTAACCATGCACCCAAATTATGGCGCCTGGTGGTTTAGTGGGTAATTGCGGCGCTCCAGTCGGATTGAGCAAGTGAAGATTTATATCCAAGGGGTGTTTTGGGTTTATTGCTCATATAATGCCACTCAGGGATGTGTGAGGTTGGTCACTCTCATCTTAAATGTCATGACCATCTTGCCTAGCCCCGGGCTCCTACGCTTCTCATGGGGCGTATATATATATATATATATATATATATATATATATATATATATATATATATATATAGATAGATAGATAGATAGATAGATAGATAGATATATATATATATATAGATAGATAGATAGATAGATAGATAGATATAGATATAGATATATAGATATATATATATCGATATATATATATAGATATATATATATAGATATATATAGATATATATCTATATATATCTATATATATATATATATATATATATATATATGTATATATATATATAGATATAGATATATATATAGATATATATATATATATATATATATATATATATATATATATATAAATATGTCTGGCGGGGGGGGGGGGACACAATCTGGCCGCACTATGGAGTGGTACTACTACTCTGCGGCCAGGCTGTTAGGAAGAATACTGCCACCGTATTCCCTGCGTGCCGTATATGGCGACTAAAAGGGGAGGGGTGAGGGGACGAGGGACACCCCTCCTTTGTTTTTTAGTTCCTAAAAAGAGACAGGCCAGAGAAAGGGATGGGAGATTGAGTTATCTCCGTATCATGAAGATTGGGTCTATGAATGTGCGTGGATGTAGTACGATTGAGGCTAAAAGGGAGGAGATTGGGAGAATGTTTGTGAGAAGAAAGTTGGATGTGTTAACTTTGAGTGAAAAGAAGATGAAAGGGAAGAGTTTGTCTATGTTTGGAAGTGTGAATGGAAGATTGTCAGGTGTTGATAGAGGAAGGGCAAGAGAAGGTGTGGCCTTGTTAGTGAGTCCGGAAGTACACCAGTTTGTGATTGAATGGAAGGAGGGGTCATCGAGACTGATGTGGGTGAAAGCGAAATTTGAACGTGAGTTGTGGGTGTTTGTGAGTGCATATGGGGAAGACAGGGAGTCTTTCTGGAATGATGTTGATGAGTGTCTGCAGAGTTTTGGAGCGAGTGTGAATGTGGTAATGATGGGAGATCTGAATGCTAGAGTGGGAAATGTAACAGTTGAAGGTGTAGTTGGTACGCATGGTGTGACTGGAAGAAATGAAAATGGGGAACGAATGATAGGGATGTGCATTGAGCGAGAGATGGTGACTGGAAATACGCTGTTTGGGAAGAAAGATATTTATAAGTATAACATGGGTGAGACAGGACGGTGGAAGGATTGTTGATAGAGCTTTGGTGGACTATGTGGTTGTGTCCAGGAATGTAATAGGAAGATTGTTGGATGTGAGAGTTCTGAGAGGGGGGAGGGGGGAGCTATATCTGACCACTACTTGGTGGAGGGAAAGTTAAGAGTAGGTAAGAGATGGGTGAGAGCTAGGAGGGTTAGGTGTGGCAGGGAGGTTTTGAAAGTGAGTGAGTTGGATAAAAGAGAGAAAATGATAGAGTATCAGGAGAAATTGAAAGATGAGTGGAACGCACTGAAAGATCAGGAAAATGGCAGTGTGGAGGAGGAATGGCAGTTGTTTAAGAGTGCTGTGGTGGGGCATGCAGAAGAGGTGTGTGGTGTGAGACGTGTGGGTGGTGGTGTAAAAAAGGGAAGTGAATGGTGGTGCAAGGAAGTATGTATGGCTGTGGCTGAGAAGAGACGTGCATATGAAGTGTGGCTGCAGAGGAAGGATAAGGTGTCATATGAGAGGCATTAGGAAAAGAGGAATAGGGCGAGAAGGGATGTGCTTAAGGCCAAAGTGGCAGCAGATGAGAGGTGGGGTAGGCGACTGACTGAGAGTTTTCAACAGAATAAGAAAATGTTCTGGAAGGAGTTGAAAAGGGTGCGAAAGGGAGAGTTCGGGAAGGAAGAGCGAGTAAAAGCAGAGGACGGAAGGATGTTAATTAAGATGGATGCAGTAAGGAAGAGATGGGCAGAGTATTTTGAAAGATTGTTAAATGTAGAGGAGGAAAGGGTGGCTGAGATTGTGACGGATGGAAGGGTGCAAGGAATAAATGTGTTGGGAGACTTGAATGATTCTTTGATCACGAAGGAGGAAGTGGAGAAGGCAGTAAAGGAGATGAAAACAGGGAAAGCTGCAGATATGGATGGGTGTGCTGTGGAATGCCTGAAGGGTGGTGGAGTGACTATTGTTAACTGGTTAGTAAGATTGTTGAATGTGTGCTTTGTGAAAGGTATGGTGCCAATTGACTGGGCAAGTGCTTGTGTGGTCCCGTTGTATAAAAGCAAGAGTGATAAGTATGAATGTACTAGCTTTAGGGGTATAAGTCTCCTGAGTGTTGTAGGTAAGGTGTATGGTAGAGTGTTAATAATGAGAGAGAGAGAGAGTACAGAGGGAGTGATTGGTGATGAGCAGTGTGGCTTTAGGAGAGGGAGAGGATGCGTGGATCAGGTGTTTGCTGTGAGACAAGTGTGTGAAAAGTATTTAGCGAAAGGCTAGGATGTGTTTTGGGCATTCATGGATTTAGAGGAAGCGAAAGATAGAATTGATAGGGAGGCTTTGAGGACTGTTTTAAGATTGTATGGACTTGATGGTGGGTTACTAAAAGGGGTGATGGGTTTTTATGTAAATAGTAGAGCGTTTGTAAGAGTGGGAAATGCTGTGAGTGATTGGTTTCCTGTGAGAGTGGGCCTGCGACAGGGATGTGTGATGTCGCCTTGATTGTTTAATATTTATATGGATGGTGTTGTAAGGAAGATGAATGCAAGAGTTTTAGGTGGAGGTCTGAGTCTGGTGAATGTTGATGGTGGAGTGTGGAATCTGAAGCAGCTGCTGTTTGCAGATGATACAGCACTGGTGGCTGATTCAGAGGAGAGACTGAGACAGTTGGTAGAGGAGTTTGGAAGGCTGTGTGAAAGGAGGAAATTGAAAGTAAATGAGAATAAGAGTAAAGTGATGAAGTGTACGAGGTAGGTAGATGGTAGGAGGATGAACATAGTTTTGAATGGTGAGTTCCTTGAGGAGGTAGACTGTTTTAAATATTTAGGGTCACATGTTGCTGTGGATGGAAAAATAGGTGCAGAAGTGAAGTTTAGAATAAATGAAGTAGGAAATGTGCTGGGAGGAATGAAAAAGGTGTTTAGATGTCGTTCGCTTGGAATGGATGTAAAGAGAAGGCTGTATGAGGGTGTTGTGGTACCTACTGCGTTATATGGGGCTGAAACATGGAATATGGGTGTAGCAGAGAGGAAAAGTTTGAATGTAATGGAGATGAGGTGTCTGAGGAGTATGTATGGAGTGACGCCTATGGATTGAGAGCAAAATGATGAAGTGCAAGGGAGAACTGGAGTTATTCGGGATATGGCTGATAGAGTTTGAGCAGAGGGTGTTGCGATGGTTTGGGCATATGAAGAGAATGGGTAATGAGTGACTGGTGAAAAAGATAACTAGATCTGATGTAAAAGGTGTAAGGCTGGGAGGAAGACCACGAATAGGATGGATGGACAGTGTGAAGAGAGTGCTGGATGTAAGAGGGATGTCTGTTGAGCAAGGAAGAGTGGCTGTGCGTGACAGAAATAAATAGAGAGAAATTATGAATGAATAAATGATGATGCAGCCATGAGGAAATATTCTCCTGCATTTGGTCTGATCAGCTAGTCAGGTCAGGTGCGGGTAAGGGGATGGGTCTAATATAATGTGGCAGGGGTAAACTGGCTCTGCTGTTGGGTCCTGCTGCGGATGTCACTGATTGCACTGCGGCAGTTGACCCTTGTACGGTGTGGTACGGTGAGGTTCTGTCCCTTCTCCCCTTTGGGGCTAAAATGAGAATGAATGTATTTGAATGGATGAGTGAATGGGGAGTATGTCGTCTTATCTCAGCTACCTCCCTATCCTAGGGGGAAGCATCCTAGGTATATATATATATATATATATATATATATATATATATATATATATATATATATATATATATATATATATATAGCTGGTATGGATTTATTTATACCAAGTCAACAATTCACTAAAAGATCAAACTCTCCAAAATGGTTTGATGGCAATTGTGCCAGAGCAACAGCCCAAAAGTCATCAGCATATAACTCTTACTTAAAATCAAAAACATCTGAATCACTCTCCCAATTTAAAATTGCTCGAAATCATGCAAAAGCTGTATTAAATCTATCTAAATCAAACTTTCTTCAAAAGCAAGCATCAAAACTACTTAACAACCCTAATGACAATAGAATATTCTGGTCAACTCTTAATTCTTTCAATAATAATTTTAACAAGTCATCTTCCATTCCCCCACTAAAATCTTCAGACGGCAATATTACAAATGACCCACGTGGGAAAGCAGATATCTTTGCTAGTACCTTTGCCAGAAACTCTACCATAGATGATACCAGCCAGAATGTCTCAGTACTGGAACTTGATTCTCCCGAAATTGCCCCACTTAAAATACAGACAAGATACGTAAAATCCATCCTAGACAATTTACCTACCCCAGGCCCAGATGGAATTCCGCCAATTGTTTTGAAAAAGTGTTCCCCTGAACTTGCCTCTGTCCTAGCTAAATTATTCAGACTATGCATACGTACTTCTTTATTCCCAAATTCATGGAAAGAAGCCAATATCCACCCAGTTCTGAAGAAAGGAAGTTCGTCTGACCCCTCCAATTACAGACCAATAGCTGTCACATCTTCTCTTGGTAAGGTATTTGAAACTTTAATTAATAAGCATATTGTTAAACATCTTGAATCCAACAACTTAATTAGTGATAGACAATACGGTTTTCGCCACGAAAGATCCACCATTAACATACTCAATCTCTTAACTCATACCATCCATCAATCAATTGATCATTTTGGAGAAACTCATGCAGTAGCTCTTGATATCTCTAAAGCTTTCGACAGAGTATGGCACCGTTCCCTGCTGTCCAAACTCCCTTGCTATGGACTAACGTCTTTTGTTCCTTTGATTTCTTCTTATCTTAGTGACAGGAAAATAAGAGCAAAAATAGATGATGTATATTCGAATTTCCACTCAATTAACGCCGGCGTGCCGCAAGGATCAGTTCTGGCGCCAACCCTATTTCTGGTTCATATTAATGATCTCTTATCTGTCACTCACAATCCCATTCACTCATATGCAGATGACTCAACACTACATAGTTCATTCACACTCAGACATCCATTTACAAAGTCTAATATCTCTACCTCTCAACTCAGTACAGCCATCTCCATAAATCAAGATCTATCTACAATCAGTGAATGGGGACAAAACAACCTTGTCTCTTTTAATGCTAGTAAAACTAAATACATACAGTTTACTAATAGACAGATATTGCCAGATTCGCACATTACCTTCAGTGCTACTAATATTCCCATCTCCAAAAGTATTGAAATTCTTGGTGTCTCACTTAACAGTGCGCTAAGCTAGACCTCTCATGTCAGATCACTTGCTAAAACCGCCTCAAAGAAACTTGGATTATTGTACAGAGTCCGTAACTTCTTCGCCGATGAGCAGTTAGTTATAATTTATAAGAGTCATGTGCGCTCTCAGCTTGAATATTGCTCACCCTTGTGGGATGGTTGTGGAGAGGTTACATTAAGACAACTAGACAAAATTCAGAATAAAGCTGTTAGAATCATTAACAACCCTGCCATTACATATAAACTACCTCCCCTGCAAGTAAGAAGGAATGTTGCCTCCCTTGCATTATTTTACAGATATTTTTTTGGCAAATGCTCAGACGAAGTTACGTCCATGGTGCCACCTCTCCATGCCTTCCCTCGTGCTACACGGGCATCTGGTAGCGCTCATGACTGGAATGTCCCTCAACCATATTGCAGAACTTCTGCCTATCAGAATTCTTTCATTCCCCGAACTGCATCTCTCTGGAACTCGCTTCCCCAGAGTTGTTTTCCTCCAAATTTCAACCCACAACTGTTTAAGTCTAACTGTTACAGATATTTTATGAACAGAGGACACCAGTAATCTGGTGTATGGATTATTTTTTTTTTACCCATTTATTTTTCCTTCCTCCGTTCTGTTATTTATAATATATATATATATATATATATATATATATATATATATATATATATATATATATATATATATATATATATATATATATATATATATATACATATATATATATATATATATATATATATATATATATATATATATATATATATATTGCCAGACGCCTCAATCCCGTTTGGGGTGGCCACAAACAAATCGCCTCCAAGTCGCCCTGTCCCCCGCCCTCTCACTCCCCTGCTCCCAACGCACACCCTCCGCTCTCATATACCTCTCCACCCCATCTCTCCATCTCATCCTCGGCCTCCCCCTCCCACTTTCCCCCTCCACCTCACTCACATACACTCTCTTCGTCAGTCTTTCATCCTCCATCCTCTCCACATGGCCAAACCACCTCAGTGTGTTCCTCATAACGCTTCCTATCACATCCACATCAACACCACAACGCTCCTTTATATCCTCATTCGTCAGCCTGTCTCTCCATGTGACTCCACAGGTTCCTCTTAAATAACTCATTTCCATGGCTCTCACTCTTGACTTGTGTCCTTCCAACAACGTCCAAGCTTCACTTCCGTACGTTAGAGTTGGTATCACAATACTGTCATGTAGTAACTTTTTCACTTCCATGCTCACTTCCCTGTTTCTTATCACTGCTTTCAAAGAACCAGCAACCTTTCTTCCCTGCTGTACCCTTTCAAGCACGTCACCCTCCAAACCTCCATCCTTACTCATCACACTACCCAAGTACTTAAACGTACTCACATTTTCCAATTCCTCACCATCCAACCTCACTGTACATTCACTGACTTCACCTCTCTCAAAGACCATCACTTTACTCTTCCCTACATTCACCTTTAGATTCCGTTTCTTACACACTCTCTCAAACTCATCCACCAAGCCTTGCAGCTCCCCTTCGTCTTCACTCAACAACACAGTATCATCTGCAAACAACAGTACAGGGAGTTTCCAAACACTATCCTCTCTCACCAGGGCCACTCCAACATCCACTACCCTACCTTGTACCTCTTTTATTACCCGATCCATGTACAGATTGAACAACCATGGAGACATGACACATCCCTGTTTCAACCCAACTTTCAAAGAGAAAAATTCACTTAGTTCACCATCCACACGCACTGCAGCCTTCGCACCATCGTACATACTCTTCACAGCATTCAACAACTTCCCATCTACTCCATATATTTTTAACACTTTCCACAATCCTAGTCTATCCACCCTGTCATATGCTTTCTCCAAATCCATGAAAGCCGCATACAACTTATTTCCCTTCTCTAGAAACTTTTCCACTAAAGATCTGAGAATGAATATCTGATCTACACAACCTCTTCCCTTCCTAAAGCCTCCCTGTTCTTCTCCAACTAATTTCTCTGTTCTTTCTCTAACTCTGTCAATAAGTATCCTACCATACACTTTTCCTATTATACTAAGAAGACAAATGCCCCTATGATTACCACACACTTCTTTTTCCCTTTTCCTTTGTACAAGGGAATAATTATACCTGACTTCCAATCCTCCGGGACTCTACCTTCCTCCCAGGCCAATCTGCACATCTTCCACATCCATTCTACTACTATCTCTCCCCCATGCTTCAGCATTTCACCACACACTCCATCAATTCCTGGGGCTTTCCCTGATTTAACTTTCTTCATTGCTTCCACAACTTCTATCCTACTGATTTCTTCCTGTCTTCTCACCTCCCTCCTTCTCCCAGCCATTCCCCAGCCACTTATACTCGCATTACTTCCATCCTCCACATTCAACAATTCCTTAAAGTGTTCTCTCCATCTGCTCACTTTTCCTCCCTTCTCCACTAGTAATCTACCATTTTTACCTTTCACTCCCCTGCTAACTTCACTTCCAACCTGTCTTACTCTTTTCACCTCCCTCCAGAACATTTTCTTAGAGTCCCTCCACTTTACACTCAAATTCCTTCCAAATTCCTCATCCACTCTCTTCTTACTCTCTCTTACTAACCTTTTCACCTCTCTCTTTCTTTCTACATATAACTCTCTCTTCCGCCTCTCAACTTCTTCCACGCCCCTATTTCTCATCCATTCATTGTATGCTTTCTTCTTTTGTGCCACAGTCCGTTTCACCTCTTCAGTCCACCACGCTGTTCCTTGCACCCCCCTCCGTCTTCTCTTCCTTCCACACACCACATCACATGCTGCACATATTTCTTCTGCAAATATTCTACACACACCTTCCACGTCCCCCATCTGCTCCAATTCATATTTGCCCAATCGTTCCTCCACTTCTCTTCTTATACTCTGCCTTTTTCTCATCCTCTTGTAACCTTTCCACTCTCCTTGCAACTACTCCTTCCTCTCGTCTTTCCCTTCTTCTATTCCTCCATCTTACTTGAACTTTAATTCTGGCCACCACCAAGTAGTGGTCAGAAAGTCCACTCCCCCAACCTCTATAAACTCTTGCATCCAATATACATCTTCGCATCCTTTCATCCACACACACATAATCAATCATTGCCTTCCTTTCACTCAGTTCACCACCCACCCTTCTCATCACTCGCCGTGTATACCTGTGGATCATTTTATGCCTGAAGAGGGTATTAGCTATCACCAACCCCCTCCCAGCACAAATGTCCACTAACGCACTCCCATTCTCATCTACCTCAGCAGGCACACCCCACTCACCAACTATTCCATCCAACTTCACATTCCCAACTTTACCATTCATATCACCACTCAAAAACACTCTCTCATTCCTTCCAAACTTTTCCATGCACACTTCTACACCTGTCCAGAACTCTTCTCTCACTCTTCTAGCACGATCTTGCGTTGGCGCATACACACACACAATATATATATATATATATATATATATATATATATATATATATATATATATATATATATATATATATATATATATATATATATATGATAATGGCTCGATAGTTACTAAGATCTTTTTCTTTTGAGTCGCCTTTTGTAAAGTAACTATTGCATTAAACCATGTTTTGGGATTTTTTGTCTTTTTTATTGAATGAGTAAATAAATGGGCGACCCTGTTTTGTTCTACTCCTGCATCAAACGGTAAATCTACTACCATTCCATCTTTCCTGCGGCCTTCCTTCTTTTCTTACTTTTAAGAGAAATGTTTGATTCGTCTGGTGTTATCTCAGGTATTTCACTTTTGTCAAATGAAGAGGTAACTATTGGTGTTATTGTCTTTCATACATACAATTTTGTAAAATTCATCACCTCTTATCACCATCGTATCTCTGTATTTGATAACTTCACCTTTTTTGTCTTTCAGTTATATAATTTGTTGCTTTCCTAGTGCCATTTTCCTTCGGACCTGTTTCAGGCTTTTTCCTATTTTAATGATTTCTTTGATGTAATCCATGGTTCTCTTTCTTTTTTCTTCTTTCTGTCTCTTGTTGATAAGCTTATTTAATTCCTCTTGTACTGTTTCATCGTTCTTTGTTTTTACTTTCATTTCGTTTTTTCCTGAGGTCGACTGTCTTTTCTGAACACTTCTTGGCTTTGGTTGCATTAGCTTTCCCTACTGCCTCCGCTGACTCTCTTAATACTTTTGTTAGTCTATCATTCAACTCATCAATGTCACGCAGCATAACTAAGAGCCAGATATCTGTTCGTTATTTCTAACTGAAAGGCTGCTTTGTTTTCGCTTACTTTTACTGGGCATAGCAATTTATTTTTAACCATCCTTCTTTCACTTATGAAACTGAATCTGGCTGTGGAACGGAGCAATCTATGGGCACTTCCTATACAGTATTTACTCTGTTGACAACAGTGACATTGATGTTCGTGTTCTTCTTTTATGCTAAAATGCAGTCGATTTCATTCCTTGTTTCTCCATTTGCACTTCCACAGGTCCATTTTCTCATTCTTTTGTGAAAGAATGTGCACATTATTCTGGGTTTATACATTTCAGCAAAATTTACCGCCATTTCTCCTCTTTCATTATTTTCTTCCTCTCCAAATTTCCCTTGACATGCCCCTCCATTTTTTTTTTCCAACTTTTTTTTTATTAAAGTCTCCCATTAGTAAAGTATATGTGGTCTTTTGTTCTTCCATAATCTGGGAGATGTCATAGAATGTTTCTATTACATCATCTGAGCTGTCAGTGCATATATTTGTATTACTTTCAGGGTGTATTTTGCATAGCCTAACTTTAATCCATGCAAATCTGTCAGATATACTGCTGAATTTAACAATTATCTGTGAAAGATTTTAATTAGAAATTCTACACCACTATCTCTTTCATTTTGCCTTCTCTGTAGAAATTTTTTTTTTTTTTTTTTTAATGCTAGAAAGAAGGAACCGAAGGTCATTAGCTCGTAATAACTGTTCCTTCCAAGAGAAAAACAAAACACAAGAGAGAGCCAAATTCAAGAACCGATCATTTCGAGATCCCTGGACACACTGTGATTGAAAGACTGGAGATCATAGCTTGCAGGAAATACAGACAGAGGGAGACAATTCCAGAGCTGACCTGTTGCCTAAATGAAGGACTGGGAGTAACGGTTAACTCTTGTATTAGGGAGTTGGACAGAAAAGGGATGAGAGTTTGCTGCTAGACGGGTGCTACGCGCCCGTCGTAGAGGTGGAGGAATGCAAGAAGACTAAGAGGAGCAGTGACAATTGAAGTAGTGACAGAAAAGTGATAAAGATGCAACAGTGCGGCGAAGAGACAGAGGTTGAAGGGAGCCAGTGGGAGGAGGAGAGTTAATGAGACAAAAAGCCTTTGACTCAACCCTATTGAGAAGAGTTGTATGTGGTGACCCTTCCCACACATGAAAGTTGTACTCTACACAGGGGCAGATAAAAATGTCTTGGAGCTGAATTGCATTTTTCTATCTACCTATCTATCTATCTATCTATCTATCTATCTATCTATATATATATATATATATATATATATATATATATATATATATATATATATATATATATATATATATATAGTGAAAATATTTAGGTTTCTGGTAAAGAAATCGGGGCTCCTCACTCGGGCCACCAAAATGTGAAAAATATTTAAGTTTCTGGTAAACAAATCGGGGCTCCTCACTCAGGACACCAAAATTGTAAGAAATATTTGACTTAGCATAAATCGGTATCCTCGGTCGGGCACCAACATTTAAGAAATTTCTAGTAAACAACTCAGGTCCTTACTCGTCCCTAAAACTGTCCTTAAGAAAAATCAAACAGGGAGTGCTGGAGCTCCCGTTTCATCAGCCCTCAGGACTAGTTCCTGACCATCCCCCTTTGCTGAACTTTTTCAGTGTCTCAGTTACACAGAGAGTAGGCCAGCATGCTCTCCAGTACAAATTTCTCTATCTATCTTCACCAAACTACATGCACAGTACACACTACACTTCCTATTCAAAATTAACCAAAAATGGCGTTGATTCACCCAGCCTCGGAGTCCCCAGGGGGGGGGGACCATAAATGCCCCCGCCATCTGCCCCTCTCCCGGTGACGACTCGAGGTGCCTGGAACCACTGTCTGACTCTCTTCTTCTTCATTTCTGCAACATTCGCGGCCTTTCATCTAACTTTCGCTCTGTTGAGCACCACCTCTCCTCCTCTAAACCTCACCTTCTTTTTCTAATGGAGACTCAGCTGTCTGAGGCAACTGACAGCAAACCCTTTTCTGTATCCTCCTACTTTCTCTATACTCATTTTAAAGCCAAAGGTGGCTGTTGTGTATACATACGCAACGACTTATCTTGCTCTCGTGTTCCTGAACTTGATTCTTCTGAATTCTCCACTCTCTGGCTTCGGCTTTCCTGTCATTCTCTGACTAAATATATCTGTGCTGTTTACTTATCCCCTAATTCTACTGACTATCAAAAATTCTTCGACTATCTTACTTCTACGATGGAACACATTCTGTCCATTTCTCCTTTCTCTGAAATCTCCATTCTTGGAGATTTCAATGTTCACCACCACCTTTGGCTCTCCTCTCCTTTCACGGATCCACCTGGTGAACAAGCCTACATCTTTTCTATCCTTAATGACCTAGAGCAGCTTGTACAGCACCCTACCCGTATCACTGACCGCCTTGGAGAGAGCTCCAACATACTTGACCTCTTCCTCACAACCAATCCTTCTGCTTACTCTGTTAATCTTTTCTCTCCGTTGAGCTCCTCCGATCACAACCTTATTACCTTAACCTGTCCTATCGCTCCAGTACGGCCTGCGGACCCTCCAGGGAAACGTCGTCTCTAGCATTTTGGAGCTGCGGACTGGGAGGCCCTCAGGCAGTACTTCTTTGATTTTCCCTGGAATGATTATTGCTTCCATGGCCGTGAGCCATCTGAGTGTGCATTGCGCATTACGGAGGTTATTCTCTCGGGCATGGAAGCATACATTCCTTTCTCATATCCTTTGACTAACGCAAGAAAGCCTTGGTTTAATCACGCTTGTTCTAATGCTGTCCGCAACAAGGAGAGGGCCTACAAAGGTACCGGAGCCAACCCACCCCTGAATCACATAATCTTTACGTTTCTGCCCGGAATCGTGCTAAGTCTGTT
This sequence comes from Coenobita brevimanus, assembly GCF_032717465.1. NCBI lineage: Eukaryota > Metazoa > Arthropoda > Malacostraca > Decapoda > Coenobitidae > Coenobita > Coenobita brevimanus. The sequence goes on from NC_137032.1 coordinate 17,777,245, forward strand.
CTTCGCTCTACTAAAAATAATTTCATCCATACTAAATGCTCTCAACTCTCCAACTCGAATTCTTCTCGCTCCTTCTGGCACCTTGCCAAAAATCTTTCTAACAACTTTACCTCATCATCCTTCCCTCCTCTTTTCTACTCTGATGGTTCTGTAGCTATTTCTTCTACTGATAAAGCAGATCTCTTCGCACAGACTTTCTCCTCCAATTCCACCTTAGACGATTCCGGTGCTGTTCTTCCATCACTTCCCCCCTCTGACTTCCTCATGGCTGACATTAAAATTTCTTCAGTTGATGTATTTTCTGCCATTACTGGCCTCAGTACTAACAAGGCATATGGGCCTGATGGAGTCCCTCCTGTTGTTCTCAAAAACTGTGCTTCTGTGCTTACACCCTGCCTAGGCAAACTATTTCGCCTTTGTCTGTCAACTTGTACCTTTCCTTCTTGCTGGAAGTTTGCTTTCATTCAGCCAGTCCCAAAGAAGGGTGACCACTCCCAACCCTCCAACTATCGTCCAATTGCTTTAACGTCCTGTATTTCAAAAGTTTTCGAGTCAATTCTTAATAAAAATTTTAAGGCATCTTTCCTATCACAACCTTCTTTCCGATCGTCAGTATGGGTTCCGTCAGGGACGCTCCACTGGCGATCTTCTCACCTACCTTTCAGACTCCTGGTCATCCTCCTTTCGGGACTTTGGCGAAAGCTTTGCCATTGCACTTGACATCTCAAAGGCTTTCGATCGAGTCTGGCATAAATCTTTAATTTCCAAACTGCCCTCCTACGGTTTCTATCCTTCTATCTGTGCCTTCATCGCTAGCTTCCTTTCTGGTCGTTCTATAGCCGCTGTCGTAGACGGCCATCGTTCTTCTCCTAGATCTATCAACAGTGGTGTTCCTCAGGGCTCTGTCCTATCACCAACTCTCTTCCTTTTATTCATCAATGATCTTCTAAGCTGTACATCTAACCCTATCCACTCATACGCTGATGACTCCAATTCTTCATCTTTCCATTCGGTTCCCGCAACGCCCATCCCAACAGTTACTTCAAGAAACAAGGGATGAGGCTATGGCACACCTAATGTCTGACTTGGCTCATATCTCTGACTGGGGTAAAAATAATATGGTTGTCTTTAATGCATCTAAGACTCAGTTCTTACACCTATCAACCCGACAAAATCTTCCACAGGTATACCCACTAATGTTTAATAATATTCAGATGAATCCTGCATCATCCTTGAACATGCTTGGGGTTTCATTTACTCGGGACTTATCTTGGAAAGATCATATTACATCTCTTGTAAAATCTGCTTCCAAGAGATTGGGTGTGCTAAGCCGACTCGCTCTTTCTTTACCCCTGCACAATTGTTGGCTCTATACAGGGGTTTTATCCGCCCCTGTGTGGAGTAACTCTCATGTGTGCGGAGGCTCCCCACAAACATATCTTCTCAATAGGTTATAGGCAAAGGCTATTCGTCTCATTAACTCTACTCATCTAAATGACTCCCTTCAACCTCTGTATCTTCTACGCAATGTTGCATCTTTATCTATTTTCTATAGCTACTATAATGGTCACTGCTCCTCTGAACTGTCTGCTTGCATTCCTCCACCTCTACGACGGGCGCGTAGCACCCGTCTGGCAGCAAACTCTCATCCCTTTTCTGTCCAACTCTCTAATGCAAGAGTTAACCGTTACTCCCAGTCTTTCATTTATGCAACAGGTCAGCTCTGGAACTGTCTCCCTCTGTCTGTATTTCCTCCTGCCTATGATCTCCAGTCTTTCAAACGTAGTGTGTCCAGGCATCTCAAAATGATCGGATCTTGAATTTGGCTCTCTATTGTATTTTGTTTTTCTCTTGGAGGGAACTGTTACTGCGGGCTCATGGCCTTTGGTTCCTTCTTCCTCGCATTAAAAAAAAAAAAATAAAAAAAAATAACTCGTTCTCTTCTATCTCCTAGATAATCCCCCTTGAATTGGCCAATTCGTAGAGGTTACTTAGCTAGGGAGTGTCGAACAACAGATGACGACGAGCCTGCTTTTACGTCGTTGCTTGGGAGGTCAAACGTCCTTGAAGTGTGTAAATACAAGCTGCTAACTCGACGAGGTCTAGGAGCAGAGTGAGTGAAAATGGAGGGCCCCTAGTTCCTCATAGAATTGTAGGGGTGCCAACTATTAATTAATTACAATGCTAAATACAGTTAGATTACATTATGATATACAGGGCGAATCTAACAAATTAATCTTAGTTTTAATGAAACTAAAGCCAAACCAAATATACCCTTTACCTATGAAAATGCTAAACCCACATCTGCTTTACAAGAGGGTCTTTCCATATTCAGACATGTCATCTAATGCACAGACACAGTTTAGGTCAGTGGAAATTTCCATATAATTACATGTATTTAAAATATAGTTGTCCACGAGGGTTAAACTTAGTAGCATTTAATTTATCAGTATTAAGAATTTTTAAAGAAAATTTAATCCTGGGTTGTAAAAAACACATTTTTATTGTAAATAACCATCTCAGGTTTTCCTCTGGACTCTAACCAGGGACGACTATTATAAAAAGTAGAGAGTGCAACTGCTCTTGGGGAAAATATTTCCCACAGCTTTGGGGCTGGGCAAAAAATGATATGCTGTATCATGTAATATGACCCTCAGCCAGGAGTTCTTTCCATAGTTCTCGAGAACACTGTGCTGCGGCCCTTCTAGGTCGCACATCCTGACCCGTTTGATCTCCACCATCCCCTGTATTCGGAGTAGCCGCTAACTCAAGGAGTACCAGTTTATCAATAGTTTTTATGTTGGTATGTCCCCTATATTTTATCTTTACAAGTCTCAGCACCCCCTCTGATTCTGGGTGTGTTGAAATCACCTTAGCTAATGGCCACTGGGATCTTGGTTGTTCTGTTTTCACTAAGACCACATCCCTTATGTATAAAACAGACTTACTGCTGGCAGCCTGAGCCCCATATCTTTCTCGTAGGCTCAAAAGATATTCTTCACTCCAGTGTCTATTCCAAATATCCAATACCATTTTCAGACGTTGATATCCCTCTCGCAGATGTTGTCCTAAATCATTATTTTCAATGGTAGGATCATCTACTTCTTCCTGGATATCCACACATGGCACTGAATGGAGCATCCTACCATATAACTTATAAGCCGGTGTCAAAGCCTCTATCGAAACGCTAGTACCATCCAGATAGGTTAAAAGTCTATCATTAATCATAGCCTCAATTTCAGTTATCACTGTTCTTCTATCCTCTCTTGTGATCTTAGTTCTGTGTAATGTTTTCCTTAGGCAGTTCTTGACAATACCAATCATTCGTTCTGTAAATCCATTTTGCCGTGGTGCTCTTTTAGTTATGAACTGCCAGGTACAATTTCGGTTTCCCAGCGCCGACTTAACCTTTGGGTCATTCATTATGTTCAACAGTAAAGGTGCTGCTCCTACGAAATTATTTCCGTTGTCGCTTAATAATTTGTTAGGACAAGACTTTCTAGCGGCAAATCTTCAAAAGACATTCAGAAATGTCTCTGAGCTCAGATCTTTCGCCATTTCTAGATGGACTGCCCTTGTGTATGTACTCGTACAAGTAAATAGACAAATATAAACCTTATGGGGAGTTCCCTCACCGGTAACAGTTATTGCCCCTTTGTAATCCACTCCAGTTATTTGGAAGGGCCGACTTACATTTACCCTATCCCTTGGTAAGGCAGGTGGTCCTGGATAGTCATATGGTCGTTGATCATACTTCTTACATGTGGTGCAACCTTTGAGATATTTCCTTATGACCTGTCTACCCTTAGGGATCCAATACCCTTCTCGGATGCGGCCGAAAGTCTGTGGCACACCTCCATGGAGGGTCAATTCATGGGCTTCCTTTATAATCATTTGCACAAAATATCCATTCTTGGGTAATAATATTGGATACCTAGGATGGAGTGGCAAGTCAGCCTTTATTAATCGGCCCCGGGATCTAATCAGACCCTTTCAGTCTAAGAACAAGCCTAAATCTTTTATCAGCTTATTCTTGTTCCCAGTGCCTTAACCTAGAAGGTCATATATCTCTCCATAATAGTTCTTTTGTATTCTTTTCCGCCAATTTTCCATGGGATCTAACTTCTGAAACCCCACCTTCTTATTTAAAAATTCAACAACTAATTTAGTAGTGTTAATAAAGTTGTCTTATTGAGGAAAATCGGCTGATGTCAATTACTTCTGGCTCAGATACTACAGGATCCAAGTTTACTACACCAACCTCAGCGATACTATACTGTTTCTGCTCAGGCCAATCTTTAGTAAGTAACCTTTTAGGACCTTTAAACCACAAGTTATCATTAATCAGTCTCATTACAGTCGAACCTCTCGAGAGCAGATCAGCTGGGTTTTGTTTAGAGGATACAACCATGAATTTAAATTTAGAAGACAGCTCTTTAATAGTCTTCACTCTATTATGGACGAAAGGAATTTTACTGTCTTCCTTCCCTATCCAGTAAAGACAAATATCACTGTCAGTCCATATATAGATATCCTCAGACTGCGTATCAAGAGTAGTGGTCAAATACCTGGCCAGTTTAATTCCTACTTCTATGGAAGCCAATTCCATTTGAGGTAGGGTTCTTCCTTTAATTGGCGCAACTCTGGTTTTGGACATAATAATCTTACTATCCTCCCCTGTTGTGCAGTAAGCTACTGCTCCATACGCCCTTTGAGAAGCATCACAAAATATATTTAAGTGCGGCTTCTCACTACTGCTTATTTCCCTGGGAATACATACGCTTGATGTGGTTTCAAACTGCTTTATAATCTGTTCCCATTGTTCTACATATGTCTCACCTAATTCCGGGTCCCAGTCCAACTTTTCTCGCCAAGCCTCCTGCACTAAACATTTGCCCCTAATAACTATAGGACTGACTAATCGTAATGGGTCAAATAACATGGAGACCTGACATAACAAGGACCTCATGGTGAGAATGACATCAGAGAACTTAATTGGTTTCAAACTTATTACATCAGCTGTTGTAACCCAGTTAAGATCCAACACATTTTGAATTTTGGGAATGCCAGAATTTGGATAGTCCTTTTGTATTTTATTCCTCAAAAGCGGTGAATTTGTATTCCAGCTCTGTAGCGGCAAATTTGCCTTCCCACATTCGGAATTGGTTACTTCATAAGCCTTCAATGCTTCCGATTCTGTATCAGCAACACCTTGCAAATTATCCATATAAAAAGCCTGCCCTATTTCTGGGCATTCGGCATTTTCAAAATGATGTTTTAAAGTGCTGCAACGTAGGAAAGGACTAGCACAAGAGGCAAAGAGCACCGATCGGAAACAGTAAGTTTTCAATGGACTATCCTCATTTTGAGGATCATGAGGCCAGAGGAACTTTGTAAATTTCCTATCCTCCTCTCTCAGTCCTATTCTCAGAAAAGCCTTACTAATGCCTGCTGTATAAGCATAAGATTTCTCTCTAAATCTTAGTAACACATTCCTTATCTTCTCTGTTAGTGTAGGTCCAGAGTATAGGCAATCGTTCAAGCTAGCTGATCCCTTGGACGCTTTACTGCTACTATTGAATACTATCCTTATGGGAGTAGTTACTGAATCCTTGCTTACAGCATGATGTGATAAGTAATGTCTTTCTTTTTGGTTAACGGCATTCTACCTCTTCTTTAAATTTATTCTTCAGTTGATCCTTTATAATATTATCATATATTGTTAGATGTTCTGGTTTATCTCTCAACTTTCTTAGAAGTGAATTTAACTGAGCCTTAGCTGCTTGGTAATTTGTTGGTAACTCTAAATGGTTTACTTTCCATGGTAATCCTATCCATTACTCTCCATCCTTAAATTCCACCGACTGATTATACAAATTTAAAGTTATTTTGTCTTCAGGGGTTGGTTCTTCAGAACGTATTCCTACACTCTCTAGGTTCCACAATTTGTGTACAGGTTCAATATTTTCATCCAAATAGTCATTTATCTGAGTAGGTTCTAATTCTGCACCTACAGTATTCTAGCTACCGTCAATGACTCTGTGGGGGTAACACAGACTGACTCTGCTAGTTTGGCCTCTCCTTTAACTTGTTTTGGAAAAGGCAGGTGACCCATAATAAGGTTACCTCCTGGACTCTTGAACAACTGTACCTTATTCTTCTTGAAAGTACTATGCAGGAATCTTCCACAATAATCAGAACCAATTATCATTTTTATGGGACCCACAGTATCTGATTCTACATTCCTTTTAGTCAACCTTATCCCTGAGCTTTATAGGTGATCAGAGGTTTCCTTGAGTCCTGTTATATATATATATATATATATATATACTTGTCTCCATATTATCCAGTACAGCTGCTGTTATACGGCATTTATATCTGCCTAATTGTATTACAAGTCTAACTAAATCAAAAGACTGAGCTTTCTTAGATGTTAAGAATCCTGTAATAGCTAGATTTACCTTGCCAGTAATAGGTAACTTTAATTTCTTCACAATGTCTGCAGAAATGAAGGTTTTCTGAGCACCCGTATCAAAAAGGGTTCATGCTAATAGGTTTCTATTCTCAATCGATACCTTCACATCCGCTATTGGAACTGCAGCTGGCATTACTAATGGAATATTCCCCTTTGCAATTGTCATACTGGCGTTTGCAGGCTTAGGATCCTTAATTTTCATCCTTGGGCATAGGGCACTATGATGATGATCCCTTTTGCATTTAAAACAAAGATTTAATTTAGTCTTGCAGTCCGCGAAAGTGTTTTCGGTATTCATACAGATTATACAACACCCCAGTTCCTGAAGCTTGCCTACTCTAGAAGCATAATCAGGATACTATTGACAAGATGCACCGGAATGTTGTTCACCACACAAACTTTCCTGTCCTTTACCATGGAAGGTTTTACTTCCTTAATTTCATCAGCTTGTCTATTCCTTGTTTTTAATACCTTATCCTCAGCCTTTAAGGAACTAAGGAAAGTACCTATCTCTTCCCTAGGCAGATACTTAGTCTTCTCTGACTTAAGTTTCCCAACCAGTTGGCTACTTAGTTTTTTCTTTACTTCAGTCTTCTGTTTAATCTTAGTAGGTTTAACTGTTCCTTGCAAATATTTAAAGAGTTGCATCAAGCCTTCCTCAGTCTCTTCGCAGGAGTAATCATCCTTTTGGTACCTACCATACAAAGCATCCTTAGTTTTTGGTAGAAGCTTTAAGGACACAGTTCTTGAAAGCACCCAATCTGATGCCTTAATATCTTCGTAAGTACCTAAGGCCTTTAAATTACAACTTATTGCAATTCTAAATTTTTGCAAGGAATCAAAATCGTGTCTAGGTATAGGTAATTCAATTACAGCCTTCAATAACTGAGTAATAAGTTGTTCCCTGTCTTCGTAGTTTTGTTTAAGGATAGTCAAGGCCACCTCGTAACTATTTTCTTCTACTGGTAATTCTTTTATCAGCTGGTATGGTGTTCCTTTGACCTGTCCTAACAGATATATGAGTTTGCTGACCTTACGAAGATCTTTTCTATCATGTACTAAATATTTGAATTGATCCCAAAAGGATTTCCAATTTTGCTTCGTTATTTATGGTAACACAGCTCTACTCCGCTGTTCCACAATTTGTGTTTCGGTGACAGTCTCAGCTAATTTTGACTCAAGTGTCTTTACCACAGTTAAGTATGCTTCTAATTTACCTTCAAATTTCGTAGTTTCTGACTCAAAGAGTTTCTTATCATCAGTCTTTATTATAGCTGCTTCTAAAGTTATATAACCTTCTTCATACTTATTCCTTCTGTCTTCCAGTATATTTAGGAGACTTTTTAATTTCTCCCTAGACAGAGGTATTTCGTCCAACAATTGTTAGCAATCATTTATGGCTCTAGTTACCCATCCAGCTTTACTGCTAAAAGATCTTTGCAACAAGGAAACAGACATGTTGACTGATTTCTAATTTAATATTTTAACTATGCGTTTCAACCACAAATTTACCCCAGCTTAGTAATTATCTGATTATTTTAAATTTTGAAGAGCGTAGGGATTAAGTCCACTATATCAAACCTATCCCCCTGGGTTATCAAACCTCTAGGGTTGTATTTATCCACCAACTCAATTTCCAAATACTCATTTTCTGGCTCAGCTAATTATTCATTTAAATTTTGAGAAGTGTAGGGATTAGGTCCATAGTTTCAACCTATCCCCCAAGCTCTAGGGTTATATTTCATCACCACACTCAATTTCCAAAACATCCATTTTCCCTGAACTCGGTATGTACGTATTTCCACATAATCCACTGCAACCGAACGTGGTAGTAAATTATGCCCAACAAAGGCACCCTTAAATACATTCAGTGCTTTGGCACACATCTGCTATCCTCACTCGGGGTACCAAAATGTGAAAAATATTTAGGTTTCTGATAAACAAATCGGAGCTCCTCATTCGGGCCACCAAAATGTGAAAAATATTTAAGTTTCTGGTAAACAAATCGGGGCTCCTCACTCGGGGCACCAAAATTGTCAGAAATACTTGACTTAGCATAAATCGGTATCCTCAGTCGGGCACCAAGATGTAAAAAAAAATTCTAGTAAACAACTCTTAGGTCCTTACTCGTACCTAAAATTGTCCTTAACTAAATTCAAACAAGTCTCACAAGGTTAGATGAACCGTAACTTAAAAACCTTAACTCACCTAACTCAATCTCTTCTATCTCCTAGATAATCCCCCAGTGAATTGGCCAATTCGTAAAGGTTACTTAGCTAGGAAGTGTCAGACAACAGATGATGACGAGCCTGCTTTTGTGTCATTGCTTGGTCAGTCAAGCGTCCTTGAGGTGTGTATATACAAGCTGCTAACTCGATGAGTCTAAGAGCAGAGTGAGTGACAATGGAGGGCCCCTAGTTCCTCATAGAATTGTAGGGGTGCCAACTATTAATTAATTATAATGCTAAATACAGTTAGATTACATCGCGATGTACAGAGCGAATCTAACAAACAAATCTTAGTTTTAATGAAACTAAAGCCAAACCAAATATACCCTTTACCTATGAAAGTGCTAAATCCACATCTGCTTTACATGAGGGTCTTTCCATATTCAGACACGTCACCTAATGCGAAAGATGCAATTTAGATCAGTGGAAATTTCTATATAATTACATGTATTTACATTACAGTTGTCCACGAGGGTCAAATGCAGTAGCATTTAATTTATCAATAATAAGAATTATTAAAGAGAACGTAATTTCTAGGTTGTAAAAACCGCTTGGAATCGTAAATAACGATCTCAGGCTTTCCTCTGCACTCTAACCAGGGACAACTATTATAAAAATTAGATAGAGCAACCATTCTGGGGGAAAATATTTCTCCCCGCACATACACACACACACACACACACACACACACACACACACACACACACACACACACACACTCACACACACACACACACACACACACACACACACACACACACACACACACACACACATATATATATATATATATATATATATATATATATATATATATATATATATATATATATATATATATTGCCAGACGCCAGAATCCCATAAAGGGTGGCCATTTGACTTTCAGTTATTTGTTTTACGGGGAGAGGCACCAACCCTCCACCAACCCACTTTTTGACACGTAGGGAGCATGTATGGTTTGGTTATATGGCTACCACCCAAAGTTGTAAATGGTTTCTTGGCTTATAGGAAACCATTTGGCTTGTCACTCAATGTAAAGCCATATGTATAGGAAAGAAAAGCAATAAGAAAAGTCAGGAAAGATGGGAGAAACAGTAAGAGAGAAGGGCAAGCACTGGAAAAGAATGATAAAGGCGAAGGAAGAAGTAGGCAGCATTACATCAAGTGAGTGGATGATGGTCACCACCACCTACCACTACATACACGGGTGTATATATATATATATATATATATATATATATATATATATATATATATATATATATATATATATATATATATATATATATATATATATATATTGCCTAGACGCCAGAATCCCGTAAAGGGTGGCCGTTTGACTTTCAGATATTTGTTTTACGGGGAGAGGCACTAACCCTCCACCAACCCACTTTTTGACACGTATGGAGCATGTATGGTTTGGTTATATGGCTACCACCCAAAGTTGTAAATGGTTTCTTGGCTTATAGGAAACCATTTGGCTTGTCACTCAATGTAAAGCCACCTGTATAGGAAAGAAAAGCAATAAGAAAAGTCAGGAAAGATGGGAGAAACAGTAAGAGAGAAGGACAAGCACAAGAAAAGAATGATAAAGGCGAAGGAAGAAGTAGGCAGCATTACATCAAGTGAGTGGATGATGGTCACCACCACCTACCACTCCATATATGGGTGTGTATATATATATATATATATATATATATATATATATATATATATATATATATATATATATATATATATATATATATATATATATATATATATAACCGTAATATGCCATTAACCGTAAGTTTTATTAAAACGTTCTCATTTCGATTAACCGCAAAACTTTTAAATCTATCCGAAAATTCAAACACGGCGGGCTTGTTTCGCGCCACTAGCGTTAGTTTACGGTTGCTTTATTTATTCGAAATGCTGACAGTGAATTACGTCATAGTTTTAGTGAAGGTTTATTTAAGTTTAATTGAGTGAAGATTTATTTAAGTTGACAGTTTCTATTACAGTTACAAAAGTGCAGTTACATACGTAGTTACTACAGTGTATTGTTTTGGTGATAGTTGAGTGGCTTTTGGGGTGCTGGTGGTGGTGATAGGCTAGACATCGCCAGAAATGGGTGATGGGTGAGTACGCTACTGTTCCATTGTATCCTACATATTATTACAGTATCTTTTATCCGAAAAAATCGATTAAACAAAACTTTGAAAGTCACATGACATTCGGATAAAAGAAACTCCACTGTTATATATATATATATATATATATATATATATATATATATATATATATATATATATATATATATATATATATATATATATATATATATATATATATGGAGCCTCAGTGGTAGAGTGTGCGTTTCGCACGCTGGTGAGCGGGGGTTCGCCTCCCGCCAGAGTTGCAAAACTTTGGGAAGCGTTCACCAAGCCACTTGCTACTTTGACGGACATAAGGGGTGCTGTGGTGGAACCAGTGTCGCATACTAGTATGCTTGCACCCAATCGGCTTAAGGCGGGCCGATTACACTTGGTTCACAGACTACACACACATCCAAAGCCACTACAACACTACAAACACACTCACAAGCACTTTTCATCCTACATACAGTCTCTACCAGAAAGCCTAAGCCACTAGGTAGAGATACATTGGCTGTATCGTCCCTGCTTCGGTAGGGATAGGCCGGTCCTGCAGTGGACCTCAACGGCTGATGATGATGATGATGAATATATATATATATATATATATATATATATATATATATATATATATATATATATATATATATATATAACCCATTGGAGCCCAGTTTTTTCAAGTCTTTATAAAGTAGGGAACCCCCGGGTAGGGACCTATGAGCTTCGCGACTATGAGCCAGTAGGTGGAGGGCAGTACGCTTAGTACCCACCCAGTGCCACGCCTCGCCCAGCACCCTTGGGATCAAATGGGTTAATGGCTGGCAAACCTATCTGTCTCTTTAACCCATTGGAGCCAAGTGTCCGGAATACTGGACAGAACTGGTATTTTTCAAGTCTTTACAAAGTAGGGAACCCCCAGGTAGGGACCTCTGAGCTTCGAGACTATGAGCCGGTAGGCGGAGGGCGGTACGCTTAGTACTCACCCAGTGCCACCCCTTGCCCAGCATTCCTGGGATCCAATGGGATATATATATATATATATATATATATATATATATATATATATATATATATATATATATATATATAGATATATATATATTTTTTATATATATATATATATATATATATATATATATATATATATATATATATATATATATTTATTTATATATATATATATAGAGAGAGAGAGAGAGAGAGAGAGAGAGAGAGAGAGAGAGAGAGAGAGAGAGAGAGAGAGAGAGAGAGAGAGAGAGAGAGAGAGAGAGAGAGAGAGAGAGAGAGATGAATGATCCATACTGACAAGTGGATTCTATAGGGAGGTTAAGAAGAACACAGGCGAGAGGCTGGAGTTTATTCTTCAACGTTTTGACCAGAGACTTTTATCAAAGAAAGTGCTACATTCTGTCTGACGAGAGCTGCTTAAGTACCCGTGGGATCACCCCTTCTTGCTGGCTGTCCCCTACCCTCACGACCTGACCTCACCTCGCCACCCCTCCTGAGTGCTATTTCCTCGCTAGGCCTCGCCCAGCACTGAAAGTCGTCACGATGGTTAGTTGTGCTACCCTTGTTTGCACAAATATGAGTTGATTCCATTGCACTCCTTATGCATTTATTTAAACCCTTGTGTATTATTTGTGCCTCCTTCCAACTGGGCAAGTGATTATACTCATCAATGCGAACAACTAAAGAATTTGATGTTCTATGACACCTTACATAGTTCTTATGTTCATATAACCGTTTATTAAGGCCACGGGAGGATTCACAATAATATACTACAGAAGAACAGTTTCTACAAGGTAATGTATAGACTACACTACTCTTGATGTTATTCCTCTCCTTGTTTCTCATCATTATGACATCACATATTTTCTTTCCTGACGATGTTGCAATGCTTATCCCAGTTCCGCTACAGAATTTCTCCACACATGCCGACTGCGGACTTTTGGGACTGCTATGTACACTCGACAAGAGTTCCACCTGGACCAGCTAGTCACGGGATATGGCTCACGTGGCAACAGCGTCTGTGTGTGTGTTCGTGTGTACATCTATCTATCTATCTATCTATCTGTCTATCTATTGCCAGACGCCTCAATCCCGTTTGGGGTGGCCACAAACAAATCGCCTCCACGTCGCCCTGTTCTCAGCCATTTCACTGCCCTGCTCCCAGCTCACACCCCTCTCTCTCATATACCTCTCCACACCCTTCAATTATTCCAATCTCCAAGCTTCATCCTCTGTGCTGTTATATTATTATGTGGTCATTGCATTTTCCTGTGATATTGGCTAATAAATATTAAGTGATTGTTCGGGATGATGAGCTGTGGTGCATTGCTATTTATAAAGTCTGAGTTACATAAAATAATTCTTCTCTTACAGTGTAGTGTGAACCACGCTACAGGCTGAGTTGTGGTTCAGAAACAGTAAGCAAATTTACCCACAAATGGAGCGATGTACGGGGAAGGGGAAAGTATGGGAGTGAGAGCAAGCCTGGCAGGTGAAGGGACGAGGGATGAAGTGGGAGTCACGTCGTTTACTCCAACAGTTATACATTCTTTGCCATTACAGTATATTTATTAAGGTGTCAATGATATCCTGTATCCTAAATGATAAACCTATTTGTTTTTTATTATTCATTATTATAGGCAACTGATTACACATTTTTAATTACGCGTACACCAAACGTAGGATACCCCGTCTCTCGTTAACGGAGAACATGCAGCCTGCTCCACCACCTTGACTCTCTCTCTCTCTCTCTCTCTCTCAACTCGTCAGCTGCCTATCAGTAGGCACACACGCATTACTTTGTGTTAATGAGCATGGCAGTGCATATAATATGTTTACCCATAATTCAATAACGTTTCAGAATATAAGAGCAATACATTACCAGCTCATCTTACGGAATACGTTAGACAATAAACAATACTTATGTGCATAGCCTACGTTTCAGTAATAGTCATGGGGTAGCCATATTCACAGTGATGATTTTGTAAATGTTTTAGATAATCATGTGTTCAGTGGCGGATACCAGTTAGGGGAGGTGGCTGCTGAAACCCCCAATCCCAGTAGCTACTCTGGTGTTTTACAGTGTCACTGTACAGGTTCCTTTTCCTCCAGTTATGTCAATTATTAAGGTTAACATAATGATGGACAGCCATTTCTTATGAAAAATACAAACAGCCATTTATGAACTATCAAAATATATAAGGGAGCATATTGTGGGAGCATTGCAGCTCCCACGCACCAGTCATAGTCCTGGTCCGTGTTTTCAGTATTGCCAGCCTGACAGTGTGGTGTTAATGAACATGATGTTACGATTCTATATGCTTAATTTCATTGGGAACAATAGAATTAATAAAAGGATATAATTCAGTACACAGAATGTCAAATACAGTGTGTCTGTGTGTGAGTGAGTGAGTGTGGGTGTGACACAATACGTGTGGTCGGGGTGCGGGGAGTGTAGTATGTGATGTGGGTGTGTCATAATGGAAATGTGGCTGTATGCATACGTGGCTAAGAATGTCCACGACTGATATACTTAATCTGACACACACATTTCAGCAGTATTTAGGGTCTGTTTACAAGTTTGTAGCATATTACATAATTATAATGTATATGATTATGTTTTCAGGATGGAACCTGAAACATCGTATAAAGATAAACACTGAAACATTAGAAAAATGCATTATGCATGGCATAATACATGAATAACAATATTTCAGGAAGAAATATTAACGTATTATAACATCCATTTAACAAATAACGTTGTAGGTGCAGCGTTTCTTAAGCTTAGCTTATCGGATTTCCTTTGATCAGTATATTACATTATACTATAGCTTTGAGTTCAGTAATATATCTGTTATATATTGTATAATAAATGATGCCACGGTGACTCACCCAGTGGATGTTCACTTAAAGCTACATCGAACAGACAGCAAGTGCAGTTGTTAGTAGTCTGCCAGTAGGCCTATTTGTTACTGATCACACACTGACCAACTTATTCCTCGGCAGCTTTATTAAATCTTTGTCACGATTGGGAAGTAGCAGCTTAGGCATGTCAGCAGGTGGGAAGATGTCTAGCTAGTTGGCGAGATGTCTAGAATTGTCATTGTGCCAATCAAGAGAGCATCATATTTTAATGGAAAAAAAAACGTGCCATTGTAACTGGAAGGTTGCGATAAGAAATGTACATGAACGTGCCTAATTCCTGTATAAGTGCTCCCAAATACAAATCATGTCAGTGAGCAAAATATATAATACAGTGTTGTATCAGCTATATTATCAGATAAGCTATCTTACTCCATACAGTATAACAACCTAACGGTGACTTTAATAACTTAGTATAACTTATCTGAGAATAAGGCTGATACAACACTGGATTACATATTTTGCTCAATGACATAATTTGTAGTTCGGGGCACTTACACGGGAATTAGGCACGTTCATGTGCATTTCGTAACGCAACTTTCCAGTTACAATGGCACGTTTTTTTTTTTCATTAAAATATGATGCTTTCTTGATTGGCACAATGACAACTCTAGACATCTCGCCAACTCATTAGACATCTTGCCATCTGCTGACATGCCTAAGGTGCTGTTTCCCAATCGTGAAAAAGATTTAATAAAGCTGCCGAGGAATAAGTTGGTAATTTTGTGATCAACAACAAATAGGCCTACTGGTAGACTACTAACAACTGCACTTGCTGTCTGTTCGATGTAGCTTTAAGTGAACATCCACTGGGTGAGTCACCGTGAAATCACTTATTATACAATACATAACGTTGTGGTGTGGATGTGGATGTGATAGGAAGCGTTATGAGGAATACACTGAGGTGGTTTGGCCATGTGGAGAGGATGGAGGGTGAAAGACTGACGAAGAGAGTGTATATGAGTGAGGTGGAGGGGGAAAGAGGGAAGGGGAGGCCGAGGATGAGATGGAGGGATGGGATGGAGAGGTATATGAGAGAGGGGGGTGTGAGTTGGGAGCAGGGCAGTGAAATGGCGAGGGACAGGGCGACTTGGAGGCGATTTGTTTGTGGCCACCCCAAACGGGATTGAGGCGTCTGGCAATAGATAGATAGATAGATGGATTACTGAACTCAAAGCTATAATATAACGTACTGTGATATACTGATCAAAGGAAATCCGATAAGCTAAGCTTAAGAAACAATGCACCTACAACTATTTGTTAAATGGATGTTATAATATAGTATTATGTCTTCCTGAAATATTGTTATTCATGTATTATGCCACTCATAATGAATTTTTCTAATATTTCAGTGTTTGTCTTTATACGATGTTTCAGGTTCCATTCCGAAAGCATAATCATATACAATATAATTATGTATTATGCTATAAACTTATAAATAGAACCTAAATACTAAGGTGTGAGTCATCAAGTGTTAAAGGTACAGATTACGTATATCAGTCGTGGACGTCCTTAGCCAAGTATGCACACAGCCACATTACCATTATGACACACCCACATCACATACTTACTACACTTCCCCCACCCCCACCACATGTATTGTCACACACCCACACTTACTCACACACAGACATACTGTATTTGACATTCTGGGTACTGAATGAAATCATTTTACGAATTTTGTTGTTCAGAATGAAAACATGCATTCAGAATCTTAACATCAATATCATGTTCATTGACACCACACTGTCAGGCTGATTACCTAAAACATATACAAAAACAAAACTGTGAGTATGGCTACCCCATGACTATTACTGAAACGTAGGCTATGCGCATAAGTATTGTTTATTGGCTAACGTAATCCGTAAGATGAGCTGGTAATGTATTGCACTTGCATTTTGACACAGTATTAAATTGTGGGTAAACATATTGTATGCACTGTCATTGCTCATTAGCACAAACTGATGTGTGTGTGTCTACTGATAGGCAGCTGACGAGTTGTGAGAGAGAGAGAGAGAGAGAGAGAAAGAGAGAGAGAGAGAGAGTCAAGGTGGCGGAGCAGGCTGCATGTTGTCCGTTAACGAGAGACGGGATATCCTACATTTAGTGTACTCGTAATGTAAAATGTGTAATCAGTTGTCTATAATAATAAATAATAAAAAATACATAGGTTTGTTATCGTTTAGGATACAGGATATCACTGACACCTTAATAAATATACTGTAATGGCAAAGAATGTATAACTGTTGGAGTAAATGACGTGACTCCCACTTCATTCCCCTTCCTTTCACCTGCCAGGCTTGCTCTCACTACCATGCCCTACAATTATTCCAATCGCCAAGTTTCATCTTCTGTGCCGTGTTATATTATTATGTGGTCATTGCATTTTGCTGTTATATTGGCTAATAGATATTAAGTGATTGTTCAGGATAATGGGCTGTGGCGCACTATGCTATTTATAAAGTCTGAGTTATATATATAAAATAATTCTTCTCTTATAGTGCAGTGTGAACCACGATACAGGTTGAGTTGTGGTTCAGAAACAGAAAGCAAGTTTACCCACAAATGGAGCGATGTAGGGGGAAGGGGAAAGTATGGGAGTGAGAGCAAGCTTGGCAGGTGAAGGGAAGGGGAATGAAGTGGGAGTCACGTCATTTACTCCAACGGTTATACATTCTTTGCCATTACAGTATATTTATTAAGGTGTCAGTGATATCCTGTACCCTAAACGATGACAAACCTATGTATTTTTTATTATTTATTATTATAGACAACTGATTACACATTTTACATTACGAGTACACTAAATGTAGGATATCCCGTCTCTCGATAACGGACAACATGCAGCCTGCTCCACCACCTTGACTCTCTCTCTCTCTCTCTCTCTCTCTCTCTCTCTCTCTCTTTCTCTCTCTCTCTCTCTCTCTCTCACAACTCGTCAGCTGCCTATCAGTAGACACACACACATCAGTTTGTGCTAATGAGCAATGACAGTGCATACAATATGTTTACCCACAATTTAATACTGTGTCAAAATGCAAGTGCAATACATTACCAGCTCATCTTACGGATTACGTTAGCCAATAAACAATACTTATGCGCATAGCCTACGTTTCAGTAATAGTCATGGGGTAGCCATACTCACAGTGATGTTTTTGTATATGTTTTAGGCTATCAGCCTGACAGTGTGGTGTTGATGTTAAGATTCTGAATGCATGTTTTCATTCTGAACAACAAAATTCGTAAAATGATTTCATTCAGTACCCAGAATGTCAAATACAGTATGTCTGTGTGTGAGTGAGTGTGGGTGTGTGACAATACATGTGGTGGGGGTGGGGGAAGTGTAGTAAGTATGTGATGTGGGTGAAATGCGTGGCTTTAACAGTACTCCCGAGGAAACTCCCGGAGAATACCATAGTATCCCCGACGACAGGGCGAACCAGTAACAACAGAGTTCGCCCACAAGCATGCCGACATCCCCACACGGACCCCACGGGGTAGCCGCCACCAGCCACCACCACTCCGGGCAACAACGACGCATGTCAGCCCGGGCCGTGCGCCCCTGTGACATTTAGCCACCACGCCGCCGCCACCGTAGGCGAAAGACACTACCTTCGCGTGGCGGAATCACTGAGTTAGCTAGGGGTGGAGTTAGAAACACTACTCCAGACAGCGCCCCTCTGGTAGAGACGATCTATGGTCGCTCCCAAAGTGTTTCGGTAGAAACGATCAATGGTTGCTCCCACAGTGTTCAGGTAGAGACGATCAATGGTCGCTCCCTTAGGCTACCGGTTGAGATGATCAATGGTCGCTCCCACAGTGTCCAGGTAGAGACGATCAATGGTCGCTCCCTTAGTACTCCGGTTGAGACGATCAGTGGTCGCTCCCACAGTGTCCAGGTAGAGACGATCAATGGTCGCTCCCTTAGGGTTCCGGTTGAGACGATCAATGGTCGCTTCCCCAGTGTCCAGGTAGAGACGATCTACGGTCGCTCCCAGGGCGTAGCTAGGAGAGGGACGTCTCCACAACCGGAGATTGAACTCCAGGTGTCCTGTCCCAGAACATCCTGGACAGACCTCCCTGCCTCCCCTGGTCTCTGTTCTTTACGCCTGGCCCTAGAGCAGACACACCTGTCAGGCCCCAGTGACAGTCGCAGCTGAAGTTCTCCCCTGACGGCGCCTCTGGACGTGGGAGACCGCATCCTGTCGCCTCTCTCGGCCCTCCCTAGGACACCTGGGCAAGACCTCGCCACCCCCCACGACGCCGGGACCTGACCCAGAGGTTCCGGGACCTATTTGGCCCCAGTCCCAAGGGCCTTACGCCGGAGCCCAGTCCGGAAGCCACCGGGAGTCCCGGACACGAGAGGACGCCCTTGCGAGCCGCCCCGCGCCCTCTCAGTTCGCCCTGTCTTGACGGCGCCCCTAACTCAGCCGGATCACCAATGTCGTGCCCCCGTCTTCTTTCTTAAGAGAATACGGGTGATAATGTAATAATAGTGATATAGGTTAAGTGTGACTCTCTCTCTCCTAGAACCAGTATTGTGCAGTGAATCTATGTGATGTATATCGGGGTAAAACAGATCACAATGAGAAGTTAGAGGTCGAGAATGTGGACTAAGATCTGAGTGAATATATGTGCGAGTGTCACCCCGGATATCTATAAAGACATATCCCCATTGCTGGAAGAAAGACTGTGAGGAAGAAATATCATTAATGTTCTATTGGCTAGAAGCTAAGTAATATTGTGAAAGTAGTATTAAGAGTATTCCGCCCTTGTTCCGCGTTGTGAAGCGAGATTCTATGGACCATACCTGGAAGACCTCTCTGACAGATGTGTAATTAATAAGCCTGTGCCTAAAGAGACATGTTCCCACTCTAACGAGGAAATATCAAGAAAGGAAGTATTAATAATATTCCCTCCCTCTGCACGCTACCCCTAAAAGCTCCCCCCTTTATTACTCGCTCACGCTCTTAAAACTAAAGTAAGTGTCAATCAAGAATCAGAGTTATTTGCCAAAGTACCTTCACTAACAGAAACCATATAAACTGCCCTGCTAAAAGCGGGCATCTTCCAATATTACCATAACTTTCTCCTCGCCGTTTTAAGTCACTCTCCGCGCCTCCCCTATCTCCTCCTAGTGAATCACAACCCCCCCCTCCTTTTCCCCCCCCTCCACGCTCTGCGCGCACATGTATTTACTGCACTCCTAATACACTAGGATTGTTGTGTTGTCATTAGTATCTAGAAAGCAATTATCCTGCGAGATACACGTATCTTAGATAAGGTTTTATATTGCTCTATATTGTGTTGTAATATCTGCTGAAATGTCCTGTGTCTGACTGTGGTAATATATGTGTATGGTGTTGCCGAAAGTTTTTATGTCCTGCCTCTCTTTATTGCACTAGCTCCGGTCTCGAAAGAGGACCCCGCTCCACGTTGGGTGAAATAGGAACGAGAAGTCGAGCCTAATTCTACCCAGCATTACACTGGTGGCCAGCAGTGGTTCTAGATCCGAGCGTAGAAGAGAGGTAAGCAGGAAATATTTGGAAAAATGGCAACTAAACCGCACGTTCAGTTACCCAAGTTTGACCCTGACTAGTATGACATACACACATATCTTGCAATAATTAAACCCTTACTAGATATTGGCTTTGAAAATGACAAAAAAAAAATTGCCGTCACACTACCACTACTGGGTAAAGCCGCAGCAAACATTGCGCCGATAATCGTCCCAGAACTCACCTGGCAGAACTTTATCAAGTTCGCTGTCCAAGCCATCACCCCATCATTAGGAAAAGTGGTGGCTCTATCCAAATTGGATAGCTTTGCATATGACGGGGATTTAGATAATACCCTGTTGCAGGCAAGACGCCTGGTTACTGCTGCCTACCCAGAGGCAGACGAAGAAACCCGGGACCAGCATACATTCAATACTCTGCTCCGAGTACTCCCAAGTGTTGTGAAGCAACACTTTACTATCCATGACCCAACAGGAGACATGGATAGAGATATACAGCTGATACGGCGCCTCCTGACCACCTGCCCTTCTCCACAACAAATTAATGTTGTCAAGAAATTCCCCACCTGACCCCCGGCTCCCCCAGCCACACCGTGTCCGCCCCTGCCCCACACCAGCCCGACCCCGATGCCTAGCCCACCCAAGGCGCACCCCTCCCGTCGGCGCCCCGCCCCGCGAGAAAACCCAAACCTAATTCTGATCAACCCGTGGGAATTCACAGCCTGCAACTCCCGCTGCCCCCTTCACGACATACGGGACCAGTTGAAAGCTGCTCGCCGCAGAAACACAACCCCGGGTTCGCGTAAAGTGTCCGCCCTAGAAGGCGAGGCCCCAGGGGACGAGCTGGCGCCTGTGGACGAACCCCCTCCAGGAGAACTAGAGCAGGAACAGGAGCACGAGAGCCCTAGCCAGCTGGATTTTTAGGCCCGCCCCCGCACCAACCCACAGCGGCGGGGGCCATCACCCCTAAGTATCGCCCCCCAGTATACCACAAGATGAAAATAAATGGCATGAAGGCCAGACTACTAGTTGATACGGGAGCAGCCAGATCCTGCCTTTACAGCCATTATTTCTCTCGCTACAAATCACAGTTTGGCCCACTCCGCCCCACTACCACTCACCTTGTGGACGCGGGGGATGGCCCTCTGCCCATCCGTGGGGAGACTCGGGCCCTACGGGTCGACACCCACCAGCCAGTGTCCGCCCAACACCCATTCATCATTTTTTATTCCTCCTGCCGGAGTTATGACGGGTATTTAGGGCTAGACTTACTTCAAAAACTTGGAGCCACGATCGACTGTCGACACAGACAACTCCAGTTCCGCCCCCCACCCCGTTCCACTCCAGCCGTTTGCACATGCACGCCGCGGCCCCGGCCGGAGGACTCACCCTTCCCCCCCCAGCGCCCCTCTCTTCTCCCCCCCCTTCTTCACCTCCCTCCCCCCTCCCCCCATGCTACCCCACCCCATTCTTGCCCCCTCCTTCCCCGCCACCATCTCCACCGTCGTTACCATCCCCTCACACCACGAGGCATGGGTGCCCCTGAACAGGCCATCGGCCCATCCGTTTTGTTCTCTCCCCTCCTCCCCTCCGGACCCCTTTCTGCCTGCCTTGTTTCCCCTACCTTCCTCCCTCCCCACCACACCGCCATTCGCATCGCCAATCTCGCCCCGTCCCCTCTCATCCTCCCCAAAGGGCTTATCATCGGAGAGATGGAAGAAGCCGAGCCCTGCGCCCCGTCCCCCTCCCACCACCCCGCCCCCCTTCCCCCCATCCCTGACCATCTCTCCGACCAACAGTCAGACGCCTTACGCCGCCTCCTCCTGGAGTTCCAGGATTTGTTTGCGACAGGACCCGCAGATATAGGACATACTACGTACCTGTCTCACGAGATCCATACGACAGGCCCACCGATACAACAACCTTCCCGACGTAAGAACCCCCGACAGAGAGAAGAGGAGGACTGCCAGGTGCGCGAGATGGAAGAGGCAGGTGTTATCTCCCCCTCCACCAGCCCGTGGTCCTCCCCTGTCGTTCTAGTAAAGAAGAAAGACGGCACGATGCGGTTTAGCATCGACTACCGCCGCGCGACGTCACAATTAAGGATGCCACCCCCCTCCCCCGCATTGACGATTCCCTAGACTCCCTCTACGGGGCGTCTTGGTTTTCTACCCTCGACCTCCAGTCTGGATATTGGCAGGTCCCCGTCCACCCGGATCATCGAGGCAAGACGGCCTTCTCCACCAGTAATGGCCGACATTACGAATTTAATGTCCTGCCATTCAGACTCTGCAACGCCCCTGCCACATTCTCCAGACTGATGGAATCTGTCTTGAGCGGCCTCACTTGGGAGATATGTTTAGCCTATCTTGATGGCGTCATTGTTTTTAGCCAGACCTGGGCCGACCACTTGCAGCGCCTCCGTCGAGTTTTCACCCAAATTCACCAGGCAGGCCTCAAGCTACATCCATTCAAATGTGTCCTGGCCGCGAAAACTGTTTCGTTCCTAGGCCATACGATTTCCCAAGCGGGAATTTCCCCAGATCCCAACAAGCTTCGTGCCATAGCGGACATACCACCTCCGCAGGATGTCCACGGCGTCCGTGACTTCTTGGGACTCACGTCCTACTACCGCCGCTTCGTGAAGAGGTTTGCACAGATCGCTAAGCCTCTTCACGACCTGACACGTAAAGGGGAACCCTTCCTCTGGACCGAGGACCAACGAGCTGCATTTCAACAGCTAAAAGACAAACTTGTCTCGGCCCCCATCGTGGCCTTCTCCGACTATGCCCTCCCTTTTCGCCTCTACACGGACGTCTCCCTTAACGCGTTTGGTGCCGTTCTAGCCCAGGTACAGGCCGGTCGGGAACACATTTTCGCATGCGCCAGCCGCACACTGAACCCGGCCGAGAAAAATTATGCCTCCACCAAGCGAGAATGCCTCGGCATAATCTGGGGCCTCCAATATTTTAGGCCTTATCTTTCTGGGACACAAGTCACGATAATAACCGACCACCAATCACTCCAGTGGCTGCAACAACTGGACTCCCAGAACTCCCAAATCGTCCAATGGCGTGACACCCTAGAGGAGTTTCAGTATGAGATTTCATACAGACCCGGAAAGCTCCACACCAATGCAGATGCCCTCTCCCACCTTCCCATCCACGCGGTCTAACCAGACCCTGACCTGCTGAAACTCTGGCACCACAAGGAATGGCCCCCCTGGATTCCAGCTCACCTGTTTCCCAAGCTGTGCCGACAGGATGACCACCTTTTAACCCCGTCCGGGCACATTCTCTTGGCCCCTGATGCGGCACGCGACACCCTGCGCCAGTTACACGCCCACAACGGCATCCATTTGGGCACCAAAAAATTGCTACAGGTGTTCAGTGACATCTACTGGGCCCCGAACCCCTCCACCCTCGCCAAGGAAATTATTCAGACTTGCCGCGCCTGCGCGCTTGGGAAAGACATTACCCAGACCGCCTGGCCATCTGGCCATATCACCGCCCACAAGCCCTGGCAACTCCTGGCAGTCGACGTAGTAGGACCTCTTCCCCCCAAATCTGGATATAAATACGTGATCACTTTTGTCGACACGTATTCTAAATTCGTAGTAGCCTGCCCCGCTAAGGAACATCACGCCGTCGCTGTCGCCGATGCCTTACTCCGACACGTGTTCCCCTACTTTGGCATTCCCCAAGCCATCCATTCCGATAATGCCCCTGAGTTCTCCGGAAAAGTCTGGGAAGAACTGGCCAGGATTTCTGAATACGAAATCTCCCACTCCTCACCATACTGGCCCCAAGGGAACGCGGTGTGTGAACGCAGCCATCGTACCCTGGTCAATCAGCTACGCACCAGAATCGAGGCTACGAAAGACAACAATTGGCCGGCACAAGTGAAAATCGTCCAGTGGGGCATGAATTCGTGCCCCCGGGAAGACGGTAGTTTCCCCCCAAGAAAGGATCTTTGGCGAAACCCCCCTCCTACTACCCCTACGCCATCATCTGCAACCGCCCACTTCCGCTCCCACCACAGACCCGCTGCACTTGCTAAAAGGGCGAATATACCACCTACAGAGGAATTTAGACCTTAAACCCGACACAGCCACCAACTCCTTCAAACCGGGTGACACAGTCGTCGTCGCCCAACTCCCCACCCCCCACAAGCTCGCCCCCCGTTTCACGGGCCCCCACACCATCACCAAAATCCCCAACCCTTACCAGGTGGTCGTGGACTACCACGGCACTCCCCGTACCCTCCGCAACCGGCACGTGCGCCCCTTCCGCACGCCCACCTCCCCCACCCCAACCCCACACCCCCAGCCCCCTCCGGCCCCCGCCCCACCATCTACAGCCTCATATGAGTGCTACGTCTCCTCCTCACCCTCCCACTCGGCCCCTCCTACCACCTCCACCTCCCCCGCCCTCGGCACATCACCTGACACCGCCCCCACCACCCCCCCCTCACCCTCGCCCCATCCTTCCACGGCTTCCCCCTCAATCCCCACTCCCACATCTCCCGCCCATGACACCACTCCCTCCCCCCAACCCACTACCACCCCCTCTCCTACCCCCTCCGTACACCCACTCAGCCCACTCCGCGCCCCACCGCGCACCCAAACCCAAAACAACGTGCCCATCCCAGCCGCCCACTCCCACCTCTTCCGCCCACACCACCACACCCTCGCCACAACCCCCTTCCACCCCCTCCCCCCACCCACCATCCGTACGCCCACTCCACCAATACCACGTTCCACCACGCCCGCGGCGCGCAAGACAACACGCCCACCTCCAACGCCCACTTCTCCCCCCACCCCAACCCTCAAGACCACCACCCGCTCAGGCCGCCTCTCACGCCCACCTGCCCGATACTCACACACCCCTACACCACCCACCTCTCCACGACTTCACACCATCAAGCTACACCAGGCCCAAATCCCTTCTATCTGTACTCCCCAGAGACTCAACGCCGCATTACCATGACACAAAACCCGGCCCTCACCCACACTATCTAGCATTCAGCCTCCAACCACACTGACAGCCACACCAAGCAACATGAGGATCAAGCGGGCCATATGGGCCCCTACCCTTACCAGGAACCACTGACTCCGCGGGCCACACCACCTGTTAAATATCCTCCAGTCGACCACCGCCCCCTCCGCCCTCTTCCTCACCTATGACCCAGCACAGGAGGAAAATTCCTACACTGTCGCCTGGCAGAACACACTCCAACACCTCCAGCCCATCTACACCACCCCCAACACACTAGCGTTCCACCTCCAGCCACAGGGACCTGGCTTTTTACAAGAACAGGGTGGTGAAATGCGTGGCTTTAACAGTACTCCCGAGGAAACTCCCGGAGAATACCATAGTATCCCCGACGACAGGGCGAACCAGGAACAACAGAGTTCGCCCACAAGCATGCCGACACCCCCACACGGACCCCACGGGGTAGCAGCCACCAGCCACCACCACTCCGGGCAACAACGACGCATGTCAGCCCAGGCCGTGCACCCCTGTGACATTCAGCCACCACGCCGCCGCCACCGTAGGCGAAAGACACTACCTTCGCGTGGCGGAATCACTGAGTTAGCTAGGGGTGGAGTTAGAAACAATACTCCAGACAGCGCCCCTCTGGTAGAGACGATCTATGGTCGCTCCCAAAGTGTTTTGGTAGAGACGATCAATGGTCGCTCCCACAGTGTCCAGGTAGAGACGATCAATGGTTGCTCCCTTAGTGCTCTGGTCGAGACGATCAATGGTCGCTCCCACAGTGTCCAGGTAGAGACGATCAATGGTCGCTCCCTTAGTGTTCCGGTCGAGACGATCAATGGTCGCTCCCACAGTGTCCAGGTAGAGACGATCAATGGTCGCTCCCTTAGTGCTCCGGTCGAGACGATCAGTGGTCACTCCCACAGTGTCCAGGTAGAGACGATCAATGGTCGCTCCCTTAGTGTCCCGGTAGAGACGATCAATGGTCGCTCCCACAGTGTCCAGGTAGAGACGATCTACGGTCGCTCCCAGGGCGTAGCTAGGAGAGGGACGTCTCCACAACCGGAGATTGAACTCCAGGTGTCCTGTCCCAGAACATCCCGGACAGACCTCC
Source organism: Coenobita brevimanus (assembly GCF_032717465.1). Lineage (NCBI taxonomy): Eukaryota > Metazoa > Arthropoda > Malacostraca > Decapoda > Coenobitidae > Coenobita > Coenobita brevimanus. The sequence continues at coordinate 17,803,642 of NC_137032.1, forward strand.
CTGCCTCCCCCGGTCTCTGTTCTTTACGCCTGGCCCTAGAGCAGACACACCTGTCGGGCCCCAGTGACAGTCGCTGCTGCAGTCCTCCCCTGACGGCGCCTCTGGACGTGGGAGACCGCAGCCCGTCGCCTCTCTCGGCCCTCCCTAGGACACCCGGGCGAGACCTCGCCACGCCCCCACGACGCCAGGACCTGACCCAGAGGTTCCGGGACCTATTTGGCCCCAGTCCCAAGGGCCTTACGCCGGAGCCCAGTCCGGAAGCCACCGGGAGTCCCGGACACGAGAGGAAGCCCTTGAGATCCGCCCCGCGCCCTCTCAGTTCACCCTGTCTTGACGGCGCCCCTAACTCAGCTGGATCACCAATGTCGTGCCCCCGTCTTCTTTCTTAAGAGAATACGGGTGATAATGTAATAATAGTGATATAGGTTAAGTGTGACTCTCTCTCTCCTAAAACCAGTATTGTGCAGTGAATCTATGTGATGTATATCGGGGTAAAACAGATCACAATGAGAAGTTAGAGGTCGAGAATGTGGACTAAGATCTGAGTGAATATATGTGCGAGTGTCACCCCGGATATCTATAAAGACATATCCCCATTGCTGGAAGAAAGACTGTGAGGAAGAAATGTCATTAATGTTCTATTGGCTAGAAGCTAAGTAATATTGTGAAAGTAGTATTACGAGTATTTCGACCTTGTTACGCGTTGTGAAGCGAGATTCTATGGACTATACTTGGAGGACCTCTCTGACAGAAGTGTGTAATTAGTAAGCTTGTGCCTAAAGAGACATGTTCCCATCCTAACAAGAAAATATCAAGAAAGGAAGTATTAATCATATTCCCTCCCTCTGCACGCTACCCCTAAAAAGCTCCCCCCTTTATTACTCGCTCACGCTCTTAAAACTAAAGTAAGTGTCAATCAAGAATCAGAGTTATTTGCCAAAGTACCTTCACTAGCAGACACCATATAAACTCCCCTGCTAATATCTGTCATCTTCCAATATTACCATAACTTTCTCCTCGCCGTTTTAAGTCACTCTCCGCGCCTCCCCTATCTCCTCCTAGTGAATCACAACCCCCCCCTCCTTTTCCCCCCCCTCCACGCTCTGCGCGCACATGTATTTACTGCACTCCTAATACACTAGGATTGTTGTGTCGTCATTAGTATCTAGAAAGCAAGTATCCTGCGAGATACACATATCTTAGATAAGGTTTTATATTGCTCTATATTGTGTTGTAATATCTGCTGAAATGTCCTGTGTCTGACTGTGGTAATATATGTGTATGGTGTTGCCGAAAGTTTTTATGTCCTGCCTCTCTTTATTGCACTAGCTCCGGTCTTGAAAGAGGACCCCGCTCCACGTTGGGTGAAATAGGAACGAGAAGTCGAGCCTAATTCTACCCAGCATTACACTGGTGGCCAGCGGTGGTTCTAGATCCGAGCGTAGAAGAGAGGTAAGCAGGAAATATTTGGAAAAATGGCAAAAAACTGCACGTTCAGTTACCCAAGTTTGACCCTGACCAGTATGACATACACACATATCTTGCAATAATTAAACCCTTACTAGATATTGGCTTTGAAAATGACCAACAAAAAATTGCAGTCACACTACCACTACTGGGTAAAGCCGCAGCAAACATTGCGCCGAAAATCGTCCCAGAACTCACCTGGCAGAACTTTACCAAGTTTGCTGTCCAAGCCATCACCCCATCATTAGGGAAAGTGGTGGCTCTATCCAAATTGGATAGCTTTGCATATAACGGGGATTTAGATAATACCCTGTTACAGGCAAGACGCCTGGTTACTGCTGCCTACCCGGAGGCAGACGAAGAAACCCGGGACCAGCATACATTCAATACTCTGCTCCGAGTACTCCCAAGTGTTGTGAAGCAACACTTTACTATCCATGACCCAACAGGAGACATGGATAGAGATATACAGCTGATACGGCGCCTCCTGACCGCCTGCCCTTCTCCACAACAAATTAACGTTGTCAAGAAATTCCCCACCCGACCCCCGGCTCCCATGGCCACACCGCGTCCGCCCCTGCCCCACACCAGCCCGACCCCGACGCCTAGCCCACCCAGGGCGCACCCCTCCCATCGGCGCCCCGCCCCGTGAGAAAACCCAAACCTAATTCTGATCAACCCGTGGGAATTCACAGCCTGCAACTCCCGCTGTCCCCTTCACGACATACGGGACCAGTTGAAAGCTGCTCGCTGCAGAAACACAACCCCGGGTTCGCGTAAAGTGTCCGCCCTAGAAGGCGAGGCCCCAGGGGACGAGCTGGCGCCCGTGGACGAACCCCCTCCAGGAGAACTAGAGCAGGAACAGGAGCACGAGAGCCCTAGCCAGCTGGATTTTTAGGCCCGCCCCCGCACCAACCCACGGTGGCGGGGGCCATCACCCCTAAGTATCGCCCCCCAGTACTGTATACTACAAGATGAAAATAAATGGCGTGAAGGCCAGACTACTAGTTGATACGGGAGCAGCCAGATCCTGCCTTTACAGCCATTATTTCTCCTGCTACAAATCACGGTTTGGCCCACTCCGCCCCACTACCACTCACCTTGTGGCCGCGGGGGATGGCCCCCTGCCCATCCGTGGGGAGACTCGGGCCCTACGGGTTGACACCCACCAGCCAGTGTCCGCCCAACACCCATTCATCATTTTTTATTCTTCCTGCCGGAGTTATGACGTGTATTTAGGGCTAGACTTACTTCAAAAACTTGGAGCCACGATCGACTGTCGCCACCGACAACTCCAGTTCCGCCCCCCACCCTGTTCCACTCCAGCCATTTGCACATGCACGCCGCGGCCCCGGCCGGAGGACTCACCCTTCCCCCCAGTGCCCCCTCTCTTCTCCCCCCTTCTTTGCCTCCCTCCCCCCCTCCTCCCGTGCTGCCCCACCCCACTCTTGCCCCCTCCTTCCCCGCCACCATCTCCACTGCCGTTACCATCCCCTCACACCACGAGGCATGGGTGCCCCTGAACAGGCCCTCGGGCCCATCCGTTTTGTTCTCCCCCCTCCTCCCCTCTGGACCCTTTTCTGCCTGCCTTGTTTCCCCTACCTTCCTCCCTCCCCACCGCACCGCCATTCGCATCGCCAATCTCGCCCCATCCCCTCTCACCCTCCCCAAAGGGCTTATCATCAAAGAGATGGAAGAAGCCGAGCCCTGCGCCCTGTCCCCCTCCCACCACCCCGCTCCCCTTCCCCCCATCCCTGACCATCTCTCCGACCAACAGTCAGATGCCCTATGCCGCCTCCTCCTGGAGTTCCAGGATTTGTTCGCGACAGGACCCGCAGATATAGGACATACTACGTACCTGTCTCACGAGATCCATACGACAGGCCCACCGATACAACAACCTTTCCGACGTAAAAAACCCCGACAGAGAGGAGAGGAGGACCGCCAGGTGCGCGAGATGGAAGAGGCAGGTGTTATCTCCCCCTCCACCAGCCCGTGGTCCTCCACTGTCATTCTAGTAAAAAAGAAAGACGGCACGATGTGGTTTTGCATCTACTACCGCTGCGTGAACGACGTCACAATTAAGGATGCCACCCCCCTCCCCCGCATTGATGATTCCCTAGACTCCCTCTATGGGGCGTCTTGGTTTTCTACCCTCGACCTCCAGTCTGGATATTGGCAGGTCCCCGTCCACCCGGATCATCGAGGCAAGACGGCCTTTTCCACCAGTAATGGCCGACATTACGAATTTAATGTCCTGCCATTCGGTCTCTGCAACGCCCCTGCCACATTCTCCAGACTGATGGAATCTGTCTTGAGCGGCCTCACTTGGGAGATATGTTTGGCCTATCTTGATGACGTCATTGTTTTTAGCCAGACCTGGGCCGACCACTTGCAGCGCCTCTGTCGGGTTTTCACCCGAATTCGCCAGGCAGGCCTCAAGCTACATCCATCCAAATGTGTCCTGGCCACAAAAACTGTCTCATTCCTAGGCCATACGATTTCCCAAGCAGGAATTTCCCCAGATCCCGACAAGCTTCGTGCCATAGCGGACATACCACCTCCGCAGGATGTCCGCGGCGTCCGTGCCTTCTTGGGACTCACGTCCTACTACCGCCGCTTCGTGAAGGGGTTTGCACAGATCGCTAAGCCTCTTCACGACCTGACACGGAAAGGGGAACCTTTCCTCTGGACCGAGGACCGACGAGCTGCTTTTCAACAGCTAAAAGACAAACTTGTCTCGGCCCCCATCGTGGCCTTCCCCGACTATGCCCTCCCTTTTCGCCTCTACACGGACGTCTCCCTTAACGCGATTGGCGCCATCCTAGCCCAGGTACAGGCTGGTCGGGAACACATTATCGCATGTGCTAGCCGCACACTGAACCCGGCCGAGAAAAATTATGCCGCCACCAAGCGGGAATGCCTTGGCATAATCTGGGCCCCCCAATATTTTAGGGCTTATCTTTCCGGGACCCAAGTCACGATAATAACCGACCACCAAGCACTCCAGTGGCTGCGACAATCGCACTCCCAGAACGCCCAAATCGTTCGATGGCGTGACACCCTAGAGGAGTTTCAGTATGAGATTTCATACAGACCCGGAAAGCTCAACACCAACGCAGATGCCCTCTCCCGCCTTCCCATCCACGCGGTCCAACCAGACCCTGACCTGCTGAAACTCTGGCACCACAAGGAATGGCCCCCCTGGATTCCAGCTCACCTGTTTCCCAAGCTGTGCCAACAGGGCGACCACCTTTTAACCCCGTCTGGGCACATTCTCTTGGCCCCCGATGCAGCACACGACACCCTGCGCCAGTTACACGCCCACAACGACATCCATTTGGGCACCAAAAAGTTGCTACAGGTGTTCAATGACATCTACTGGGCCCCGAACCCCTCCACCCTCGCCAAGGAAATTATTCAGACTTGCCGCGCCTGCGCGCTTGGGAAAGACATTACCCGGACTGCCGGGCCATCTGGCCGTATCACCGCCCACAAGCCCTGGCAACTCCTGGCAGTCGACGTAGTAAGACCTCTTCCCCCCAAATCTGGATATAAATACGTGATCACTTTTGTCGACACGTATTCTAAATTCGTAGTAGCCTGCCCCGCTAAGGAACATCACGCCGTTGCTGTCGCCGATGCCTTACTCCGACACGTGTTCCCCTACTTTGGCATTCCCCAAGCCATCCATTCCGATAATGCCCCTGAGTTCTCCGGAAAAGTCTGGGAAAAACTGGCCAGGATTTTTGGATATGAAATCTCCCACTCCTCACCATACTGGCCCCAAGGGAACGCGGTGTGTGAACGCAGCCATCGTACCCTGGTCAATCAGCTACGCACCAGAATCGAGGCTATGAAAGACAACGATTGGCCGGCACACATGAAAATCGTCCAGTGGGGCATGAATTCGTGCCCCCGGGAAGACGGAGTTTCCCCCCAAGAAAGGATCTTTGGCGAAACCCCCCTCCTACTACCCCTACGCCATCATCTACAACCGCCCACTTCCACTCCCACCACAGACCCGCTGCACTTGCTAAAAGGGCGAATATACCACCTACAGAGGAAATTAGACCTTGAGCCCGACACAGCCACCAACCCCTTCAAACCGGGCGACACAGTCGTCGTCGCCCAACTCCCCACCCCCCCCAAGCTCGCCCCCCGTTTCACGGGCCCCCACACCATCACCAAAATCCCCAACCCATACCAGGTGGTTGTGGACTACCACGGCACTCCCAGTACCCTCCGCAACCGGCACGTGCGCCCCTTCCGCACGCCCACCTCCCCCGCCCCAACCCCACACCCCCAGCCCCCTCTGGCCCCCGCCCCCACCATCTACAGCCGCATATGAGTGCTACGTCTCCTCCTCACCCTCCCACTCCGCCCCCTCTACCGCCTCCACCTCCCCCACCCCCGGCACCTCACCTGACACCTCCCCCGCCACCCCCCCTCACCCTCGCCCCATCCTTCCACGGCTTCCCCCTCAATCCCCACTCCCACATCTCCCGCCCATGCCACCACTCCCTCCCCCCAATCCACTACCACCCCCCCTCTCCTATCCCCCATCCATACACCCATTCAGCCCACTCCATGCCCCACTGCGCACCCAAACCTAAAACAACGCGCCCACCCCAGCCGCCCACTCCCACCTCTTCCGCCCACACCACCACACCCTCGCCACAACCCCCTTCCACCCCCCTCCCCACACCCACCATCCGTACGCCCACTCCACCAATAACACGTTCCACCATGCCCCTGGCGCGCAAGACAACACGCCCACCTCCAATGCCCACTTCTCCCCCCACCCCAACCCTCAAGACCACCACCACCCGCTCAGGCCGCCTCTCACGCCCACCCGCCCGATACTCACACACCCCTACACCACCCACCTCTCCACGACTTCACACCATCTAGCTACACCAGGCCCAAATCCCCTCTACCTGTACTCCCCAGACACTCAACGCCACATTACCACGACACAAAACCCAGCCTTCACCCACACTATCCAGCATTCAGCCTCCAACCACACTGACAGTCACACCAAGCAACATGAGGATCAAGCGGGCCGTATGGGCCCCTACCCTTACCAGGAACCACCGACTCCGCGGGCCACACCACCTGTTAAATATCCTCCAGTCGACCACCGCCCCCTACGCACTCTTCCTCACCTATGACCCAGCACAGGAGGAAAATTCCTACACTGTCGCCTGGCAGAACACACTCCGACACCTCCAGCCCGTCTACACCACCCCCAACACACTAGCGTTCCACCTCCAGCCACGGGGACGTGACTTTTTACAAGAACAGGGTGGTGAAATGAGTGGCTTTAACAGTACTCCCGAGGAAACTCCCGGAGGATACCGTAGTATCCCCAATGACAGGGCGAACCAGGAACAACAGAGTTCGCCCACAAGCATGCCGACACCCCCACACGGACCCCACAGGGTAGCCGCCACCAGCCACCACCACTCCGGGCAACAACGACGCATGTCAGCCCGGGCCGTGCGCCCCTGTGACATTCAGCCACCATGCCACCGCCACCATAGGCGAAAAACACTACCTTCATGTGGCGGAATCACTGAGCTAGCTAGGGGTGGAGTTAGAACTAATACCCCAGACAGCGCCCCTCTGGTAGAGACGATCTATGGTCGCTCCCAAAGTGTTTCAGTAGAGGCGATCAATGGTCGCTCCCGCAGTGTTCAGGTAGAGACGATCAATGGTCGCTCCCTTAGGGTTCCGGTTGAGACGATCAATGGTCGCTCCCACAGTGTTCAGGTAGAGACGATCAATGGTCGCTCCCTTAGTGTTCCGGTAGAGACGATCAATGGTCGCTCCCACAGTGTCCAGGTAGAGACGATCAATGGTCGCTCCCTTAGTGCTCCGGTAGAGACGATCAATGGTCACTCCCACAGTGTCCAGGTAGAGACGATCAATGGTCGCTCCCTTAGTGTCCCGGTAGAGACGATCAATGGTCGCTCCCACAGTGTCCAGGTAGAGACGATCTATGGTCGCTCCCAGGGCGTGTCTAGGAGAGGGACGTCTCCACGACCGGAGATCGAACTCCAGGTATCCTGTCCCAGAACATCCCGGACAGACCTCCCTGCCTTCCCCGGTCTCTGTTCTTTACGCCTGGCCCTAGAGCAGACACACCTGTCGGGCCCCAGTGACAGTCGCTGCCGCAGTCTTCCCCTGACGGCGCCTCTAGACATTGGAGACCGCAGTCCGTCGCCTCTCTCGGCCCTCCCCAGAACACCCGGGCGAGACCTCTCCACGCCCCCACGACGCCGGGACCTGACACATAGGTTCCGGGACCTATTCGGCCCCAGTCCCGAGGGCCTTACGCCGGAGCCCAGTCCGGAAGCCACCGGGAGACCCGGACACGAGAGGACGCCCTTGCGAGCCGCCCCGTGCCCTCTCGGCTCGCCCCGTCTTGACGGTGCCCCCAGTTCAGCCGGACCACCGATGTCATGCCCCTGTTTTCTTCCCTGAGAAAATACGGGTGATAATGTAACAATAATGAATTAGGTTAAGTGTGACTCTCTCTCTCCTAGAACAAGTATTGTGCAGTGAATTTATGTGATGTATATCGGGGTAAATCAGATCGCAATGAGAAGTTAGAGGTCGAGAATGTGGGCTAAGATCTGAGTGAAAATATGTGCGAGTGCCACCCCGGATAATTATAAAGACATATCCCCATTGCTGGAAGAAAGACTGTGAGGAAGAAATATCATTAATGTTCTATTGGCTAGAAGCTAAGTAATATTGTGAAAGTAGTATTACGAGTATTTCGACCTTGTTACGCGTTGTGAAGCGAGATTCTATATACTATACTTGGAGGACCTCTCTGACAGAAGTGTAATTAGTAAGCTTGTGCCTAAGGAGACATCCCCCCATCCTAACAAGAAAATATCAAGAAAGGAAGTATTAATCATATTCCCTCCCTCCCCACGCTACCCCTAAAAAGCTCCCCCCCTTTATTACTCGCTCACGCTCTTAAAACTAAAGTAAGTGTCAATCAAGAATCAGAGTTATTTGCCAAAGTACTTTCACTAGCAGACACCGTATAAACTCCCCTGCTAATATCTGTCATCTTCCAATATTACTATAACTTTCTCCTCGCCGTTTAAGTCACTCTCCGCGCCTCCCCTATCTCCTCCTAGTGAGTTCCAACCCCCCCCCCTCTCTTCCGCGCTCTGCGCGCACCTGTATTTACTGCACTCCTAATACTCTAGGATTGTTGTGTCGTCATTAGTATCTAGAAAGCAAGTATCCTGCGAGATACACATATCTTAGATAAGGTTTTATATTGCTCTATATTGTGTTGTAATATCTGCTGAAATGTCCTGTGTCTGACTGTGGTAATATATGTGTATGGTGTTGCCGAAAGTTTTTATGTCCTGCCTCTCTTTATTGCACTAGCTCCGGTCTTGAAAGAGTACCCCGCTCCACGTTGGGTGAAATAGGAACGAGAAGTCGAGCCTAATTCTACCCAGCATTACACTGGTGGCCAGCGGTGGTTCTAGATCCGAGCGTAGAATAGAGGTAAGCAGGAAATATTTGGAAAAATGGCAACTAAACTGCACGTTCAGTTACCCAAGTTTGACCCTGACCAGTATGACATACACACATATCTTGCAATAATTAAACCCTTACTAGATATTGGCTTTGAAAATGACCAACAAAAAATTGCAGTCACACTACCACTACTGGGTAAAGCCGCAGCAAACATTGCGCCGAAAATCGTCCGAGAACTCACCTGGCAGAACTTTACCAAGTTTGCTGTCCAAGCCATCACCCCATCATTAGGGAAAGTGGTGGCTCTATCCAAATTGGATAGCTTTGCATATAACGGGGATTTAGATAATACCCTGTTACAGGCAAGACGCCTGGTTACTGCTGCCTACCCGGAGGCAGACGAAGAAACCCGGGACCAGCATACATTCAATACTCTGCTCCGAGTACTCCCAAGTGTTGTGAAGCAACACTTTACTATCCATGACCCAATAGGAGACATGGATAGAGATATACAGCTGATACGGCGCCTCCTGACCGCCTGCCCTTCTCCACAACAAATTAACGTTGTCAAGAAATTCCCCACCCGACCCCCGGCTCCCCCAGCCACACCGCGTTCGCCCCTGCCCCACACCAGCCCGACCCCGACGCCTAGCCCACCCAGGGCGCACCCCTCCCGTCGGCGCCCCGCCCCGTGAGAAAACCCAAACCTAATTCTGATCAACCCGTGGGAATTCACAGCCTGCAACTCCCGCTGTCCCCTTCATGACATACGGGACCAGTTGAAAGCTGCTCGCTGCAGAAACACAACCCCGGGTTCGCGTAAAGTGTCCGCCCTAGAAGGCGAGGCCCCAGGGGACGAGCTGGCGCCCGTGGACGAACCCCCTCCAGGAGAACTAGAGCAGGAACAGGAGCACGAGAGCCCTAGCCAGCTGGATTTTTAGGCCCGCCCCCGCACCAACCCACGGTGGCGGGGGCCATCACCCCTAAGTATCGCCCCCCAGTACTGTATACTACAAGATGAAAATAAATGGCGTGAAGGCCAGACTACTAGTTGATACGGGAGCAGCCAGATCCTGCCTTTACAGCCATTATTTCTCCTGCTACAAATCACGGTTTGGCCCACTCCGCCCCACTACCACTCACCTTGTGGCCGCGGGGGATGGCCCCCTGCCCATCCGTGGGGAGACTCGGGCCCTACGGGTTGACACCCACCAGCCAGTGTCCGCCCAACACCCATTCATCATTTTTTATTCTTCCTGCCGGAGTTATGACGTGTATTTAGGGCTAGACTTACTTCAAAAACTTGGAGCCACGATCGACTGTCGCCACCGACAACTCCAGTTCCGCCCCCCACCCTGTTCCACTCCAGCCATTTGCACATGCACGCCGCGGCCCCGGCCGGAGGACTCACCCTCCCCCCCCAGTGCCCCCTCTCTTCTCCTCCCCCTTCTTTGCCTCCCTCCCCCCCTCCTCCCGTGCTGCCCCACCCCACTCTTGCCCCCTCCTTCCCCGCCACCATCTCCACTGCCGTTACCATCCCCTCACACCACGAGGCATGGGTGCCCCTGAACAGGCCCTCGGGCCCATCCGTTTTGTTCTCCCCCCTCCTCCCCTCTGGACCCCTTTCCGCCTGCCTTGTTTCCCCTACCTTCCTCCCTCCCCACCGCACCGCCATTCGCATCGCCAATCTCGCCCCATCCCCTTTCACCCTCCCCAAAGGGCTTATCATCGAAGAGATGGAAGAAGCCGAGCCCTGCGCCCTGTCCCCCTCCCACCACCCCGCTCCCCTTCCCCCCATCCCTGACCATCTCTCCGACCAACAGTCAGATGCCCTATGCCGCCTCCTCCTGGAGTTCCAGGATTTGTTCGCGACAGGACCCGCAGATATAGGACATACTACGTACCTGTCTCACGAGATCCATACGACAGGCCCACCGATACAACAACCTTTCCGACGTAAAAAACCCCGACAGAGAGGAGAGGAGGACCGCCAGGTGCGCGAGATGGAAGAGGCAGGTGTTATCTCCCCCTCCACCAGCCCGTGGTCCTCCCCCGTCGTTCTAGTAAAAAAGAAAGACGGCACGATGTGGTTTTGCATCTACTACCGCTGCGTGAACGACATCACAATTAAGGATGCCACCCCCCTCCCCCGCATTGATGATTCCCTAGACTCCCTCTACGGGACGTCTTGGTTTTCTACCCTCGACCTCCAGTCTGGATATTGGCAGGTCCCCGTCCACCCGGATCATCGAGGCAAGACGGCCTTTTCCACCAGTAATGGCTGACATTACGAATTTAATGTCCTGCCATTCGGTCTCTGCAACGCCCCTGCCACATTCTCCAGACTGATGGAATCTGTCTTGAGCGGCCTCACTTGGGAGATATGTTTGGCCTATCTTGATGACGTCATTGTTTTTAGCCAGACCTGGGCCGACCACTTGCAGCGCCTCTGTCGGGTTTTCACCCGAATTCGCCAGGCAGGCCTCAAGCTACATCCATCCAAATGTGTCCTGGCCACAAAAACTGTCTCATTCCTAGGCCATACGATTTCCCAAGCAGGAATTTCCCCAGATCCCGACAAGCTTCGTGCCATAGCGGACATACCACCTCCGCAGGATGTCCGCGGCGTCCGTGCCTTCTTGGGACTCACGTCCTACTACCGCCGCTTCGTGAAGGGGTTTGCACAGATCGCTAAGCCTCTTCACGACCTGACACGGAAAGGGGAACCTTTCCTCTGGACCGAGGACCGACGAGCTGCTTTTCAACAGCTAAAAGACAAGCTTGTCTCGGCCCCCATCGTGGCCTTCCCCGACTATGCCCTCCCTTTTCGCCTCTACACGGACGTCTCCCTTAACGCGATTGGCGCCGTCCTAGCCCAGGTACAGGCTGGTCGGGAACACATTATCGCATGTGCTAGCCGCACACTGAACCCGGCCGAGAAAAATTATGCCGCCACCAAGCGGGAATGCCTTGGCATAATCTGGGCCCCCCAATATTTTAGGGCTTATCTTTCCGGGACCCAAGTCACGATAATAACCGACCACCAAGCACTCCAGTGGCTGCGACAATCGCACTCCCAGAACGCCCAAATCGTTCGATGGCGTGACACCCTAGAGGAGTTTCAGTATGAGATTTCATACAGACCCGGAAAGCTGAACACCAACGCAGATGCCCTCTCCCGCCTTCCCATCCACGCGGTCCAACCAGACCCTGACCTGCTGAAACTCTGGCACCACAAGGAATGGCCCCCCTGGATTCCAGCTCACCTGTTTCCCAAGCTGTGCCAACAGGGCGACCACCTTTTAACCCCGTCTGGGCACATTCTCTTGGCCCCCGATGCAGCACACGACACCCTGCGCCAGTTACACGCCCACAACGGCATCCATTTGGGCACCAAAAAGTTGCTACAGGTGTTCAATGACATCTACTGGGCCCCGAACCCCTCCACCCTCGCCAAGGAAATTATTCAGACTTGCCGCGCCTGCGCGCTTGGGAAAGACATTACCCGGACTGCCAGGCCATCTGGCCGTATCACCGCCCACAAGCCCTGGCAACTCCTGGCAGTCGACGTAGTAAGACCTCTTCCCCCCAAATCTGGATATAAATACGTGATCACTTTTGTCGACACGTATTCTAAATTCGTAGTAGCCTGCCCCGCTAAGGAACATCACGCCGTCGCTGTCGCCAATGCCTTACACCGACACGTGTTCCCCTACTTTGTCATTCCCCAAGCCATCCATTCCGATAATGCCCCTGAGTTCTCCGGAAAAGTCTGGGAAAAACTGGCCAGGATTTTTGGATATGAAATCTCCCACTCCTCACCATACTGGCCCCAAGGGAACGCGGTGTGTGAACGCAGCCATCGTACCCTGGTCAATCAGCTACGCACCAGAATCGAGGCTATGAAAGACAACGATTGGCCGGCACACATGAAAATCGTCCAGTGGGGCATGAATTCGTGCCCCCGGGAAGACGGAGTTTCCCCCCAAGAAAGGATCTTTGGCGAAACCCCCCTCCTACTACCCCTACGCCATCATCTACAACCGCCCACTTCCACTCCCACCACAGACCCGCTGCACTTGCTAAAAGGGCGAATATACCACCTACAGAGGAAATTAGACCTTGAGCCCGACACAGCCACCAACCCCTTCAAACCGGGCGACACAGTCGTCGTCGCCCAACTCCCCACCCCCCACAAGCTCGCCCCCCGTTTCACGGGCCCCCACACCATCACCAAAATCCCCAACCCTTACCAGGTGGTTGTGGACTACCACGGCACTCCCAGTACCCTCCGCAACCGGCACGTGCGCCCCTTCCGCATGCCCACCTCCCCCGCCCCAACCCCACACCCCCAGCCCCCTCCGGCCCCCGCCCCCACCTTCTACAGCCGCATATGAGTGCTACGTCTCCTCCTCACCCTCCCACTCCGCCCCCTCTACCGCCTCCACCTCCCCCACCCCCGGCACCTCACCTGACACCTCCCCCGCCACCCCCCCCTCACCCTCGCCCCATCCTTCCACGGCTTCCCCCTCAATCCCCACTCCCACATCTCCCGCCCATGCCACCACTCCCTCCCCCCAACCCACTACCACCCCCCCTCTCCTATCCTCCATCCGTACACCCATTCAGCCCACTCCACGCCCCACTGCGCACCCAAACCCAAAACAACGCGCCCACCCCAGCCGCCCACTCCCACCTCTTCCGCCCACACCACCACACCCTCGCCACAAACCCCTTCCACCCCCCTCCCCACACCCACCATCTGTACGCCCACTCCACCAATAACACGTTCCACCATGCCCCTGGCGCGCAAGACAACACGCCCACCTCCAACGCCCACTTCTCCCCCCACCCCAACCCTCAAGACCACCACCACCCGCTCAGGCCGCCTCTCACGCCCACCCGCCCGATACTCACACACCCCTACACCACCCACCTCTCCACGACTTCACACCATCAAGCTACACCAGGCCCAAATCCCCTCTACCTGTACTCCCCAGAGACTCAACGCCACATTACCACGACACAAAACCCAGCCTTCACCCACACTATCCAGCATTCGGCCTCCAACCACACTGACAGTCACACCAAGCAACATGAGGATCAAGCGGGCCGTATGGGCCCCTACCCTTACCAGGAACCACCGACTCCGCAGGCCACACCACCTGTTAAATATCCTCCAGTCGACCACCGCCCCCTACGCACTCTTCCTCACCTATGACCCAGCACAGGAGGAAAATTCCTACACTGTCGCCTGGCAGAACACACTCCGACACCTCCAGCCCGTCTACACCACCCCCAACACACTAGCGTTCCACCTCCAGCCACGGGGACGTGACTTTTTACAAGAACAGGGTGGTGAAATGAGTGGCTTTAACAGTACTCCCGAGGAAACTCCCGGAGGATACCGTAGTATCCTCAATGACAGGGCGAACCAGGAACAACAGAGTTCGCCCACAAGCATGCCGACACCCCCACACGGACCCCACGGGGTAGCCGCCACCAGCCACCACCACTCCGGGCAACAACGACGCATGTCAGCCCAGGCCATGCGCCCATGTGACATTAAGCCACCATGCCGCCGCCACCGTAGGCGAAAAACACTACCTTCATGTGGCGGAATCACTGAGCTAGCTAGGGGTGGAGTTAGAACTAATACCCCAGACAGCGCCCCTCTGGTAGAGACGATCTATGGTCGCTCCCAAAGTGTTTCAGTAGAGGCGATCAATGGTCGCTCCCGCAGTGTTCAGGTAGAGACGATCAATGGTCGCTCCCTTAGTGTTCCGGTTGAGACGATCAATGGTCGCTCCCACAGTGTCCAGGTAGAGACGATCAATGGTCGCTCCCTTAGTGTTCCGGTAGAGACGATCAATGGTCGCTCCCACAGTGTCCAGATTGAGACGATCAATGGTCGCTCTCTTAGTGTTCCGGTTGAGACGATCAATGGTCACTCCCACAGTGTCCAGGTAGAGACGATCAATGGTCGCTCGCTTAGTGCCCCGGTAGAGACGATCAATGGTCGCTCCCACAGTGTCCAGGTAGAGACGATCAATGGTCGCTCCCAGGGCGTGTCTAGGAGAGGGACGTCTCCACGACCGGAGATCGAACTCCAGGTATCCTGTCCCAGAACATCCCGGACAGACCTCCCTGCCTTCCCCGGTCTCTGTTCTTTACGCCTGGCCCTAGAGCAGACACACCTGTCGGGCCCCAGTGGCAGTTGCTGCCGCAGTCCTCCCCTGACGGCACCTCTAGACATTGGAGACCGCAGTCCGTCGCCTCTCTCGGCCCTCCCCAGAACACCTGGGCGAGACCTCTACGCGGCCCCACGACGCCGGGACCTGACACATAGGTTCCGGGACCTATTCGGCCCCAGTCCCGAGGGCCTTACGCCGGAGCCCAGTCCGGAAGCCACCGGGAGACCCGGACACGAGAGGACGCCCTTGCGAGCCGCCCCGTGCCCTCTCGGCTCGCCCCGTCTTGACGGTGCCCCCAGTTCAGCCGGACCACCGATGTCATGCCCCTGTTTTCTTCCCTGAGAAAATACGGGTGATAATGTAACAATAATGAATTAGGTTAAGTGTGACTCTCTCTCTCCTAGAACAAGTATTGTGCAGTGAATTTATGTGATGTATATCGGGGTAAATCAGATCGCAATGAGAAGTTAGAGGTCGAGAATGTGGGCTAAGATCTGAGTGAAAATATGTGCGAGTGCCACCCCGGATAATTATAAAGACATATCCCCATTGCTGGAAGAAAGACTGTGAGGAAGAAATATCATTAATGTTCTATTGGCTAGAAGCTAAGTAATATTGTGAAAGTAGTATTACGAGTATTTCGACCTTGTTACGCGTTGTGAAGCGAGATTCTATATACTATACTTGGAGGACCTCTCTGACAGAAGTGTAATTAGTAAGCTTGTGCCTAAGGAGACATGTTCCCACTCTAACAAGAAAATATCAAGAAAGGAAGTATTAATCATATTCCCTCCCTCCCCACGCTACCCCTAAAAAGCTCCCCCCCTTTATTACTCGCTCACGCTCTTAAAACTAAAGTAAGTGTCAATCAAGAATCAGAGTTATTTGCCAAAGTACTTTCACTAGCAGACACCGTATAAACTCCCCTGCTAATATCTGTCATCTTCCAATATTACTATAACTTTCTCCTCGCCGTTTAAGTCACTCTCCGCGCCTCCCCTATCTCCTCCTAGTGAGTTCCAACCCTTCCCCCTTCCGCGCTCTGCGCGCACCTGTATTTACTGCACTCCTAATACTCTAGGATTGTTGTGTCGTCATTAGTATCTAGAAAGCAAGTATCCTGCGAGATACACATATCTTAGATAAGGTTTTATATTGCTCTATATTGTGTTGTAATATCTGCTGAAATGTCCTGTGTCTGACTGTGGTAATATATGTGTATGGTGTTGCCGAAAGTTTTTATGTCCTGCCTCTCTTTATTGCACTAGCTCCGGTCTCGAAAGAGGACCCCGCTGCACGTTGGGTGAAATAGGAACGAGAAGTCGAGCCTAATTCTACCCAGCATTACAGTGGGTGTGTCATAATGGTAATGTGGCTGTGTGCATACTTGGCTAAGGACGTCCACGACTGATATACGTAATCTGTACCTTTAACACTTGATGACTCACACCTTAGTATTTAGGTTCTATTTATAAGTTTATAGCATAATACATAATTATATTGTATATGCTTATGCTTTCGGAATGGAACCTGAAACATCGTATAAAGACAAACACTGAAATATTAGAAAAATGCATTATGAGTGGCATAATACATGAATAACAATATTTCAGGAAGACATAATACTATATTATAACATCCATTTAACAAATAGTTGTAGGTGCATTGTTTCTTAAGCTTAGCTTATCGGATTTCCTTTGATCAGTATATCACAGTACGTTATATTATAGCTTTGAGTTCAGTAATACATATGTTATGTATTGTATCTCGCCGCACAGTAAAGATGGACAGGCTGCGTTGCCCTGATGTGAAGTGTGGTACCAATTTCTGTGTTCAGCTGTACGTAATTACGCATCATGTGTTTATGTATGAACGTATGTACATGCCTACGAATGCACCCATGTATGTACTTACGTACGTACAAGTATACGTACTTATGTACACACCTATGCACGTATTTACGTACGCACCTATGTAGGTAGTAACGCATTCATGTACGTACTCACGTACGCACGTATGTACGTGCTTACGGAAGTACGTACAAACTTACGTACTTGCGTAAGTATTCACGTATGTAAGTACGTCCGTCCGTAAGTATTCACATACGTTCTTCCCTAAGTATTCACGTACGTACTTACGTTAATATTCACGTATGTACGTAAGTGCGTGCTTACATGAGTTGACGTACGTACAGTACCTCCCAGAAGTATCTTTAAAGTGTGGTGCGAAGAATGACAAAATGAACAGAATGAAACATTCCCGGCCACTTGTCGTCTCGGTGCGGTTGGTACGCGTGGTTAGGTATCGTTGGTGGTACTGCTAATAAACACATCAACGCCACTGTGTGACTACAAACATCCATCGACTTGTAAATGGTGACAGTTCAGTAATATTTATACCTTTGTGTTAAAAGCTATAACCCATTACACACATTATATTGTGATAAATGCATCTTGGGAAACATAGTAACTGCGACGGACAAAGTTGCCATGTTCGAATACTGACTGCGATGGGCTGAGTAGTCATGTTGGAATATAAATGAAGGAATGAATTCTCCTAGCTAGGCCTGTATTAGATCATATAGCCCTGATAGGGTGATGAGAGTGCTAACTTTCAGCTAAGTAGCTACCCAGGTGGGGCGCGAACTCTCTACTTCATGGTCTTCAGCTACGCAAGCCACCATTTGAGTCATCCAGCCCCCCTTGAATATAAATGAAACTCAGATTATTAAACAGCATGAGAAAAATACCCATCACAGTTCTTTCGTTATCACAACTTTTTTTTTTTTTTTTTTTATGTGTCCGACTCTGGGCATAGGCTTCACAGCCTGCTATCAAGGCCCAGCAGTCCTCCTACACACCATACACCTCTACATGTCACCACTTCGGCGCTAACACCCACCGTCCATATTGAATACATGCTAGGGCTGTCTCATACAGGACTGGTGTATTGGTATTAGCGGGGGTATTTTTACGACATGTCGGCGGGTCTTCTGGTAGATCAGTAAAGCCTGATTTAATGAAATTCAAATCCTTAAACTGTTCCCTGCCCCAGCCGGGATTTGAACCTGGGTCCGTTAAGACCGCACGCCACCTCTCTACCGGTTGAGCCACCGCCTCCCCCAAATAGATTACCAATGCAGAGGTTAATAATAGCCTATAGGGTCTGCATGTAGGACAATTTTAACCACACATCATTATTATACATACTACCCGAATGTGGCGATATCTCGGTTTCGGAAGGTATTGTGATGTTTCGTTACGTGAAAGGCACAGCTTCACAGTAGGTGTCGCGTCGATTGAACAGAGGTCTGGATGCAGGCGGTAGATACAGTGATTATTAAATAAATAAAAGGAGCCCCCAGAGTGTGTTCAACCTTACCTTGTATTTATTTTACATATAATGTCCAAAATAAGAATGAATCTCGCATGTCACCTCCACAATACGGCTGGTGTATCAGTGACATGGGTTTATAAGCTGCTCTGGGGATTAGTTTCAGTTAGGTTAATTTACTGTCTTTACATTTCGTTTACCTTTGCCTGTCTCTCTAATATTTTTCTGCCGTTCACATTATGCTGGGTGTCATATATCTCCGAGTCATAATCACAGATATTATATAAACACATTCTCAAAATATATCAGTTCTGGGAAAGCTTGTATACTATTTATCTAGAGTGATGATAGCCTTGTGCTGGCACTCGTGAAAGCATTACTGCTGAACCATAGAAAGAGTAACCATGCCTATGTTAAAACTAGTCTTTGTTATCGTTAAAACATCAAATATATCTACATATGACAAAGTGATTAGTATTACATGAGAAAGAAAACGGTATATACAATCCCAGGTCATATACAGGTGTATGGCAACCACTCCCCAGCATGCAGGTCTACCAATTTTGTTGCCGCTTCACGCAACACGTGTCAGATACATCGTCCATTGTGTCAGAATGTATAGTACTTTCTTTTAAAGATACTTTTGGGAGCTACTGTACATAAGTACTTATGTAAGTATTCACGTACGTACGTACGTACGTGAATACTTATATTCATATGTACGTAAATACCTTAGTCCGCCTTGGGATACATTTGTCCTTAAGTACGTACGTGATTACGAACGGAATGCATATGTACGTACTTGTGTACAGTATGTACTTGTTTTGTGGGGAGAGGCAGGGAGAGAAGGAGGGGGAAGGGAGGAGAATGGGGGTGTGGTCTGTTTAAATTCAGTCACGTGATAGATCGGTGTCTGCTGATTGGTCGAGCAAATTTTCCCCAGAAAAATCCCTGCTCGCTACGGAAGAGACTTGGAAGGGAACCAAATACAGCGTTTGTGAATCGCCCTTGAGGGGTGATCGCTGACTTTTTACAAAAGCAAACTTCTATTCTTCCCTGTACCTCTGACTTATCACCTGACCTAGCAGCTCGAGAGATTAACAGTCACTTTGCCTCTATCTGTCAGAGTCTGCCCCCTTTCGACCCTTCTCTCCTACCTGCCTACCTCCCTTCCCCCTCACCATCCCCCTCTGTCCAGGTGGCCAACGTAGCTACAAAATTGAAGAAACTGAGGCATAACAGATCTACTACACCTTCTGACCTGCCAATCAAAATTTACAAAGAATTGGCCCCAGAACTTGCTCTCCCACTGTCCTCCATAATTAATGCCTCATTATCTCAAAACTCCTGCCCCAGTGACTGGAAAATTTCCTACGTAACACCCATCCCCAAAATCCATAGCCCACAGTCACTGAGTGACCTCAGACCAATTGCCATTACCCCCATCCCGAGCCTTATTTGCGAGGATTTTGTTTTCGACTTGGCATTTGATAAAATTAAAAACTCAATAGATACACAACAATTTGGTAACATGAAGTCCTCCTCCACTACTCATTGCCTTGTCAGTTTTCTTGACTTCCTACACAGCCACCTAGACAAACGCAACACCTCTCTGGCTGTCGCTTTTGTTGACTTTAGAAAGGCATTTGACCTTGTTGACCACATTGTTGTCATCAACAAGGCCATACGACTGGAACTCCATCCACAACTGACAGCGTGGCTGGCTGACTTTCTCACCGAGCGACAGCAGGCCGTCTGGTATCAGGGGTCGATCTCCCCCCTCCTTCCCCTGACCTGTGGGGTTCCCCAGGGCACCAAGATGGGTCCACTGTGCTTCCTCATCCTCATCAACGATGCCCTCACGACAAGTGGCCGGTAATAATGTTTCATTCTGTTCATTTTGTCATTCCTCGCACCACACTTTAAAGATACTTCTGGGAGGTACTGTACGTAAGTCAACTCATGTAAGCACGCACTTACGTACATACGTGAATATTAACGTAAGTACGTACGTGAATACTTAGGGAAGAACGTACGTGAATACTTACGGACGGACGTACTTACATACGTGAATACTTACGCAAGTACGTAAGTTTGTACGTACTTCCGTAAGCACGTACATACGTGCGTACGTGAGTACGTACATGAATGCGTTACTACCTACATAGATGCGTACGTAAATACGTGCATAGGTGTGTACATAAGTACGTATACTTGTATGTACGTAAGTACATACATGGGTGCATTCGTAGGCATGTACATACGTTCATACATAAACACATGGTACGTAATTACGTACAGCTGAACACAGAAATTGGTACCACACTTCACATCAGGGCAACGCAGCTTGTACATCTTTACTGTGCGGCGAGTACTTGTATTTAACTCCGCCCACCAGTTCACAGTCCAGACTCATGGGACTGTGTTTCGATGAAGGCTTCACACAGAAACAAGAAGAGAGTTATTTAATTGCTAATGTAATTTCAAGTATATCAGCTGTATCTCTGTTTAAACTGTTTACGCTATATTTCCTTTATACTGTTACGTCTGTTAGATAAGGAAAGCAGTATATGTCGCTCTATTTGTGAAGCTACACACATACACCACAAAGCCAGCCAGGAGACAGGGCGTGTGTGCTGGGCAATCCCCATGCCCTGTCTTCCCCCCTTACTATTTTTTAATCAGCTCATACCCCACTGGCCGGGCTATTGTATGGCCGGGCCTGCACTATAGGTGCAGGAAATCTGTAAACGAACGAACAAATGTGTAGCTACACACACACACACACACACACACACACACACACACACACACACACACACACAAACAAACAAACACACACACACACACCGGGATGTTGTGCGAAACACTGATGCTTAACCGAGGTGTTGTCGTCACCGTTACAGCTAGGAAGGGTCAGAGTTTAGTTGGTCACGCAATGAATCGGAGAGGCATTAATCTATCGGAGCAAAGTTGTATTATCACCCTACGTGATAATGGTCTGTCGATACAGGCTTTCGCTCATGAAGCTGGTGTATCTACCAGGACTGTGCAGCAACGGATACAAAGGTGGGAGGAAAGTGGCAACTTAAATGACATGGGTGAGTTCATATTGCAGGACACGGGTGTCAGTTCCTTTTATTTCTGCATGTATCCCAGCACCATTGCTGGTAAGGTGTTGCGAATACCTACGAATTCATGCTAATGTGCCCGACTGACAGCAAGTAAAACGTCACTGGAACACGCAGTTGCTGTCCACATCTCGTATGATGAGCAGTTGCTTACGCGCGGTGTTAAATGACTTTTAAGCTGTTCGTTGTGCGGAGACAACGAGGTATTCTCCTCCATAATGTTTATATTATCATGTGGCAATACCTGTAATTTATACAGATACAGACCATACCATACATAATTGATAAAAAAAATACGAAACAGTAATTTAATTGATATCACGTTAAAGCCACTGTAAATGTTATGAATAGTGGCTTACGAATGTTAAAACTTAACAGGAAGTCGCAATAATTATTGTAGCTTCACTGGGCTTTAGTATGCTTCTTGCAAAAGGGATACAAAGTTATTAAAATATCATTATATAAATATTCCAAACGACTTTGGCCTTACTATACGTAATTTAACAGACCGATATGTTATCACTCCAGGAGTAAGTTCAAATTGCACAACCAAGGATACAGTATACTCTGTATATTTTCATCTCAGCTAGGTCGAGTGCCCCTAGGGCAACTTCTCCAGAGGAGGATAATGCTATTGTCGCTGCGGCTGTTTAAGACCCCGTAACCAACTCAGTGGCCATTCGTGATAACCTACACCTGGAGGTTTCAGCGTCATGATGAGCAAGGCATGGAGTTCTGGGGCCGGGTTGTGTTCACGGGCGAGAAATGATTTTCGTCCACCACGCATGGCAAGCTTCACTGTTGGCGGCGAAATAAGACACGGTAAGATGACTCTACTTACGTAGTCTCTATAAATTTGTTTCTCTTTGTTGCATCATGGCCAGTTTCTTTCGACATATGTAATTGGATATGCTAGCTTCCTTATACATGTGTTTCATAATACTGTGGAGGGTGTCCTGTGTTCAAAACCTCATTGCGCGCCTATTATTTTACTGTGTGTGTGTGTGTGTGTGTGTGTGTGTGTGTGTGTGTGTGTCCCTCTATCTGTCTATCTCTATCTCCATATCTATCTATCTATCTATATATATATATATATATATATATATATATATATATATATATATATATATATATATATATATATAATTACCGATTCCCTATTATTTTATAATTACATATTGGTTTCTTACTCAGATATGAAGCCGCAAACATCGTTCAGGTAGCCCGTTCCGGTCACACCACCTGCAGTGTATGGGGTTGGGTGTCACTACATGGCATGGGGGACTTCTTCCACAATGAGGGACGATTTACAGCAGCAAAATATGTGCAGCTGCTACAAACCTCCTTCTTGCCTTCTCTTAGAGAGAAAGATTACCCTTTCCCAGAGGGACCCATTTTATTCACGCATGACAGGTGCCCCATTCACACCGCTCATCATGTTAAAGAGTGGTTTCAGGAACAAGATAACATTCAACTTCTTGACAAGCCAAGCAAAGGAGCTGATATGTATGTTATTGAACATGTATGGGCTCAAATAGTAAATACCTGGAAAATGGGGCACGAGCGAACACCTCAGCAACTCATGGATCACGTCAACGCCCAGTGGGAAATTTGCAGAAATAGGCCTGAACAGATCCGCACCCTTGTATACTCCATGCCTGACAGACTGAGGGATGCTATTGAGAAAGGAGGTGGATGGACGAAATATTAGTATTACAAATAAAGGCTGCATTTTGTTTCAAACACTTAACCGCTGTAGTTACATAGGATTTCCTCGGAAAATAAATAACTCTTACTGTCTGTATAGAAGTTATGTAATCCTTTTCACGAACACTAAATGCGTTTCACCTGTATTATGAGGTACAGATTGTCACCCTTCATATGATCATATTCAATAACGTCTTGATTCGGTTCACAATGTCCCGCAAAATCTCGACTGTGTGAACTGGTGGGCGGGGCTAAACACAAGTACTCGCCGCGCATTAAGGATGGACCGGCTGCGTTGCCCCCAAGGTAAAGAGAATGAAAGGTAGTTTCATGGGGGGGTGAGGGGGAGCTAAAATACGTCTTGATCTGCGCATGACGTCATAGTTAATACAGACTGCAGCTCATCCTGCTCAACACACGCCAGTCACACACACACCTGCCTGTGAATAGGTACTCCGTTTTCTGTTTTTAGGGGTGGCTATGGCAATACAGATAATTTTGTGAACATGCCAACAATTTGTATAGTTCGTGGATGCAAATCCATTCATGTGAAAGGTGACAATAGAATACATTTTCATGCACTGCCGAAAGATGAAGAACTTAGAAAAAAATGGATTGAATTATGTGACACAAAGAAAACTCGGTCATCTGGTTTTGTATGCAGCGATCATTTTGAGAGTACTGCCTTTGAACGCAACCTTAAGTATGAATTGCTTGGTTTACCAGTGCCTCCTGGACAAAGGAAATTCAAGAAAGGAGCAGTGCCTACTCTTCAACTACCGAGTTTAACAAGTAAGTTCCACTACTGTGTGAGTGTGTTGAGTAGCGACTTGTATGAACATTCATAATACAAAAGCATACCATACATACAGATGGTTTTCTGTCAAGCTCCCGTTTTCTTCCACCACCCCCACCTCTCTCCCTCTCTCTCTCTCTCTCTCTCTCTCTCTCTCTCTCTTATTAACTTTGACGTCACAGAATCTGCGCGGCTCGGGGGTGCTGTACTTACCTCTCAGTATACTCTTCTCTTTACCTTGGTTGCCCCGATATGAAGTGTGGTACCAATTTCTGTGTTCAACTGTACGTACATGCGTACGTAATTACGTACGTGAATACTTACGCAAGGACGTACGTATGTACGTACAGTACTTCCGTAAGCGCGTACATACGGGCGTAAGTAAGTACGTACAGTTGCCCAAGGTTCCGACTGGGCCACCTAGCCGCGAGAGGTGGGCATCGGTGCTGGCAACAGTGTAACAGTCTGTACACATGCTCGACGAAAGTTCAGATCTTCAACTCTCTTCCTCCGCAGTGAACCTCAGTTAGCGTCTGAGTTCATCCCATAGATGGCGGGTTAATAACCTGCTATCATTGTCAGTATACGTTTCCTTATTCATATTTACACAGGTCCAACAAGTTTCTCTCTCCCTCCACCCACAAGGTTATCAGTATAACCGTATAGACTAACTATTTGCTCAAGACAGTAGTAGATATCGGTAACCATAGTTTGATAAAATATTGTCCTACAATGAAGATACTCATAACGAAATGAATACTCATAACCGTTTCTGGATATAAACAACACAACATCGTGTAAAGGGGAAATAAGGCATTTCTATTATCTGACTATGCAAATTATTTTCCCGCACATGTGAGAATGTGTTACCGCACTACTGGGATGATAAATGTTAAATAATTTTCGGCTGCGACTTACTTTGTTAAAACCAAAAGTAATGAGCAAGATTAATGATATGACATCATATTTTCAGTAAACCGGATTCGGGAAATGATTTCTACTATGCCAAGTATCACATTACATAGGTTTTTTGTCTGATGCAAATCTGTTTCCCATGTAATGATGCTATCAAAATATATTACAAATGGTCGTTAAATGAGATTTTATTTCTTCCTCTGAAATAATGAACATGAAATCGAATGGAGATTTACCTAAAAACCTGCTACGTTATACAAATTTTATGCGAAAGGTAGTAGTAGTATTCATATAAATATCAAACCAAACAAATAGTTTACTTTTTCTTATTTTTACGACCTGAAAACAAGACAGTTCTCGGCCTTATATATCAATTTCTATTTACTCTATTTTTATATATATACCCATAAACTTAGATTGATATGAAAGACAGAGACATAGTTAAATGTTTTTGGTATAGAGGTGTGGACCTTCTTAAGGCCTGGTCACACGACAGTTCTATTCCCAAAATATTCAGTCGACAACTTTTAGACAATAGAAAACTTGATACGGTGCCTGACTGCTCTCTTTTACATTTTGCCTGTCCTGGGTCGTTTCTATTAAACCCAACGAAATACCATACTTGTTACGTGGCATGATTAGATAAGGCAAGTCATTAATCGTTACAGGATTAGATATGGTAAGTAATGAATCATTACATGATTAGATAAGAAAAATCATAAATCATTATACGATTAGTCATCGGACGGATATAAATTAAAACTACTTAGCAGTGATGGGAAATGAAGATACTGAAGGTGGAAAATGGTTCGTTGAGGCAGAGATCAGCCTCTGTTCGATTTTACTTTCCAGCTGACAGTCTCGGTGGGTCTAGTATCGTAGATTTTGCAGCTGCGCAAAAATGCTGATTGTTCTAAGCGTTCTAAGTTTCACAATGGCAGGTCTGCATTTGTGAGACTTAGAATACATGTTGCTCATATCAATCAAGTATAACGCTGAAGCCGTATTTTATTTTGTTTATCATGGGGGTAACCACCAAGATCACAGTGGGTGAGATTAAACAAGTTCAGCCAGCCTACAGTCCCTCCATCCTCCCTCCGTCCCTCCACCACCCTCCATCCCTCTTTAATTTCCTCCACTATCCTTCCAGCCCTCTCTCCATTCTCTCCAACCCTTCTCTCTCCATTCAGTCCATTCCTCCCTCCCTCTCTCCATTTCTCCAACCCTCCCGCCATCCCCATTCTCTCCAACCCTCCCTCCCTCTCTCCATTCTCTCCTTTCCTCCTCCCTCTCTCCATTCTCTCCATTCCTCCCTCCCTCTCTCCATGCCTATCACGGAGAGTGTAACAATCCCTCTCCACTTGGTACCTATAGACTTCCCACATCCTATCCACCATCTATCTATTGCCAGATGCCTTCAATCCCGTATGGGGTGGCCACAAACAAATCGCCTCCACGTCGCCCTGTCCCCCGCCATATCACTGCCCTGCTCCCACTTCACACCCTCCTCATATTTGCATCCCATCCTCCATCTCATCCTCGGCCTCCCCTCCCTCTCCCCCCCTCCACCTCACTCACATACACTCTCCTCATCAGTCTCTCCTCTCCATCCCCCAGCTCACACCCCTCTCTCATATACCTCTCCACTCCATCTCTACATCTCATCCTTGGCCGCCCCCTCCCTCTCCCCTCCTCCACCTCACTCAAATACACTCTCCTAGTCAGTCTCTCTCTCCATCCCCCCAGCTCACCCCCTCTCTCAAATACCTCTCCACCCCATCCCTCCATCTCATCCTTGGCCTCCCTCCTCTTCCCCCTCCACCTCACTCACATACACTCTCCTCGTCAGTCTCTCACTCTCCATCCCCCCCAGCTCACACCCCTCTCTCAAATACCTCTCCACCCCATCCCTCCATCTCATCCTTGGCCTCCCCTCCTCTTCCCCCTCCACCTCACTCACATACACTCTCCTCGTCAGTCTCTGAACTTGTTTAATCTCACCCACTGTGATCTTGGTGGTTACCCCATGATAAACAAAATAAAATACGGCTTCAGCGTTATACTTGATTGATATGAGCAAAATATATTCTAAGTCTCACAAATGCAGACCTGCAATTGTGAAACTTAGAGCACTTAGAACAATCAGCATTTTTGCGCAGGTGCCAAATGTACGATACGAGACCCACCGAGACTGTCAGCTGGAAAATAAAATCGAACAGAGGCTGATCTCTGCCTCAACGAACCATTTTCGACCTTCAATATCTTCATTTCCCATCACTGCTAAGTAGTTTTAATTTACAGTATATCCGTCCGATGACTAATCCTGTAATGATTTATGAATTTTCTTATCTAATCCTGTAAAGATTCATTACTTACCATATCTAATCCTGTAACGATTAATAACTTGCCTTATCTAATCATGCCACGGATCAAGTATGGTATTTCGTTGGGTTTTACAGAGACGGACCAGGACAAGCGGAATGTAAAAGAGAGCAGTCAGGCACCGTATCAAGTTTTCTATTGGCTAAAAGTTGTCGACTGGATATGTTGGGAACAGAACCGTCGTGTGACCAGGCCTTAAGAAGGTCCACACCTCTATACTAAAAACATTTAACTATGTCTCTGTCCCTCATATTAATCTAAGTTTATGGCTATATATAAAAATAGAGTAAATAGAAATTGATATATAAGGCCGAGAACTGTCTTGTTTTCAGGTCCTAAAAATAAGAAAAAGTAAACTATTTGTTTGGTTTGATATTTATATGAATAATACTACTACCTTTCGCATCAACTTTGTATAACGTAGCAGGTTTTTAGGTAAATCTCCATTCGATTTCATGTTCATTATTTCAGAGGAAGAAATAAAATCTCATTTAACGACCATTTGTAATATATTTTGATAGCATCATTACATGGGAAACAGATTTGCATCAGACAAAAAACTTATGTAATGTGATACTTGGCATAGTAGAAATCATTTCCCGAATCCGGTTTACTGAAAATATGATGTCATATCATTAATCTTGCTCATTACTTTTGGTTTTAACAAAGTAAGTCGCAGCCGAAAATTATTTAAAATTTATCAGCCCCGTAGTGCGGTAACACATTCTCACATGTGCGTGTAAATAATTTGCATAGGCAGATAATAGAAATGCCTTATTTCCCCTTTACACGATGTTGTTTATATCCAGAAACGGTTGAGTATTCATTTCGTTATGAGTATCTTCATTGTAGGACAATAGTTTATCAAACTATTGTTACCGATATCTACTACTGACTTGAGTAAATAGTCTATACGGTTATACTGATAACCATATGGGTGGAGGGAGAGAGAAACTTGTTGGAGCTGTGTAAATATGAATAATGTAACGTATATTGACAATGATACCAGGTTATTACCCCGCCATCTATGGGATGAACTCAGAATTACAGACTTTCTGCTACAACAGTAATCATACAAAATTGCACGCTTGTTATTCGAATCCCTGTTCTAAGATGAAGAAGTCGTATCAAAGTTGGCAAGAGTGTGCTGAAAAATACATCATCATAGCAAAGGGTTAGCTGATCCTCTGTAAATCAGCTACTGTACTGTACAAATCATACAAAAACACGCAAATAGCACTATCATGCAACTCTAAGGAAGAGCTCTAGGCATGAACTTCAGCAACAGTGAATTAGCGCTAGTATGGTGACATGAGGCATGCAGCTTCAATATCCTTTACGTAGAAGTACAGTGGGGAGGAACGAGTGGACGGTAGAATGGTCGCGAGAAGCCAACATCTGTATGGTATGCTTTTGTATTATGAATGTTCACACAGGTCGCTACTCAACACACTCACACAGTAATGGAACTTACTTGTTAAACTCAGTAGTTGAAGAGTAGGCACTGCTCCTTTCTTGAATTTCCTTTGTCCAGGAGGCACTGGTAAACCAAGCAATTCATACTTAGGGTTGCGTTCAAAGGCAGTACTCTCAAAATGACCGCTGCATACAAAACCAGATGACCGATTTTTCTTTGTGTCACATAATTCAATCCATTTTTTTCTAAGTTCTTCATCTTTCGGCAGTGCATGAAAATGTATTCTCTTGTCACCTTTCACATGAATGGATTTGCATCCACGAACTATACAAATTGTTGGCATGTTCACAAAATTATCTGTATTGCCATAGCCACCCCTAAAAACAGAAAACGGAGTACCTATTCACAGGCAGGTGTGTGTGTGACTGGCGTGTGTTGAGCAGGATGAGCTGCAGTCTGTATTAACTATGACGTCATGCGCAGACCAAAAGTTGTAGCTCCCCTCCATTTGTAAGCACATGTTCTCTTACTCTCATGGAAACATTTGCCGTGCAGTATATACAACTGGAGTAATCAAGAGTTCACACAGTCGAGATTTTGCGGGACAGTGTGAACCGAATCAAGACGTTATTGAATATGAACATATGAAGGGTGACAATCTGTACCTCATAATACGGGTGAAACGCATTTAGTGTTCGTGAAAAGGAGTACATAACTTCTATACAGACAGTAAGAGTTATTTAATTCCCGAGGAAATCCTATGTAACTACAGCGGTTAAGTGTTTGAAACAAAATGCAGCCTTTATTTGTAATACTAATATTACGTCTATCCACCTCCTTTCTCAATAGCATCCCTCAGTCTGTCAGGCATAGAGTATACAAGGGTGCGGATCTGTTCAGGCCTATTTCTGCAAATTTCCCACTGGGCGTTGACGTGATCCATGAGTTGCTGAGGTGTTCGCTCGTGCCCCATTTTCCAGGTATTTACTATTTGAGCCCATACATGTTCAATAACATACATATCAGCTCCTTTGCTTGGCTTGTCAAGAAGTTGAATGTTATCTTGTTCCTGAAACCACTCTTTAACATGATGAGCGATGTGAATGGGGCACCTGTCATGCGTGAATAAAATGGGTCCATCTGGGGAAGGGTAATCTTTCTCCCTAAGAGAAGGCAAGAAGGAAGTTTGTAACAGCTCCACATATTTTGCTGCTGTAAATCGTCCCTCAGTGTGGAAGACGTCCCCCATGCCATGTAGCGACACCCAACCCCATACACTGCAGGTGGTGTGACCGGAACGGGCTACCTGAACGATGTTTGCGGGGTTGTATCTAAGTAAGAAACCAATGTGTAAATATAAAATAATAGGGAATCGGTAATTATATATATATATATATATATATATATATATATATATATATATATATATATATATATATATATATATACAGAGAGAGAGAGAGAGAGAGAGAGGGACAGATACACACACACACACACACACACACAGTAAAATAATAGGCGCGCAATGAGGTTTTGAACACAGGACACCCTCCACAGTATTATGAAACACATGTATAAGGAAGCTAGCATATCCAATTACATATGTCGAAAGAAACTGGCCATGATGCAACAAAGAGAAACAAATTTATAGAGACTACGTAAGTAGAGTCATCTTACCGTGTCTTATTTCGCCGCCAACAGTGAAGCTTGCCATGCGTGGTGGACGAAAATCATTTCTCGCCCGTGAACACAACCCGGCCCCAGAACTCCATGCCTTGCTCATCATGACGCTGAGCAAACTTCAGCCTTCCTGCCTTGTGTCGCTCCGTCAAGATCTTCGTCGCAGGAGTCCTGTGATGTATACCTGCATTATGAAGTCTGCGTCTGATGGTCATTGCTGAAACCTCCAGGTGTAGGTTATCACGAATGGCCACTGAGTTGGTTACGGGGTCTTCTACAGCCGCAGCGACAATAGCATTATCCTCCTCTGGAGAAGTTGCCCTAGGGGCACTCGACCTAGCTGAGATGAAAATATACAGAGTATACTGTATCCTTGGTTGTGCAATTTGAACTTACTCCTGGAGTGATAACATATCGGTCTGTTAAATTACGTATAGTAACGCCAAAGTCGTTTGGAATATTTATATAAAGATATTTTAATAACTTTGTATCTCTTTTTCAAGAAGCATACTAAAGCCCAGTGAAGCTACAATAATTATTGCGACTTCCTGTTAGGTTTTAACATTCGTAAGCCACTATTCATAACATTTACAGTGGCTTTAACGTGATATCAATTAAATTACTGTTTCGTATTTTTTTTATCAATTATCATGTATGGTATGGTCTGTATCTGTATAAATTACAGGTATTGCCACATTATAATATAAACATTATGGAGGAGAATACCTCGTTATCTCCGCACAACGAACAGCTTAAAAGTCATTTAACACCGCGCGTAAGCAACTGCTCATCATACGAGATGTGGAGAGCAACTGCGTGTTCCAGTGACGTTTTACTTGCTGTCAATCGGGCACATTAGCATGAATTCGTAGGTATTCGCAATACCTTACCAGCAATGGTGCTGGGATACATGCAGAAATAAAAGGAACTGACACCCGTGTCCTGCAATATGAACTCGCCCATGTCATTTAAGTTGCCACTTTCCTCCCACCTTTGTATTTTACTGTTACTGGCATGACTGTCATGCGGGCCATTGAGTATATTCTAGCACAAAATTCATCGCTTGTAACTTTTCTAGTCTCGTTAGCTCCTAAAGTCTTTTTCACACACTCACTTAGCTAATCATTTTCTAAGCATACGACATCCTCCCACCTTAAATATTCGCTCATATCCATACTCTTCTCTCACTGTTTTGTCCCAGTCTTCTGTGCGAATTAAACCTCTATTTCCAACTCTGTTCCTCAGCTTTTGTGTCCTAGATTTCCCTTCTCCTGCATCTTTCACGAAGTTACATTATTCCTGTAACAATCACCCCCTGCCTGAACACTGATTCCTCACAAAGCAACACGAATGATTAAAGATTCAGAGATAACACATCATCTGTACAGAAATTCATTGCACTTGCCCTTTTTACTTTCAGCATATTTAAATTACAGTTAATAACACAGTGTTAAACTTGTTAAGCCACATGTAGCTTGATGCTCCCATGAAATCTATGCAACTGTAAGTCAAAAACATTTTCCTGAACAAAGAACTCGGCGCAGTTTAAAAGGGATGGCCAATTCTGATCTTGTCGTTTCTCCTTAAAAACATTTAAAATATTTCTTAAATCATATATAGCTCCAAGTGACCCCACTTGTATATTTCAGTGCGAAAAATAACAGTAATGCAATTTGCTCATTATGGAGGGTATTCATCATCTAATGCATCTGGCACAGATTTATCATGCACACGTCACACATTGTTGTGTGTGTGTGTGTGTGTGTGTGTGTGTGTAGTGTGTGTGTGTGTGTGTGTGTGTGTGTGTGTGTGTGTGTGATGTCTACACACTTGTGAGGAGTCTTGCACTGAAAGATAAAGTTTTCACATCTCCTTCGCGTCTCACGCAGTACTTACGTTAATATCAGCAGGTAGTGCGGACTTTAATGAATCTGTTGATGCTCCAGTATTTGCAACTGAAACTGTTTAAAGAATGTTGCAGACAAGGAATGGCCAATTATAAAAATAACATTATTCCACAAATGTGGGGTGTCTGTGAGGGCATCGTTGATGAGGATGAGGAAGCACAGTGGACCCATCTTGGTACCCTGGGGAACCCCACAGGTCAGGTGGAGGAGGGAGGAGATCGACCCCTGATACCTGATGGCCTGATGTCGCCTGGTGAGAAAATCAGCCCAGCCACGCTGTCAGCTGTGGATGGAGTCCCATTCGTATGGCCTTGTTGATGACAACAGTGTGGTCAACAAGGTCAAATGCCTTTCTAAAGTCAACAAAAGCGACAGCCAGAGAGGTGTTGCATTTGTCCAGGTGGCTGTGTAAGAAGTCAAGAAAACTGACAAGGCAATGAGTAGTGGAGGAGGACTTCATGTTACCAAATTGTTGTATATCTATTGAGTTTTTAATTTTATCATATGCCAAGTCGAAAACAAAATCCTCGCAAATAAGGCTCAGGATAGGGGTAATGGCAATTGGTCTGAGGTCACTCAGTGACTGTGGGCTATGGATTTTGGGGATGGGTGTTATGTAGGAAATTTTCCAGTCACTGGGGCAGGAGTTTTGAGATAATGAGGCATTAATTATGGAGGACAGTGGGAGAGCAAGTTCTGAGGCAAATTCTTTGTAAATTTTGAATTGGCAGGTCAGAAGGTGTAGTAGATCTGTTATGCCTCAGTTTCTTCAATTTTGTAGCTACATTGGCCACCTGGACAGAGGGGGATGGTGAGGGGGAAGGGAGGTAGGCAGGTAGGAGAGAAGGGTCGAGAGGGGCAGACTCTGACAGATAGAGGCAAAGTGACTGTTAATCTCTCGAGCTGCTAGGTCAGGTGATAAGTCAGAGGTACAGGGAAGAATAGAGACACAAAAACAAATATCAAAACTCTGCCGTATCTAAACCTATCAGTGTTACGTTTCTACCTATACTGAACTGCCTCGTTCTGTTCCCCAGTCCCTGAACTACTAAGTACTAACTGCACGAGATTTCTAGATGTATCGTTCGTAAACCTATTTCTTTGCTGTTTGTTTCCATGACTTTTTTTTCGCCAATAATTCACAGAAATTTTAGGTATCTGACTTGACAAATGTATCCCAAGGCGGACTAAGGTATTTACGTACATATGAATATAAGTATTCACGTACGTACGTACGTACGTGAATACTTACATAAGTACTTACTGTACAGTAGCTCCCAAAAGTATATTTAAAAAAAGTACTATACATTCTGACACAATGGACGATGTATCTGACACGTGTTGCGTGAAGCGGCAACAAAATTGGTAGACCTGCATGCTGGGGAGTGGTTGCCATACACCTGTATATGACCTGGGATTGTATATACCGTTTTCTTTCTAATGTAATACTAATCACTTTGTCATATGTAGATATATTTGATGTTATAATGATGACAAAGACTAGTTTTAACATAGGCATGGTTACTCTTTCTATGGTTCACCAGTAATGCTTTCACGAGTGCCAGCACAAGGCTATCATCACTCTAGATAAATAGTATACAAGCTTTCCCAGAACTGATATATTTTGAGAAAGTGTTTATATAATATCTGTGATTATGACTCGGAGATATATGACACCCAGTATAATGTGAACGGCACAAAAATATTAGAGAGACAGGTAGAGGTAAACGAAATGTAAAGACAGTAAATTAACCTAACTGAAACTAATCCCCAGAGCAGCGTATAAACCCATGTCACTGATACACCAGCCGTATTGTGGAGGTGACATGCGAGATTCATTCTTATATTGGACATTATATGTAAAATAAATACAAGGTAAGGTTGAACACACTCTGGGGGCTCCTTTTATTCATTTAATAACCACTGTATCCACCGCCTGCATCCAGACCTCTGTTCAATCGACGCGACACCTACTATGAAGCTGTGCCATTCACGTAACGAAACACCACAATACCTTCCGAAACCGAGATATCGCCACATTCGGGTAGTATGTATAATAATGATGTGTGGTTAAAATTGTCCTACATGCAGACCCTATAGGCTATTATTAACCTCTGCATTGGTAATCTATTTGTAGTTGTGATAACGAAAGAACTGTGATGGGTATTTTTCTCATGCTGTTTAATAATCTGAGTTTCATTTATATTCAAGGGGGGCTGGGTGACTCAATGGTGGCGTGCGTAGCTCAAGACCATGAAGTAGAGAGTTCGCGCCCCACCTGGGTAGCTACTTAGCTGAAAGTTAGCGCTCTCATCACCCTATCAGGGCTATATGGTCTAATACAGGCCTAGCTCGGAGAATTCATTCCTTCATTTATATTCCAACATGACTACTCAGCCCATCGCAGTCAGTATTCGAACATGGCAACTCTGTCCGTCCCAGTTACTATGTTTCCCAAGATGCATTTATCACAATATAATGTGTGTAATGGGTTATAGCTTTAAACACAGAGGTATAAATATTACTGAACTGTCACCATTTACAAGTCGATGGATGTTTGCAGTCACACAGTGGCGTTGATGTGTTTATTAGCAGTACCAGCAACGATACCTAACCAAGCGTACCAACCGCACCGAGACGACAAGTGGCCGGGAATAATGTTTCATTCTGTTCATTTTGTCATTCTTCGCACCACACTTTAAAGATACTTCTGGGAGGTACTGTACGTACGTCAACTCATGTAAGCACGCACTTACGTACATACGTGAATATTAACGTAAGTACGTACGTGAATACTTAGGGAAGAACGTACGTGAATACTTACGGACGGACGTACTTACATACGTGAATACTTACGCAAGTACGTAAGTTTGTACGTACTTCCGTAAGCACGTACATACGTGCGTACGTGAGTACGTACATGAATGCTTTACTACCTACATAGGTGCGTACGTAAATACGTGCATAGGTGTGTACATAAGTACGTATACTTGTACGTACGTAAGTACATTCATGGGTGCATTCGTAGGCATGTACATACGTTCATACATAAACACATGGTACGTAATTACGTACAGCTGAACATAGAAATTGGTACCACACTTCACATCAGGGCAACGCAGCCTGTCCATCTTTACTGTGCGGCAAGATACAATACATAACATAATTATGTATTACTGAACTCAAAGCTATAATATAACGTACTGTGATATACTGATCAAAGGAAATCCGATAAGCTAAGCTTAAGAAACAATGCACCTACAACTATTTGTTAAATGGATGTTATAATATGATATTATTTCTTCCTGAAATAGTTATTCATGTATTATGCCACTCATAATGAATTTTTCTAATATTTCAGTGTTTGTCTTTATACGATGTTTCAGGTTCCATTCCGAAAGCATAATCATATACAATATAATTATGTATTATGCTATAAACTTATAAATAGAACCTAAATACTAAGGTGTGAGTCATCAAGTGTTAAAGGTACAGATTACGTATATCAGTCGTGGACGTCCTTAGCCAAGTATGCACACAGCCACATTACCATTATGACACACCCACTCTAATGCTGGGTAGAATTAGGCTCGACTTCTCGTTCCTATTTCACCCAACGTGGAGCGGGGTCCTCTTTCGAGACCGGAGCTAGTGCAATAAAGAGAGGCAGGACATAAAAACTTTCGGCAACGCCATACACATATATTACCACAGTCAGACACAGGACATTTCAGCAGATATTACAACACAATATAGAGCAATATAAAACCTTATCTAAGATACGTGTATCTCGCAGGATACTTGCTTTCTAGATACTAATGACAACACAACAATCCTAGTGTATTAGGAGTGCAGTAAATACATGTGCGCGCAGAGCGCGGAGGGGGGGGAGGAGGAGGAGGAGGGGGGGGTTGTGATTCACTAGGAGGAGATAGGGGAGGCGCGGAGAGTGACTTAAAACGGCGAGGAGAAAGTTATGGTAATATTGGAAGATGCCCGCTTTTAGCAGGGCAGTTTATATGGTTTCTGTTAGTGAAGGTACTTTGGCAAATAACTCTGATTCTTGATTTGGCTTTAAGAGCGTGAGCGAGTAATAGAGAGGGTTTTTAGGGGTAGCGTGCAGAGGGAGGGAATATTATTAATACTTCCTTTCTTGATATTTCCTCGTTAGAGTGGGAACATGTCTCTTTAGGCACAGGCTTATTAATTACACATCTGTCAGAGAGGTCTTCCAGGTATGGTCCATAGAATCTCGCTTCACAACGCGGAACAAGGGCGGAATACTCTTAATACTACTTTCACAATATTACTTCGCGACTAGATGACATTTCTTCCTCACAGTCTTTCTTCCAGCAATGGGGATATGTCTTTATAGATATCCGGGGTGACACTCGCACATATATTCACTCAGATCTTAGTCCACATTCTCGACCTCTAACTTCTCATTGTGATCTGTTTTACCCCGATATACATCACATAGATTCACTGCACAATACTGGTTCTAGGAGAGAGAGAGTCACACTTAACCTATATCACTATTATTACATTATCACCCGTATTCTCTTAAGAAAGAAGACGGGGGCACGACATTGGTGATCCAGCTGAGTTAGGGGCGCCGTCAAGACAGGGTGAACTGAGAGGGCGCGGGGCGGATCTCAAGGGCTTCCTCTCGTGTCCGGGACTCCCGGTGGC
>NC_137032.1:17840877-18053330 GCF_032717465.1 Coenobita brevimanus
GTGATGGTTTCTTTGATCTTATCCATGGTTATCCCCCCCTCTCTCTCTCTCTCTCTCTCTCTCTCTCTTTGCCTCTTGGTGATAAGCTTTTTTAAGTGCTTCTCTTCTACTTCATCTTTCATGTTTTTTCTTTCATCTCCTTTATTTCCTTTTCATAAGCTCAAGGGTCATTTTTGAATTATTCTTGGTTTTTCGTTGTATTAACTTTTCCTTCCTACTTCCACTATTTCTTTCAGCACGTTTTTTAGTCTTTCATTCAACTTATCAATGTCATGCTCAACGTAATATATAGAACCTGAAATTTGTTCGTTATGTCAAAATGAATGGCAGCTTTGTTTTCGCTTACTTTTGGTGGCTTTTTTTTTTTTTTTTTTTTTTTTTTTTTTTTTTTTAATCAGACTCTTTCTTTCACCTCTAAATTTGATACTGGCTGTGCAACCCACCATTCATGATCACTTCCCATATTTACTTTGTTAGTATCTGTGACATTTAATTATACCAGATTAGTCTTATTCACAATCTGGTATAAGTGGATTGACTCCATTCTTTGTTCCTACATTTGTTCTTCTCCAGGTCCATTTTCTCCCTGTTCTTTCGTGAAAGAATGTGGTCATTATTCTCATGTTACATATATTTCAGTAGAATTTATACACTATTTCACTCCTGTCATTCCTTTCTCCCAATCCAAAGCTTCCAATACAGTGTTTCTTAATTTTTTTTAAAATTGTCAGCTTTTACATTGAAGTCTTCCATGAGTATGATATATTTGGTATTTTCTCCCGCATAAGCTGCGAGATGTCATTCTCAGAATAGGATTCTATTGTTTCATCTGAGCTTTGAGGGAGAGTCGGTGCATATACCTATAGTACTTTCAGGAAGTATCTTTTTGCCTAGTCTAATTGCATTCCACACTGCTCTACATGGACGTAAAAAAGTCGCCGCATGATAGTACTGTGATATCAACAACGTATGTGAATCGAAGCTTGAACCTTGGTTGGAAGAACACAGGTCAGAAGTAGAGAGCAGTGGAAATGAGGCTATTTGAAAGAAGTATGTGGAGTTACGTGGCGAGAAAGACTGACAATTGTGGAAGTGAAGGAACATTTTGATGTGAATGTGGATGTGACAGTAAACATTGGGAGATTTACAATGAAGTGATTTTGCCATGTGGAGCTGATGGAAAACGAGAGACTAACTGAAGAAGAATGTGTGCGAGTAGGGTGAAGGGGAGGGGAGGGAGAAAGGGGAGGCTGAGTATGATATATAGGGATGGAGTGGAGAGATATGAGAGAAGTGGGTGTGAGCTTGGGGGAGGGCTGCGAAATGGCGGAGGTAAAGGGCGATATGGAGGCGATTTGTTAGTGGCCACCCCTTACGGGATTAAGGCGTCTGGCAACAGATAGATAGATAGATTACTTCTGTCAGATACACCTTTGAATTTAACAAAATTCTTTGCAAGATTTCTGTTAGCTTTTTTTTTTTTTTATGCAATAACAATGATCCAAAGGTCAGGAGCCCGTAAATTGGTCCCTCAAAAAAAAAAATAAATAAAAATAATAATAATAAAATAAATAAATAAATAAAAAAGATAACAGCTAGCCAAATTCAAGATCCGTACATTTCGAGATACCTGGACACACTGCGTTTGAAAGACTACAGATCATAGGCAGTAGGATATACAGACAAAGGAAGACAGTTCAAGAATTGACCAGTTACACGTATGAAGGCCTTGGAATTAACGGTTAACTTGTGCATCAGAGAGTTGGACAGAAAAGGGATGAGAGTTTGTTGCTAGACGGGTGTTACGTGCCTGTCACCTGAAGTGGTGGGAGGTATGCAGGCAGACAGTTCAGAGGAGAAGCGACCATTGAAGTAGCAGCGATAAAAAAGAGATAAAGATGCATCAGTGCGGTGAAGAGACAGAGGTTGAAGGGAACCAGTAAGAGGAGGAGAGTTAATGAGACGAAAACCCTTTGACTCCACCACCACGTTAAGAAGAGCTGTATATGAGGAGCCTCCCCATACATAAGAGTTGTACTCTACACAGAGGAGAATAAAACCCGTGTTTAAAGTTAACAACTGTTTTCGGATTGATAGATGTAAGAACTGATTTTTATGCATTAAAAACAAGATTACTTTTACTCCAGTCAGAGATATGAACCAAGTCAGAAATCAAGTGTGCCATAGCTTCATCCCTTGTTTGCTGAAGTAACTGCTGAGGTGGACGCTGCAGGGAAACAGATATGGAAAGATGAAGAGATCCTAGTCATCAGCATATGAGTGAATAGGGTTAGATGTGCAACCCAGATGGCCATTGATGGATAAAAAAAGAGAGTTGGTGATAGGACAGATGAACACCACCATTGATAGCTCCAGGAGAAGAACTGTGGCCGTCTACAACAGCAGCCACAGAACGACCAAGAATGGATATCCTACTCCGCCATCTCATCCATTTTGCCTTCCTCTGAAGTAAACTGAGTGGTTGCTGTCTTGGGGCTCAACTAATTATTTTTCTTTCTTGTGGATCTCATCACATCTACAACATCCCAACTAATGTTTTCAATTTCAGTCATTAAGGTGTCATTATTTGTAATCTTCAGTGAGGCTTCTTACATTGCATGTGTAGTTCTTCAGTGATTTCAGTTTGTTTAATGTCCCGGTTTCAGATTTGACCAAGACGGTGCCTACTAACTTTCGATGGCACCCTGCGCCTCAGCACAGGAGGTAGTACGGCAAGACCTTTGAATAAATATATATATATATATATATATATATATATATATATATATATATATATATATATATATATATATATATATATATATATATATAGTTTTGGCTCTTTCCTTTGATTTGTGCCCTTTTCCTTTGTCATCACTCTATAATAGCCTCCTCCTGACGCAATCATTACCTCTCCAGTATCATGTTACCGTTTCTCTTCATTTCAAGTAGTCACACTGAGTGTCACTAGATACGACCAGGTTGAACGTCCTCTGGTGGTAGTACGATTCTCGTCATAACTCTAATTTCATACCAGTCTTTCTACATTCGTCTAACACAGCAATGAACAACACAGACAGTAATAAAAATGCTGCAAATGAAACAATCATAACAATCAGATTAAAGAATTTCATAGGTGTGAAAACAAACAGTATAATAATGATCAGTAGGATAGAAAGTGACAGGGTCAGCTTTAATAACACTTCCAATCATTAGCATGAACTTAAGTGGACAGGAACACTAGAGATAACGCAATAAGAATCATTAGCAGAATTAAATGGACAGAAACACGAGACACTGAGAGTAAAATATTGGTACACTGAAAAAGAAGTGCTAAGAAATCTGAACATGACCGAGATGGGCGTGATGGACTGAAAGTTTCAGGCTGCACGGAAAGATTACAGGAGCAGGGCAGATATACCAGAGTCAGCCTACTGGTAAGACTAACAAAAGAGATTAAATAAGGCAAAGACAAGAAGTAGGCACAAAAGAAAACACTAAGTCAAGAGAACGCAGACGCAAGGCAGACATGATTGCGAGAAAAAGTAAGTATTCAGATGAGACAGAAGTA
The DNA here is from genome assembly GCF_032717465.1 of Coenobita brevimanus. Lineage (NCBI taxonomy): Eukaryota > Metazoa > Arthropoda > Malacostraca > Decapoda > Coenobitidae > Coenobita > Coenobita brevimanus. The sequence goes on from NC_137032.1 coordinate 17,844,449, forward strand.
AGGAGTTATTCAGTAAGAAGAAAAAATGAAACAAGGCAGAAAGAGGGCAAAAGTAACATCACATGGAATTACTGGTAAGACGATTGGGTTTAATGTAAATCTTGATATACTGTACTTTGGTCTCAAATTCTGAGGAGACCTTAGGTGAAGCCAGTTTGATCGTTTTGAGGTGGTGGTGGTGGTGGTGGTGATATTAACACTAATAATAAAAGAGCTCTGGTTAACAAAGGAAAGTATCTTCTTCACTTCATGTACATACATGTAAAGGAATATGTTACACTGATAAAGAATAAAACTACATAGCAGCAGGTTATATGCTCATTTAATATTTTTTTTTTTAAATAACAGACCTGAGGAAGGAAAAACAAATGAACAAAAAAAAAAAAAAATCCATACACTAGATAACTGGCGTCCTTCATTCATAAAATATCTGTAACATTTGAACTTGAACAGCTGTAGGTTGAAGTTTGGGGGAAACAACTCTGGGGAAGAAGAGTTCCATAGAGATGCAGTTCGGGGGAATAAAAGAATTCTGATAGGCAGAAGTTTTGCAATACGGCTGTGTGACATTCCAGTCATGAGCGCTACCAGATGCCCGTGTAGCTGAGGGAAGGCATGAAGAGGTGGCACAGTTGACACCAGCTTCGTCTGAGCATTTGCCATAAAATATCTGTAAAACAATGCAAGGGAAGCAACATTTCCTTCTTGCACTTGTAAAAGAGTGGATTTATTTATATTGGCGGGGTTATTAATAATTCCAACAGCTTTGTGCTTAATTTTGTCTGGGTGTTTTAGTGCAACCTCTCCACATCCATTCCACATGGGTGAGCAATATTCCAGCTGGGAGTGCACATGACTCATATAAATTCTAGCTAACTGCTCGTCAGTGAAGAAGTTACGGACTCTGCAAGTGATGTGACATGAGAGGTCAGCTGAGAGCATTGTTAAGTGAAACATCGAGAATGTCAATACTTTTGAAGATAGGAATATTAGTAGCACTGAAGGTAATAATGTTCACATAATGAATGGTGTATGCACTTGTCTTCAAGGAAATCGACGCTTTATCACAAGAGTGGAGTGTAGTGGGGTTCGTTTGGTTTATTATAATCTCATCGAATTTTCTCCTGTTCAGTAACAGGTTGCAAATTCCTCTCACTTCCACGTTGGAAAAAAAAAAAAAATACTGGTTTCGTCACAACTTCCTTAACGATTTACTTTGCACAGCTCCAGGTCGTATCGGCGGGAGCTCTGGGGATTTTTAAAAATTTCTCGTCATCAGTTTCTTTAGCAGTATATTCTGCTTGCACCTTGATATCAACTGGCATGTTACTGAAGAAATCCGCCTCTAATTAGTTTCACTGTTTGTTGCTGTTTTATGTTGTAACTTACATGGGATCTTTTTTTTTTTTTTTTTTTTTTTTTAATATAACTGACACAACAATGGAGAGAGAAAAAAATACTACGAACAAAAATCCTAGCAGAGTGAATGCAATTCGATAACATATAATTATATAAAATGAGGGCTCAAATTAAGTGGCAAAGGAAGTGAGATACCAGAACTATAGTATATTTACATGGAAACAACTGTAGTAGGGGGAGATGCTTAAACGACATAGATTCGCTCCTCACTACCTCTCTGTATTTCCTCTCATTGTTTAGGTAGTGTAGTACCGTATGGTATTGTTATTTTCGTAGGCTTACCTGTGCTACCTCTGTCGTGCTGATCAAGCAGATCCATCAAACGCAGGCAAGCATCCATCCCTGCAGGATACTACCGGGCAGAGAATAAAGTGGCTGACAGTGCCTCGCCAGAGCGAGTCACAGTGATTAATGTGGACATTTGTTTTCTGGGTGGACGCCACATTTTTGGAGTATCTCTAACCAGTTAACAGGGGCACCATAGCAGACTCCACGTCACCCCATCATTTGGTTATATGGTTGCCACCCAGAGCTGAAAATGGTTTCCTGAGGTAGGCTACTGGAAACCATTTGGCTTGTAACTCACTGAGTAATCGAGACATTATTACAAAAGGCCCGGATACTTATCATATCGATCATGACTCAGACACTTAATGAAGACTGAAGAATTCGATCATTTAAGATAATCTCCCACCTCACTTACTGCCTCCCTTCCTTCCCTGTAATTGCCATGTTTCAGCTTCCGTTTCCCTCTACCTCTCCCCAGTCTCCCCAGTCTCCAAAGCCCATTTATTTGGTCTCTTTAGTTCTCTCTACACTCCCCTTACGTTTCACTATATGGGTAGCGCTGCAGTACTGAGAAGTCCATGGAAATAACAGCATAGGACCGTATCATTGTTGTGTCCGCCTCAGTAGTAGGTCAGTAGTTCAGACCACTGGCGACGTTACAGTACACATACAATTAAATACACACGTGTAAAAAGATATACCTGTAGCAGATACACACAATTAGAAGATAAACATTTGGAAAAGATACACATATGTAAAAGATACACGTCTGCAACAGATGATAAACTTGCAAGACGTACTTCCAAATGGATTCACACCTGTAACAGATGCTCACCCATAAAGGATATACTAACTGCGTCTTCTTGCATCAGAAACCACTCCTTCCAAGAAAATACAAAAATAATACAAAAGAAAGCCAAATTCAAGATCCGTTCATTTCGAGATGCCTGGACACACTGCGTTTGAAAGGCTGAAGATCATAGGAAGTAGGAAATACCACAAGAAGGAGATAGTTCCAGAGTTGACCTGTTGCATAAATGAAGGACTAGGAATACGGTTAACTCTTGCATTAGAGTGCTGGACAGAAAAGGGATGAAAGTTTGTTGCTAAACGGATGCTCAGCACCCGTTGTAGAGGTGGAGGAATGCAATCAGACGATTCAGAGAAGCAGTAACCAATGGAGATGCGATAGAAAGAGAGAAAAGATGCAATAGTGCGGTGAAGGGACAAAGGTTGAGAGGGAGCCAGTAAGAGAAGGAGAGTAAATGAGAAGAAAAACCTCTGACTACACCCTATTGAGACGAGCTGTGTGTGGGAAGCCTCTCCACATACAGTGTTTAACTCTACACAGGAGGGAATAAAACCAGCATATAAAGTCAACAACTGTGTAGGGATAAAGAAGGTACAGAGTCAGCTTAGCACACCAAATCTCCTAGAAGTAGATTTACACTAGAGATGTAATATGACTTTTCCAAAAGATAAGTCCCGAGAAATTATCAAACATTAGTGGGTACTCCTGTGGAAGATTTTGTCGGGTTGGTAGGTGTAAGAACTGAGTCTTTGATGCATTAAAATCAACAAGATTATTTTTACCCCAGTTAGAGATACGAGCCAAGTCCAGACATAAGGTGTGCCATGGCCTCATCCCTTGTTTGTTGAAGTAACTGTCGAAGTGGACGTTGCACGAACCGAATGGAAAGGTGAAGGGAGGAATCATCAGCGTATGAGTGGATAAAGTTAGAAGTACAGCTTAGAAGGTCATTGATGAATAAAAGGAAGAGTTCGTGATAGGAAGAAGCCCTGAGGAACACCACTGTTAATAGATCTAGGGAGAAGAACAGTGGCCGTCTACAACAGCAGCTATGGGGTGACCAGAAAGGAAGCTATAAATGAAGACAGATAGAAGGATTAGGAACCGTAATAGGGCAGTTTGGAAAATAAAGATTTATATGCCAGACTCGATCAGAAAGCCTTTGAGATATCAAGTGCAATGGCGAAGCTTTCGCCCAAAGTCCCGAAAAGAAGGATGACCAGAAGTCTGAAAGGTAGGTGAGAAGATCGCCAGTAGAGCATCCCTGATGGAACCTATGTTTGCAATCAGAAAGAAGGTTGTGATAGGAAAGCTGCTTTAAAATTTTTCTGTTATGACTCAAAAACTTTTTGAGACACAGGCTATTTTAAGCGATTGGGCGAGGGAGTTTGAGGGTTGGGACTGGTCACCCTTCTTTGGGACTGGCTCAATGAAAGCAAACTTCCAGCAAGAAGGAAAGGTACAAGTTGACAGACAAAAGGTGAAAGAGTTTACCTAGGCAGGATGTATCCACAAGAAGCACAGTTCTTGAGGACAACAGGAGGGATCCCATCAGATATTCCATATGCCTTGTTAGTATTGTGGCCAGTGATGGCAGGAGATACATCAGCTGAAGAGATGTGTCAGCCATGACGAAGTCAGAAGGGGGAAGTGATGGAGGAAGAGCACCGGGAAACGTCTAAGGTGGAAGTGGAGGAGAAAGCCTGAGCATAGAAATCTGCTTTATCAGTAGAATAAATGGCTACAGAGCTATGAGAGTGGAAAAGAGGTGGGAAGGATGATGAGGTATAATTGTTAGAAAGGATTTTGGCAAGGTGCCAGAAGAAGTGGAAAGAATTCGAGTTGGAGAGTTGAGGGCATTTAGTATGGATGAAATTATTTTTAGTAGAAGAACAGACTTAGCATAATTCCGGGCAGGAAACATAAAAAAGTTGTGATTCAGGGGTGGGTTGGCTCTGGTACCTTTTGTAGGCCTTCTCCTTGTTGTGGACAGCATTAGAAGAAGGCATGATTAAACCAAGGTTTTCTTGCATTAATCAAAGGATATGAGAAAAGGATGTATGCTTCCATGCCCACGAGAATAACCTCTGTAATGCTATAGGTACACTCAGATGGCTCCCGGCCATGGAAGCAGTAATCAATCCAGGGAAAATCAAAGAAGTACTGCCTGAGTGCCTCCCAATCCGCAGCTCCAAAGTGCCACACCGACGTTTGGAGTGTCCACAGGCCAGAATGGAGTGATAGGACAGGTTAAAGTAATACGGGTGTGATCAGTGGAGCGCAATGGAGAGGAAAGATTGACAGTTTAAGCAGAAGGATTAGTTGTAAGGAAGAGCAGAAGGATTAGTTGTTGGAACTTCTCTCCAAGGTGGTCAGGCTTTGGGTAGGGTGCTGTACAAGCTGTACTATGTTATTAAGGATAGGAAAGATGCAGGCTTGTTCACCAGGTGGATCAGTGAAGGGGGAGGAGATCCAAAGGTGGTGGTGAGCACTGAAATCTCCTAAAATGGAGATTTCAGCAGAGTGAGAAATGGATAGGATGTGTTCTATCAATAAAAGTAAGATAGCCGAAAAAAATTTTCACAGTCAGTAGAATTAGGGGATAAGTAAACAGCACAGATATATTTAGTCAGAGAATGACAGGAAACTGAAGCCAGAGAGTAGAGAATTCAGAAGAATCGAGTTCAAGAATATGAGTGCAAGCTACCTTTGGCTTTGAAAAGATTAGAGAAAGTAGGAGGATACAGAAAAGTGTTTGCTATCAGTTGGCTAACTGAGTCTCAGTTAAGAAGAGAAGGAGAGGTTTTAGAGGAGGAGAGGTGGTGCTCAATAAAGAAAGTTTGAGAAAGGCTGCGAATGTTGCAGAAATGAAGAAGTGAGTCAGACAGTGGTTCCAGGCAACTCGCTCAGTCGTCATCAGGAGAGGGGCGGATGGTGGGGGCATTGATGTTCCCCAGGTTTTTTTCCTTTGTTTTTTTTTCTTTTCTTTTTTTAATCCTGAAAAGGAAATGTAGTGTGTAATGTGCATGTAGTTTGGTGTTGACATTTAGAGAAACTTGTATTAGAGAGCATGCTGGCCTACTCTCTGTGTTACTGAAACCCTGAATAAGTTCAGCAAAATAGGATGGTCAGGAACTAGTCCTGGGGGCTGATGAAACAGGAACTCCAGCCCCTTCCTGTCATCAACTTTCCATCCACGCCCAGAATTGCTGCCCTGCTCGACTGGTGCTACAGACGACTTACCTGTCGTCCAGCCTACTTACATGCACTTTCCTACCTTCAGTACCTCCCTGCCTACCGTCTTTCCTACCTACCCCCTTCCCTGCCTACGTACCTCCTTGACTACTTCTTTCCTCACTTCCCTGCCCATCCCCATGCCTACCCTACCTACCTGCACCAGACTCCCTAACTACCTCCCCTCATGTCTACTGCCTACCCCAGCACATGCATATCCTCACCTCCTTGCCTACCTGCTTACCTGTCTCTCTACCTACCTAACTGCCTATCTTCCCTTCTATATACCTAGCCTACCTCCCTACTTACCATCCTGCCCACCTCTCTGCCTATTTACCAGCTTGCCTACTTATTCTCTGCCCACATACTTACCTCCCTGCCTACCTCTACCTACCTACTGGCCTGCCTTCCTACCTATTTCCCAGGCTACTTCCTTACATTCGTTTCTCTTTACCTTCCTTCCTGCCTATGTACCTACCCATCTCTACCCACCCGACTCCCTACCTGCTGCCCCCGCCTAGTTACAGTACCTCACTCCCCTACCAACATCTCGACCTACCTCCCTGCAGCTGACCTATATCCCTACCTCCCTGCCATCCTACGTACCTGCCAGCTTCCTTGACTACCTTCCTTCCTGCTTACCATCTTTCCAACTTCCCCATCCATATTTTTTCCTCCACTCCCTCCCTCTCTACCGAACTACCTGCTTCCCTACCTGCCTCACCACCTTCCAGGCACCACCCAATGAGGTTAACGACGCATGAGTGCTGATTTTTTTTTTTTATTCAGTGTCCCTTTTCTGTTTCCAGTTGGCTGTAACAAAATAGTATTGATGGAATAAATTACTGGGTTCTGAACACCACTGACAGTGATATCAACGTTACTTCCAAACTCTTGCCATGAAAATGGTTTTGATCATTGTAACATAATGGTTCTCTGAGCTTGTTGACCACTCCAATGACGACCCACCGTTACATGGGAAGGAAGTATTTAATACCTCGATCGTCAAAATCAGTCCATAACTGTGGCCATTAAGGGTGTATGAATACATAACAGACCATAGCACCTGCAAAAGATGACACCTGTAATAGATTAATCCCTGTAGTGAACGTTGTATATGAATACTAACGGTAGATGCATCTAATTGAGCATGTCTAAAAAAATATACACACCTATAATAGATATATTCATGGAGTACTGAGCTAGAAAATACTGACACGTAGAACAATGAAATCTTTACAGCAAAATACTACTTCTTAAAAATAAAAGACATCATGTTTGTCCATTAATAGACATTTGTGTAGATCTCGAGAGAAGAGGTGATGGATACTTCTAATATACTATAGCACTAGCCGTGTGTATGCTTGTGTCTGTGTGTATTTTGGGCAGCCAAAACTACACATTCAAAATCACACCAAAATTGGCACATACATCACAAAAAAAATCACTGATGTGAAAATACTTGGTCCCATCACAATTGAAAAACTTTTACTATTTTTAACCTGCCGTGTCTCGTTGACGTATATATACGTCAAGAACTTTATTGTCCCTGTAACTGCGTTAGCGTATATAAATGCACCACAATTGCAAGGGCCGTCGATTTGCACATTTTTCAAATTTTGTGGGTGATTTTTGGTACGCATTGTACATAGGACACCTTCCTCTACAAGATGCCAGGCAGGGACAATGCCTTACACTCCACAAGACCCTCACCCCCCCGCACACCAATGTCTTTGGCAATTCACCTGTTACCAGTGACCTGGCCAGTAAAGACATGTCATGCCCGCGGTACAAAATTTAAGGCCAGAGCCCAAATTGATGACAATGTGGAGGACAAAGTTTATGTAGCATTAGAGGAAGAAACAGTCAGAAATGATGATCAGGTAATGTCGCCAAAAAAGGTCAGGTATGTTGATGTGTTTGAGTGAGTGAAACAATGCTTATATTGCCTATTTTACTGTGTGAAAAACAATATACTCTCGTATTACATATAAATTCGTACCAAATAAATAAATAAATACCATTTATGAGTGGTGTGGAATAGTTACCCTCCCATAGAACTTGTTTTCTTTGGAGCCAGCCTGATAGAAAACCCAGTTAGATAAAGGAGCGCTCCTACCTGTTTCCAGTATTTTAAACCTCAGGTGAGTGATTTCTCTATGAATTTTCGATGTTTTCTCATCAAAAAGCGGAGTTTTTAGCAAAAAAAAAAAAAAATCCAAAATTGGTCAGGATTGGGGGGAGTCAGTGAGTGGAAAATCGGTCGGGGCGGGGCAGGTTAATGAGTGATCACATTTTGACCAAAAAACGCTGCTCCCGAAGCCCGGCATAGGATCTTTGTAGAATTTTTCGCCCAGAGGTAGAACTAAAATAAACTGTAAAGGTAGCAGTAGATTTTGTGTGTGCACTTCAGACATGCGTTTCAACAACAGGTTCCATTCCAAGAAGCTGCAAATAACACAATCAATTGGTTAGCTGCAAAAAATCCAAGTGACAATGTTACACTAGAGCAGCACATAAACGTAGGAGGAGCCCTCTGCAGGAGTAAGTGTGAGGGGCCAGAAGGGGCCTTAATCAAGGGGGTTTTATAATATCACGGTAATTTTTGAAATAAATGCTTCAAATATTATTTAAATTGATAATAATATCCAATAATACTGAAAGAGCAAGGACAATGATTGTCTTGCTACATCAAACAACGATTACTTTACGCTGACTTGCTACGATTCTCTAAGAGCAGGAATTTATAAACTTTCTCAACAGTACACAGCAGAGACTAATTACTCACAAATTGCTGAATTAGTACTGTTAGCCTCTGGAGAAAGTTACTTCACCCCTGACAATAAATAACTAATACTAATAATAATATCAGGTTCCTTGCTGATGCATTAACTCCTGTCTGGCTGCAACGGATTTTAAGTTAATACAACAAGACCTGGTCATAAGTACCAGTTATGAAAGGCAAACGTTTATGCAAGCTAGGAGCTATATGGAAAATAAGCTTAATTTGGATAAATGAAACAAGATTTTACTTTACATTAAGCTCAAGGAAAAGAACCTATTAAATTTATTGATTACAAAAAATAAATTTAACGTTACATTTCCAAATCAAATCAATGAGACGCACTCACTCACTCACACAAAAGCTAAATACTTACGCCTAGGAAAAAACACCTTAACTAAACTCTTAAAACTAGGATTATACAAAAAGGAAATACCAGTCGATGAATGCTATGTATCACCCGGGAGTGGGAGGACTGAATTAACTGTCTCAGTGGAGCACCAGGTGCTAGCTGACCTCTCACACTTCTGGAAGCGCAGGACCCTCTTCCGTCACAACAAACACTAAGAGCTGAATTCAAAATATATTGTATGGGCAGGACGCACAAGCCCACCGGAAGAAGGCGTGGCTGCCAGTTAAGGCAAGCAGAGGCGAACGATAAAGAAACAATTGTATCGCTCAGTAGAGCACTTAGTGACGTGCATTAAATCGGTCACTTTTGAAAGTGACAAGTGTTTTGAAAAGTATACTCCGAAATGGAGGGAAGAGCAGTTAGCTGAGCGATACACAGTGAGTTTTCCACTAATAGTTCATGGCTTCTCACAAAAGGAAATAATCACGAGATTGATTAGTGACATTACATCACTTACAAAGTTAAATTTTTTCCTTATGGGAAAAAATTTGTGGATATATATATATATATATATGTACACATCCTAAACCACATTCATACAAGATTCACACTATGGTGTGTGTGCTATCCTACTACAGGAGAAAGTCGCAGTCGCCAGTGAGCGAAAAAACCACAAATGACTACGTTAATAGAAGCAAGCTTGAGGGAAAAACTCCGTGACGACAGTGAAAATCCTGTACTCAGGTCAAACTGAGCGAAAATTCGCTACATTTACACCAAACAACTAATTGTTGTGTAGCGTGGTGTATATAATACATGGTGTAGGTGTGACAGTTGTAGTGTAACTGTACCTACGTGTAAAATGACACAGTAAATAATAATATGAGAGTGACGGCAGAAGGCAGAGAAGAGGCGGCAGCGTGCGGCAGATGATCAGCTGGCCCGCACAGCAAAACTGCTACACCCATTGCTGAACCTGCAAAACCAATTGAGGTGGAGCATCAAAAGTGTCAATGAGACAAAATTCTTATCATGTTACAATTACTCTCTCTGCGTAGCAATCAGTACATACTACGAAAAGTACACTCGAGGTCGCCATGATAATTTTAGCACCACGATTATGTCAGCAAGTTGAGAATTCTTGTGCATTGAAACTCAGGAGGTCTTCCATAGCCTCCCGAACTACTGCACGGGTCCTCAACCTGTGCCTTAACCTACAGTACTTATATTAATATCGGGAAGCTGAGAATCCTTGTGCAAACTCCGGGTCTTCCACTGGCAGAACTGCCTCTGCGGAACTCACTTCCCCCTTAACCTACAGTACTTATATTAGTATCGGGAAGCTGAGAATCCTTGTGCAAACTCGGGTCTTCCATAGCCTCAAGTCGCCTCTGCGGGAGTTCTCTCTCAGACTTCCCCCTTAACCTACAGTACTTATATTAGTATCAGGAAGCTGAGAATCCTTGTGCAAACTTGGGTCTTCCATAGCCTCAAGTAAGCCTCTGCGGAAGTTCTCTCTCGAACTTCCCCCTTAACCTACAGTACTTATATTAGTATCGGGAAGCTGAGAATCCTTGTGCAAACCCAGGTCTTCCGCAGCCTCAAGTCGCCTCTGCGGAGTTCTCTCTCGAACTTCCCCCTTAACCTACAGTACTTCTATTGAAGTACCGGGAAGCTGAGAATCCTTATGCAAACTCGGGTCTTCCATAGCCTCAAAGTCGCCTCTCAACTTCCCCCTTAACTAAGGGTACAAAATATGAATGTAAAGGCCATCGACAAACTGTGTCATGTGGGGCCAAAAGGCGAGACGTCAGGTCTGCACCCACTTCACCACTACCCAGTCTCTCAACTGACTCAGAGATTACAGGTGTGGTTACGAATGGCACAGGAAGGGCATGTCCCTGATTAGTGGTGTTACTTTGACACACACTGCAAGAACGGACAAAACTTTATCTATGTCCCGTCCCATCCCTGGCCAGAAAAAGTCAGCTCGGATACGGCCCTGGGTCTTCCTTTTGCCCATGTGACCTCCTGGGGGCTGAACAGCTGACCCCATTGTAACACTTTCGTGGGTGCCAGCGGGAACGACAAACTGCCTGATCGAACCTAAGCCTCGGGTGTTCGTGGCTCACGGTAGAGCTGTCCTTGTTTACCGAAGGAACTTGGCTCGACCTCCCTGTGAATACTTAATCACTCGACCCTTTTGTTTGTTCCGCACGGCAGCAAGTGTCGAGTCAGAATGTTGTTCTTGTACAACAAGTTCACTACACATCCAGATCTTGCGGCGATTCAATGATCACTGGGGTGACACAGTCTGGAGCCTCAGTCATGGCTCGTGTTACCGCAGCAGCCGAAGTCTGAGTAGCGTCATCAGAGCAACTATCCTTGACTCCATTAATATTTCCAATGATAGAGTTTCAAATAAAGGTTCTGGCATGACAACTGCAAGTGTCGTACCAGTATAAAATGGAGATGCCACCTGGATACATGCCTCAGGGAACAATCTCACTGATCCATCAATAAGGTTTGCATGGATCTGTCTGACCTGTATACTGCTGGGCCGAACTAAACTCCGCTTAACAGAGCAACCTGAGGAACCATTGTCTCTCAGGACCTTCACAGGAATACCTCCCACAAACCCTGGCTGTACAAGGAGGGAAGGTACTGTCACCGATGGGAGGGCCTGTGGAGGAAGCAGCTAGCCACTCATGAGGCTGCTGAATTGATGCGGCAAACATTGTGCCATGGCAATTATATTGGGAAGATGGAACATTGGCCATCTGTGGTGGGGGGTTCACTGTCACTGTAGGGCTAGTGAACTGTGGGGAAGTACCCATACTGGGCAGGACGTGACCACCATGCTGCTGCTGAGGAATGAAGGCTGCATTCGCTTCCTGCCTCTTTTGAGCTGGTGGCGAAAAAGTTTGTCCCGACGGTCGGTTGCATGGCTGATACTGCTGCTGGTTAGGGTACTTGTTGTACCTCTTCCACTCAAGTTTCTGAGTGTTTTGCCCCTGGTCCTTCCACTGCCGGTTTTGGACCTTGGCCATTACTCTGAGAATGGCCTTGGTGCTGGGATTCAGTCTGAGGCGGCTTCCCAGACTTATCAGGTTTTTTCTGTTCCAGGTGTTTTGCTTACAGGTTTGATACCTGTATGCACGGTAAAGAATGCGTCAGCCTTCTCTGCCATTTGGCTGGCATCTTTCACCTGGCAGATCTTAAGCTGTGCTATGAGCTCAGCAGGCCACGACCTCTCTAGCTGTGTATGCAGCATAAGGTCAATTATCCCCTCACGCGTGGAAGGAGTTTCATCTTTCTCCATCCACTCATTTAAGTAAGCTGTGAGACGATCAAGGAACTGAACAGCTGTCTCCTTGTCTTGGAGACGAGCTCGCATGAACTGAACTTTGACGTCGTCTACTGTGAGACCATATGCCTTAATGAGTGCAGCTTTCATCATCTCATATGTGAGATTGTCTCCACGAATTCTGTGGACAATATCGAGGGGCAGGGCCCTCAAATAGGCTAAGAAACTGAAGCCACATAGCTGCCTCATCCAGTTGATACATGTCTGCCATGTCCTCAAAACGAGCTATGTACGGCTCGATTCACTCGCTTTCCTTGTATGAAGGAAGCTTGATGCATGGGGTCGCCGGGACATGTGCAGGGAGAACGCTCGTGGAGCTTGGACCAACTGCACCAGATGTGTCTGAAGCCAAGGAATCTGGCTTGGAGGCTTCAGCACTTCAAGTTCATGTTCTCGTTCTTTGTCTCGTTGTTCATGCTCTATTATTCGCGCTGTTTCTACACGCTCGTGTTCGCGCTGTTCTCGCTCTTTTTCTAACTCGAGCTCGCGTTGTTTCTTTCTCGTGTTCGCTGTTTCTCACGCTGCTCTTGTTCATGTACACGCTCTCTTTCACGTTCCTCACGCTGTTCCTCGCTCATATTCGCGCTGAATCCTACGCTCTTCACGAGCATCTTTCTCACGTTCTTGCTCGTAATTGAACCGTGAAGGAGGCATCAACTCCTGTATTTTCTCTGGGTCTAGCGAGACCCATATCTTTGACTTCCTGTACAAATACAGCGGTAGCCATGGCGCTAATTTATTAAGGAACCCGAAATTGAGTACTGACTGCTTAGCGACGAATACTAATAAACACAAGTAAAAGAATACAGACACAAGCTAGTGATGACCAGTCTTATCTAGTTAACTGGCAAAGAATTAAAGCAAAAATACGAACAACTAAGGACTCTCAATAATTAACACAATGGGTCACAGTGACTGCCCAGGAGCAGAATAAAATCGTCTGGCGTTACCAAGAATAAACTAGAGTTAAGTATTCTATTGATTAATAAAGCAAAAATTCACTTGCTAAATTAACGGTAAACACCAGTAAACTTGTGCCTATAAACTTTAATTATAAATACCTAAATATGAATGAGTGAGCACTATCCTACGTGAATAGCTTTATAGCTAGGAGTTAATATCCTGGAATGAGGTCGCCAATTGTCACGGGAATTTTATAATATCACGGTAATTTTGAAATAAATGCTTTAAACATTATTTAAATTGATAATAATATCCAATAATACTGAAAGAGCAAGGACAATGATTGTCTTGCTACATCAAGCAACGATTACTTTACGCTGACTTGCTACGATTCTCTAAGAACGAGAATTTATAAACTTTCTCAACAGTACACAGCAGAGACTAATTACTCACAAATTGCTGAATTAGTACTGTTAGCCTCTGGAGAAAGTTACTTCACCCCTGACAATAAATAACTAATACTAATAATAATATGAGGTTCCTTGCTGATGCATTAACTCCTATCTGTGCAACGGATTTTAAGTTAATACAACAAGACTGGTCTAAGTACCAGTTATGAATAGGCAAAACGTTTATGCAAACTAGGAGCTATATGGAAAATAAGCTTAATTTGGATAAATGAAACAAGATTTTACTTTACATTAAGCTCAAGGAAAGAACTGTTAAATTTATTAATTACAAAAAATAAATTTAACGTTACATTTCAAATCAAATCAATGAGACGCACTCACTCACTCACACAAAAGCTAAATACTTATGCCTAGGAAAAAACACCTTAACTAAACTCTTAAAACTAGGATTATACAAAAAAGGAAATACCAGTCGATGAATGCTATGTATCACCCAGGAGGTGGGAGGACTGGATTAACTGTCTCAGTGGAGCTTGGGTGCTAGCGACCTCTCACACTTCTGGAGCTGGGACCCTCTTCCGTCACAACAAACACTCGACTGAATTCAAAATACATTGTATGGGCAGGACGCACGGCCACCGGAAGAAGGCGTGGCTAACAGGTTAAGGCAAAGCAGATGAACGATAAAGAAACAATTGTATCGCTCAGTAGAGCACTTAGTGGCACGATACATTAAATCGGTCCACTTTTGAAAGTGACGAATGTTTCAAAGAGTATACTCCGAAATGGAGAGAGAAACGGTTAAGCTGAACGATACACAGTGAGTTTTCCACTAATAGTTCGTGGCTTCTCACAAAAGGGAAATGTCATGAATTGATTTGTGACACCCACGAACACTTCTACAGTATTATTCCAAAGGTGACATCGATGGTTGTGGCCATTGGTGATGGAAAAAACTTATGGTAGATTGGTAGTTTTGGCTCTTAGTGGAACAGTTGTGTAGACTCTGTAAAGATTCACAAACTGTGGCATTTGCGAGAAGAAATACTTTAAGTGTGATGTGTGGAATGGGTGTTAAATTAACTGTAGACTGTGGTAACTGATAGTAGATGAAGAAAGTTCCAGCTGTTAACAGTGAAGGATTGTGATAAGGCAAATGATAGACGTGGTACTCACCGTTGAAATGCTGCTAAATTGTCATTGGTATGGTCCTTGGTCTTGATGAAACTATGGTAGGTGTGGTACTTATTATTTTCTGTGTTGAAATGATGACAGACTGTGGCGATCGTGGTGATTGCAGACTTTGCAATTGTTGAAGTAATGGTAGTAGAGTATCACAAATGAGTGGTGCAACCCACGGTAATGAAGAGATGCTTTGGTCCTCGGTGTTAAAGAAAGTTAGAAACACATTTATTGAGGAATGGCACAGAAAGAGAGAGTTCTGAAAGAAGTTAGTAGACTGTGGTATCTGTAGTCCTCAGTACTTAGAAAATGTTGGTAAGCAATGATTGTTTGTATGAGTAGGTTCTAATACCTGATAATTATGATGATGTAGAGGTGTGTGGTATTACCTTGTTGCATGACAGGCTATGGTATTTTTGGTTCCGGGATCAAAAGGATGTTGGTACGTTGTCTTCGCCGTAGGAGAATGTTTTAAGAGATGTACCTGCTCTTGTCTGGTCCCGTATTACTGAGAGAAATGTTGATTGTTTTTGGCAGCTTTAGTGATTTACGACCCTTAGTTATGAAGAATTGTTGGTGTAATTTTGGAAGTTGAAGGTCACTAAGAGGTGGGAAGAGTGGTAGCTGTTTTCCTTGGTAATGAAGGAATGTTGATAGATCGTGGCAGCTGATGAAAGTTTTAACGAGGCAACAATCGTTGGAGTCCCAGGTGTCGAAGGAACGATGGTAGATTAAATACTTCATGGGCAAGGTAATGGCAATAGCCTCGAGTATGGAAGAAATGTCTCCAGCGTGTGGTAAATGAGGCAACGCTGTAGTCCCCAAATTGAGGAACTATTGGTAATTGTGTGATAGTGGTGGTGGTAGTGGCGATGGGATGGGAGTGGAGGCTGTTCTACGATGTGGTAATTGTGTTTGTTGCGGGTGCGTGTGTTGGTTGGTAATGACTATGGTGGTGGTGTTGGGCTGAGTTTGTGCTACAGAGAATGGGGACAGTCTCGGCGGAAATGAGCCATACTTTTTATTACTTTTTATTATTACTTTCCAACTTCTCAATTTCATTTTCTTTCTTTTTTTCATTATTTCTTCCATACTTCATTTCCTCCAGTCATTTTATATTACTTCTTTACATTCTTCTTTTTCTTCTTCATATCCCTGCCTCCTCTTGTTACTCTTCTTTTTCTTTTACTTCATCTTGTCCATATCTTCAGATTCTTCATCACTTACATTTTCTAAAATTGTCAGTTCTTTATTTTTTTCATCTTTTCATCTCTTTTTACATAAATCATCTATCGCCTTATCCCCCATCTAAATATTTTTCCTTCTTTGCTTCCATCCTTTTCTTCTTCCTTTCTTTTCTTCTCTGCCTCTCATCGATTTCGTTTATTTTTCATTTTTTTCTGTTCTTTAAACTTACTTATTTCCTCCTCTTCATTTTCTTTTTTTTACTTTTCACCTTACATATTTTTTGTTTCTTCTACATTTTTTCCATTCTCTATTTATAAATTGACTTGGGAGATGGGTTCTTTTTCTTTTTCCCTCCATGTTTTGTCCGTTTTTCCTTCTGTTATTCTTTTTTCTTTAATCTCATCCTTTTTCTTTCTTCACATTGTTCTTAATTATTACTTCCCCCCTTATTTCCTTTTCATTTCGTCTTCCATCCTCCTTTTTCATACACTTTCTTCATTTCTCTTTTCACCTGACTTTCCTTACTTTCCCCTCCCTTGCTTGTTATGCTTATCTTGTTTCTTATTTTTTCTT
Source organism: Coenobita brevimanus (assembly GCF_032717465.1). NCBI lineage: Eukaryota > Metazoa > Arthropoda > Malacostraca > Decapoda > Coenobitidae > Coenobita > Coenobita brevimanus. The sequence goes on from NC_137032.1 coordinate 17,860,958, forward strand.
TTCATTTTCTTCTTTGTTATACCTTTTATTTTAGGTTCTTCCTATGATATTATCTCATTTCCTTATTATTCTTTTATTTCTTTTTTCTCTTTTTCCTTTCCCTTTAGCTCTTCTCTTTCTGATTCGTTTTGCTCTTTCTGCTTTTCTTACCCTTCATTATTGCCTTCATACTTCTTTTTCCAAAATCACTTTCAATCATAAGCAGATTATAACCTATTGGGAAAAACTATTACCCTTTGTGTTTTTATATGATACGTCTGTTTACTTATCCACCATCCTGTCTCACTCTGTCGTTCTGTTTTCTTCACCTTCTTACATAGGTAATCTTTTTTTCCTTTGTCCCCTCCATTATTTACCTTCTTTTCCTTCTTTGCTTCATTGCTTTCTTCATCCCGTCCCAGTTTAATCTCTCTCTCTCTCTATCTCTCTCTCTCTCTCCGTGTATATATATATATATATATATATATATATATATATATATATATATATATATATATAGAGAGAGAGAGAGAAAGAAGAAGAAGAGAGAAAGAAGGAGAGAGAGAGAGAGAGAGAGAGAGAGAGAGTTTAAGGATTTGGATTTCATAATAGCAGGCTTTACTGATCTACCAGGAGATCCGCCAATATGTCGTAAAAATACCCCCCTAATACCAATACACCAGTCCTGCATGAGACAGCCTTTGCATATATTCAATATATGGACGGTGCGTGTTAGCGCTGAAGTGGTGACATGTAGAGGTGTATGGTATGTAAGAGGACTACTGGGCCTTGGGAGCAGGCTGTGAAGCCTATGCCCAGAGTCGGGACACACACACACACACACACACATATATAATATATATATATATATATATATATATATATATATATATATATATATATATATATATATGTCCATCAGGCAGAACGGAGGAAGGAAAAACAAATGAGTAAAAAAAATAATCCATACATGATTGCTGGTGTCCTCCATTCATAAAATATCTGTAACAGTTAGACATGAACAGCTGTGGGTTGAAATTTGGAGGGAAACAACTCTGGGGAAGCGAATTCCAGAGAGATGCAGTTCCGGGAATGAAAGAATTCTGATAGGCAGAAGTTCTGTGTATGGCTTCACGATGTGACATTCCAGTCCATCAGCGCTACCAGATGCCCGTGTAGCACGAGGAAGGCATGGAGAGGTGGCACCACATGGACCCAACTTCAGTCTGAGCATTTGCCAAAACATTATCTGTAAAATAATGCAAGGGAGGCAACATTCCTTCTTACTTGGAGGAGAGGTAGGTTATATGTAATGACAGGGTTGTTAATGATTCTAACAGCTCACCACAAGGGGGTGAGCAATATTCAAGCTGAGATCGCACATGACTCTTATAAATTATAATGCTGCTCATCGGCAAGAATTTATGGACTCTGTACAATAATCCAAGTTTCTTTGAGACGGTTTTAGCAAGTGATCTGACATGAGAGGTCCAACTGAGGGCACTGCTAAGTGAGACGCCAAGAATTTCAATACTTTTTGGAGATGGGAATATTAGTAGCACTGAAGGTAATGTACAGATCTGGCAATATCTGTATATTACCCCTAAGGATTTCAGGGGCAGTGTCCAACTGTTTTTTTAAATAACGTCTCAACAAAGCGTCGGACAAAGATTTAACTTTGGCGGTACATGTTTGAGACCCCGACCTAATTTGTAAAATTATGCTTTTGTACCAAATGTGTATGATTAAGGCATTTATAAGAGTAAATGTAGAATAAACTTAGCTAAAATCGTCAGAGGCATGTAAGCGAGGCTAGCTTCGGTCACGATACAAGCCCCGCCCACAATTCAGAACGTGACGTCGGTGTGATGTGGTAGTAATCACCGACACCAGAGTGCCATTTCTATCTTTCTAACCCCCCCCCACATACTGTACTCTCTCTCTCTCTCTCTCTCTCTCTCTCTCTCTCTCTCTCTCTCTACATAAATGATAAGTAATTTCCTCCAAGTAAACCTTTTTTCTCGCAAACATTCTTCTCATATCGGGACCATACTGAATCTGTAGTAGGGGTGAAATATTGCTTCGGTGTGTGTGTGTGTGTGTGTGTGTGTGTGTGTGTGTGTGTGTGTGTGTGTGTGTGTGTGTGTGTGTGTGTATGAGAGAGAGAGAGAGAGAGAGAGAGAGAGTACAGTATGTCAGGGAGTTAGAAAGATAGAAATGCCACTTGCGTCGGTGATTACTACTACGTCACACAGGCGATAATTTCCATTAATAGAGCGGGGCTTATTATCGTGACCGAGCTAGCCTCGCTACATGCCTCTGACGATTTTAGCTAAGTTTACCCTACATTTACTCTTATAAACTACCTTAATCATACACATTTGGTGCAAAAGCATAATTTTACAAATTAGGTCAGGGGTCTCAAGCATGCACTCTTAAAGTTAAATCCTTGTCCGAAACTTTGTTGAGACGTTGATAAAAAAACAATTGGACACTGCCCCTGAAATCCTTAGTAGTAAACTGGCTTCTTATATATTTAGTTTTACTAGCATTAAAAGAGACAAGGTTAGTTTGTCCCCATTCACTGATCGTAGATAGATCTTGATTTATGGAGATGGCTGTATTGAGTTGAGAGGTAGAGATATTAGACTTTGTGACAGGGTATACAGGTGTGAATAAACTATGTAGTGTTAAGTCATCTGCATATGAGTGAATGGGATTGTGGGTGACAGATAAGAAGATCATTAATATGAACCAGAAATAGGGTTACGCCAGAACTGATCCCTGCGGCATGCCGGCATTAATGGAGTGGAAATTGGAATATACATCATCTACTTTTACTCTTACTTTCCTGTCACTAAGATATGAAGAAATCAAAAGGAACAAAAGGCAGTGGTCCATAGCAAGGGAGTTTGGACAACAGGGAACAGTGCCATAATCTGTCGAAAGCTTTAGAGATATCAAGAGCTACTGCATGAGTTTCTCCAAAAAAGATCAATTGATTGATGGATGGTATGAGTTAAGAGATTGAGTATGTCAATGGTGGATCTTTCATTGCTTAAAAACCATATTGTCTATCACTAAGTGCGTGTTGGATTCAAGATGTTTAACAATGTGCTTATTAATTAAAGTTTCAAATACCTTACCAAGAGAAGATGTGACAGCTATTGGTCACTGTAATCGGAGGGGTCAGACGAACTTCCTTTCTTTGCAGTGGGTGGATATTGGCTTCTTTCCATGAATTTGGGAATAAAGATATGGGAAAATATTTTCCCCCAGAGCAGTTGCGCTCTCTATTTTTATCACAGTTATCCCTGGTTAAAGGCAGAGGAAAAATTGAGACCATTGTTATTTGTTCAAGAGTTTACCATTTTGAAATTGAATTTCTCTTTAACAGTGTTGTTCATTGATAAATTAAATGCTACTGCATTTGGCACATGGACAACTATACATTGTAAATACATGATATACTTTAGTGGCATTTTTCACTGACCTAAGCTGCGTTTAACGTTAGGTGACATTAACAGCAGGAAAGATTCTCCTGTTAAGGCAGATGTGGGGTAAGATGTTTACAGAAAGTTAAAGGGGATATTTCAGTTCTAACTTTAGATTTAGTAAAACTAAGATTGTTGTTAGATTTGCCCTAGACATATCATGTTCATAATTTGCTTTGTATTTAGTACTGTATGTCCTTATAAGTTGGCAACCTACCATTCTATGAGGGAGGTAGGTTGCCACGTTCACTCACTCTATATAGATCTCATTGAGTTAGCTTTTTGTTTATCGATGTCTTCAAATTAGGTTGTATAGAAGCACCATAAGGACGCTTGCTTGCTCAAAGCAACTACATAAGCAGCCTCATCGTCAAATAGTTGCCCCGATCTCACTCCCTCTTCCACTAGCTAAGTAACCTTTGCAGATTATTGACCAATTCAAGGGGGAAGGTGATGAGATAGAAGAGAAATGGTCTTCTTAGGTGAGTTAAGTTTAAGTTACGTTTCGCTAACTCCTATGAGACTTGTTTGATTTACTTGAACAACTTTAGGGAAGATTAACGACCTACGAGGTGTTTACCAGAAAATTCTTGCATAAGAGATTGTCCCGGCAGGATGATACCGACTTGGATACTGTCCAAACCTTTTCCACATTTTGGTGCCCCAGAAATAGGGCCCAGAATTTGAATTGTAACAGAACTAGTAAACATTTTTCACATTTTGAATTTGCCCGACCAGGTGAGGATAACAGATGTGTGCTCCATTTGCTGAATATTATTTTAAAGTTGCTTTTGTAGGGCACAGTTTACTACCACGTTCGGTTGAAGTGGAAGGCGTGGACTGTGGTGATATAGAGGCTCCGGGAGGAAAGAGTAAGCACTGCTCTGAAGATGAAAGGCTAGATACCGTACTAGACTGAGAACATGAGTGTGCAGTTAACTTTTCCTTGGAGGAGGAAATGATATCCATGAGGACATGGAGAGTCAATGAAGTTGTGGAGGATATTTTAGCAGTGGTAGGAGCCATAGAGGGATCTTGTAAATCCTCAGTAGCCATAACCCTCCTCGAGCCAAGGAACCTGCCTTATGGCTCTCCAGTTTTTTATGGAACATATAAATTAATTAGCAGAGCTGTAAACCGAAAGTTGCAACGGGCCAGGAAGGGAAGGGATTTCATACAATTTAATGCCAAGCCCCTCCAAGCAATGTTGAAAGCTGATGGTATTCATTGGAACCATCATCGTAGGGAACCAGTTCTGCCAGAAATTTATAAATTATGTAGAACATAAGAAAGGAGAGTTCTATGCTATACACAAGCTATGGGTGGGCCTATGGAGTATTGAGGTAATTAATTCTGAGCTCGGAGAAAATGGGTGTTTTGGCAATTGAGTGTGGGGATGAAATAGAACCCTACAGGTTTCATAACCCTAGGGGATAGAGTTGTGAAATTATAGACCTAATCCCTACACTCCTCAAAATTAAATTAATAATTAGCTCAGCTGTAATGAATATTACGAAATTTGGAGAGGGGATAATTTGCACAATGAGGACTTAATCCCTACCCTCTTCAAAATTTAAAATAATCAAATCATTACTAAGTTGAGGCAAATTTGTGGTTGGAATTCACAATTAAATTATTAAATTAGAATTCAGTCAACATGTCTGTTTCTTTGTGCAAAAGATCTTCTAGTAGTAAGGCAGGATGGGTAATTAGAGTCATAAATGATTGTAACCAGTCGTTGGACCAAATACCTCTGTCCAAGGAGGGAATAAATAGTCTCCTAAATATCCTGAAAGATCGATGGAATAAGTACGTAGAGAGTTACTTAACTTTGGAAGCGGCTATAGTAAAGGCTAAGCATAAGGAACTCTTCGAGTCAGAAACTACGAAACAAATTAGAAGAATACTTAACTGTAGTAAAGACACTAGTGTCAGAATTAGCTGACACTGCCGCGGAAACACAAGTTGTGGCTGGCAGAGTAGAGCTGTGTTACCACAAATAACGCTTTCGGAGTTTGTTGGGGAGCAGAACTGGAAATCCTTCTGGGACCAATTCAGATATTTGATACACGATAGAACAGATCTCCCTGAAGTCACCAAACTTACGTATTTGTTAGGACAGGTCAAAGGAACACCATATCCAACTGATAAAAGAATTACCCAGTAGAAGAAAATAATTATGAAATTAGCTTTGACCATCCTTAGACAAAATTACGAAGACAGGGAACAAGTTATACATCAGGTATTAAGGGCTCTAATAGAAATACCCACGCCTAGGCATGATTTTGATTCCTTGCAAAAATTTAGATTTGCAATAAGTTGTAAATTAAGGGCCTTAGGTACCTACGAAAGATATTAAGACATCAGATTGGGTGCTTTCAAGAATTGTGTCCTTAAAGCTACTACCGAAAACCAAGGATGCTTTGTATGGTAGGTACCAGAAGGATAATTTCTCCTGTGAAGAGATTGAGGAAACTTGATGCAACTCTCTGTAAACATTTGCAAGGAACATTAAAGCACTGCAAGGGTCAAATTGAAGGTGGAAGTAAAGAAAAAACCCACTAACCAACTGATTGGGAAAGTTAAGTCAGAGAAGGCTAAGTATGTGCGCTAAAGAAAGAGATGGGTACTTTCCTTAGCTCCACAAAGGCCGAGGATAAAGTATTTAAGCCAGGAATAGCCATGTTGAGGATATTAAGGGAGTAAAACTTTCCATGGTAATGGGCAGGAAAGTTTGTGTCTTTTGTGGTGAGCAACATTCCAGTGCATCTTGTCAGCAATTGCCCTGATTATGCTTCTACAGTAGGGAAGCTTCAGGAACTAGGTGTTGTATAATCATATGAATTCCGAACATACTGTCGCGGACTGTAAGACTAAATTAAATCTTTGCTTTAAATGCAAGAAGATCATCATCCTCGTGCTTTATGCCCTAGGATGAAAATTGAGGGATTCCTAAACCTGCAAGCGTCAGTGACAATTGCAAAAGGGAATGCTCCATTAGTAATACCAGCTGCAGTACTAATAGCAGATGTGAAAGTATTGTTTGAGAATAGAAACCAATTAGTATGTACCCTGTTTGATACGGGTGCTCAGAAAACTTTCATTTCTGCAGACATTGTGGAGAAATTAAAGTTACCAGTTATCGGCAAGGCAAATCTATGCATTACGGGATTCTTAACAACTAGGAAGGTTCAGTCTTACGGTTAGTTAGACCTGTAATACAATTAGGCAGATATAAATGCCGTATAACAGCAACTGTGCTTGATACTATGGAGACAAGTATATACATAAAAGGGATTGAAGGAAACCTCTGATCATCTACAAAGCTCAAGGATAAAGATGGCTAAACGGAATGTGGAATCAGATACTGTGGGTCCCATAAAAATGATAATTGGTTCTGATTATTGTGGAAGATTCCTACATAGGACTTTCAAAAGGAATCAAATTTTTGATTCATTCAAGAGTCCAGGAGGTAACCTTATTATGGGTCAGTTGCCTTTTCCAAAACCAGTTAAAGGAGAGGCCAAAATAGTAGACTCAGTCTTTGTTACCCCCACACAGTCATTGATGGTAGCTAGAATAGGTGCAGAATTAGAACCTACTGAGATAAATGACATTGGATGAAAATATTGAACCTGTACACAAACTGTGGGACCTGAACAGTATGGTATACACTCAGAGGGACCAACCCCTGAAGATAAAATAACATTGGACTGGTATAATCAGTCTGTGGAATTTAAGGATGGACAGTATTGGGTAGGATTACCATGGAAACTAAACCATTCAGAGTTACCAACAAATTACCAAGCAGCTAAAGCTCAGTTAAATTCTCTTCTAAGAAAGTTGAGAGATAAACCAGAACATCTGACCCTATATGATAATATTATAAAGGATCAATTGAAGAATAATTTTATAGAAGAGGTAGAATACCCTGTTAACCACAAAGAAGGACATTACTTACCACATCATGCTGTAAGCAAGGATTCAGTAACTACTCCCATAAAGGATAGTATTCAACTGTAGTAGTAAAGCGTCCAAGGGATCAGCTAGCTTGAACGATTGCCTATACACTGGACGTACACTAACAGAGAAGTTAGGGAATGTGTTACTAAGATTTAGTATATATATATATATATATATATATATATATATATATATATATATATATATATATGTATATGTGTGTGTGTGTGTGTGTGTGTGTGTGTGTGTGTGTGTGTGTGTGTGAGAGAGAGAGAGAGAGAGAGAGAGAGAATCCTCATGTACAATGTATCCAGAAATAAGCTACATAGCTTTTCGATGCATTGCAGATAACACCAAACGTCTTCATTTCCCGCTTGAAAGATACTTTCTCTCCCATCGCTTCCAGAGGAATAAGATACACTGACCAGAATGGATGAGGGTAACTGAATCTGGGTCGTCCTGGGAAATGCAAAACGAGGGAGGATTTTATTTATCTTGTCGTTGCTGCTGAAGTCGCTCTGTCTGTCGAGGAAGAATGCATTTTACCACCATCTTTCTCCACTTTTCTTTATTTTCCAATAGTTTCCCCGCATTTTTTGTCATTCTCCCCTAACTTTCCTTCATCTTGTCTTTCATTTTCACCCTCTCTTTGCTGCTTGTCTCATCTCCCTTCATATTTCATATGTCATTAATGCTTCTCCATCTAATATCATTTCCCTTAGTCTTTCCTCGTCTCCCTCATTTTTTCCTGCATCTTCGCTCGCCTCACTTTAGAAGTCATACATCCTCTCTCGTTTTCATCATTTTTTTCTGCATCATCTTCCATTCTCCTCTTTTCTCAGTTTCATGCATCATCCCGTTCCTTTCTCATTATATTTCTGCATTTTTCACTTTGCTTTTTCCTGCATCTCGTCTTACTTCGCTGTTGAATTTCTTTCATTTTTCCTGTTCCATTCCTCATTAGTCTTTAATCTTTCATCATCATATGTCCTTTCCTCTTTTTTCTTTTCATCTTCCCTCGTATTTCTCCATTGCATTGATTTTTCATTTTTAACCTCTGTTCTCTTTTAATTCTATTACATCTTTTTTTTTTCATTTATCTTGAATTTCTCTTCGCATTTCCGCATTTCTCTTCATTTATATTCGTTTTTATCGTTCTCCATTTTCGTCAGTCTACACGCCTTTTTACTGCGATATCCCTCATATCCTTTCATTTTTCTTGCATCTCTTCTAATTTTCTTACACTTTCGTTTTCCCGCCATCCTCTCACTTATCTTTATACACTTAGAGTATCCTCGCATCTCTCATTTCCTTTCATTGATGTTATGTTCTTTACTGAATCTACTCTCAATTGCTCCATATTTCCTCTTCATTTTCCAACATCTTCATCCATTTCGCTTCGTCAGCTCTTAGTTTTCTTTCATTCTCCCGCCAATTCATCTCTGTTTTTTTCCCTGCATCTTCTCTCATTTCCCTTCCTTTTTTTTTTTTTTTTAAATTGTTTATGCGTCTCTTCAGTTTTCTGATATCTCACATCGTATGTACTCAACTTTACCCCTTTTCTGTCCCCCTACCTCTTTTTTTTAATATTTTCCACGGTATTTTACTGCTCTAAGCCCCCAGTATAACACCAATATATCCGTTATCAATTGCCCTGATATAAGCGAAAATTAGTACTTCAAGCTTCAGTTTATGTTGGTCATATTGTATTGAAAAAATTCTCGAAACAACTAAAGTTAAAGGGACAGAAGATAGAAATTAACCGCTGTTTTTTCACCAGCACCGTGCTGTAAGGACAACTGATTAAATCCTGTAAGTCATTCCGCACACGATAATCAACAACGTTTCTCAGTTTTCCTTGTTAAGCTCCAAGATTTCCTTTTCCTGGGTGTGGTATCATCGAAATGAAAAAAGAGTTGAAAATAAAAATTGTATACCTCATTAACTAAATGAAAATAACAACAGAGAGAACGGGGAAGTCATCGCAGTGGATAAGGTGCACCGAAAATCCGTTGGTTTTTGGAACATTAGGTTGAACTTTACTGAAGGAGGCCATTTTCAAAACTTCCAGATTTACCATAACCGGCTCATTATTGCTGAAGAGAAGAAATTATGTTCTAATTAACTTAATTTTGTCAGTTATTGATAAAGATTTTAAAAATCATTCCGGGAGAGAGTTGCGAATCACCATATACTTTCATAATATTTAATTCCCTGGACTAAAATTCTCTTCCTACAACTTCTTCCTGCCATTTTTACTGGATATCTTCTTAATCCTCTTAAGTCTCTCTCTCTCTCTCTCTCTCTCTCTCTCTCTCTCTCTCTCTCTCTCTCTCTCCTCGTCATTCGACTTCGATCCACTTCCCGTACCCCAGTTATCTTTGTGTTTTATCAGCTTCTAGATTGTTTTGATCTCTTTCAGCCCTCAACGTTTCAAAAAATCCATTTTCCTGTCCTTCAGCTTGTATGTTTTTCGTTACTCTCCAACCATGTCATCTCACAAACTTCAACTTTTCCTTCGGCTTATTCACTTTTATGTCTCAGCTGAAACATTTGTCTATCCACTTCATTACATCTTCTTCCTTTCTGACTCCAGTTTTTTCATTAACCGTCAAGTTTCTTCTTCTCTTCTGCAAGTTTCGCCTCCTCTTTCGCAACATTCAGTTGTCTCCTTTCCCATATTAAAATATTTTCTCCTTCATTTGTCAAAGTTTCCTCATTCACCACCTTGAATGTTTCAACAAACTTCATATGGCTTCTTCCCCTTAATGTTTTCCATCAATTTTTCTAATTGCTCATCCATTTATTCATGTTGGTCTTTTCCTCTCTTTCATTCATACACCTTCTACTTATAAATCTCACACTCTCTCCTACTCCTCAAGTATGTTTAACTATTTCATCATCTTTCGACATTTCCTTCTTCCATTGTAAGTTCCCGCCGTTCTCTAATACATTACCGGGTAAATGTTTCAACGGTCTCTAATTGTTGCCATCAATCTCTTTTTCTGCAAGAGCCTTCAACTTTTCTCTCTCCCAGCCTTAACCACTTACCATTCCACCAGACCACCTGAACTTCTTTTCCTGTATTCTTTCCACCTATTCCATCAGTTACCAACCTTCCCCCCACATCATCCTTAAACCTTCTCATATCATTATATTCTTTTAATGACTCAGCTGTTCACTCCAGTCCTTTCAGCCTCCAGTCCTTTCGACTTCACTCGATTTTCATTTCCGTCCTCCTCCCTAAACTTTCGGTTTCTAAGTTGGCCTCCAACACCTCCTTTCGCCTAAACCTCCAACTTTTCTGGTAACCTTTCTTCAGCTTCATAATTACCATCAATCTCTAAGTTTTCACGTTCCTGTCTCAACCTCTCTTTTCATCTCACCCTTTGTGTCTTCTGCTTCGTGGTCCTTCAGCTTTTCCAGTGGCCTCCTACTCTTCCTTAAACTTCAGTTATTTACTACTGCAGTTTTCATTTTGAGCTTCGGTCTTATATCGCCTTTAACTCACAACTTCTACCTTCTTCCCCCCCCCCCGTTTTCTCATCTGTCCCCTCCGTCTTCAACTTTTCCTTAAACGCAGTCTTCCTACTGCCCACGTGTCACCAACACACTCTTCACAACACACCCCCGTCACATGCATATCCTCAGTTTTAAACCGCTATTAGATTTTTGTTTTATATGTTTACAGAAGGAAACTTACTTTAAAAATAGGAGATTTTTGTCTGTTTCACTGGGTATTTACTGAACTGTAGAATACAAACAACAAGCGCACACACACACACACACACACACACACAGCTACATCAGAAGCAAAACCAAAGTAAAAGATATAATACAATCCATTACGGACGAGAGAATCACCTATACACAAGAGAAAATATTTGTGAAGCTAAAATAAGAATTTCCAATCAGTTTTTACAAAAGAAAAACATTTTGAGAGGGACTATGTGGAACATGCATGTCCACACATACTGCAGATATACAAATAGCAGAAAAAGTAATAAAGGAGGAGTTAAGTAAATTAGACAGAGGAAAAAGCAAATGGTTTTGATGAAATTTCATGTTGGTTTGCTACGAAGATGTGCAAGGGAGTTAAGTAAAGTATTATTTTTAATTTTCAAGAAATCAGCGAGTCAAGGTAAACTACCTAATATTTGGAAGAAAGCAAATATTGTCCCCTTATACAAGAAAGAGAATTGACAAAATCCACTTAACTACCGACCAGTATCACTGACCAGTGTTGTAAGCAAGGTATTAGAAAAACTTATAAGAAAAGCTTGGGTAAATCATCTAGAAGAACACAATATGATAACAGAAAAGCAGTTTGGTTTCAGAAAAGGAAAATCAAGTGTTACTAATCTGTTGAGCTACTATGACAGAGTAACAGAACAGGAAAGAGAAGGATAGGTGGACAGTATCTATTTGAGATTTCAAGAAAGCATTTGACACATTTACATCAAAGACTATTATGGAAACTGTACCAAATCAAGGAGGAATTCCGAGGCAAACTGTTATGCTGGATGCAAGATTTTCTCATAAAAAGAGAAATAGAGAGCCAGTACTAAGGGAAACTTCTCATCATGGAAAGAAGTGACTAATTGAGTACCACAGGGTTCAGTGCTGGCACCAATCATGTTTTTAGTGTATATAAATGATACAGACAGTAACACCGGAAATGAAACCTATCTAAATATGAGTGCAGATGATGCAAAAATACAAAGGAGAATTACTAACACAGACTCTTGTAAAGAGCTACAAGAAGAATTAAATAAACTTCATGAATGGAGTAATACGTGGCAAATGGAGATTCAATGTGGACAAGTGTCATGTAATCAAGTTTGGTAAAAGTGGAAAAAGACCTGATTGGGATTATACGTTAAGAAATAAAACCCTACACACATCAGAAAGAGAGAGAAGGACCTAGGTGTTATTATCAATAACAGACTATCTCCAGCTGACCACATCAGTGAGGAAGATGCAGAACATGTATACACTGCTTGCAAATATGAGAATAGCATTCACATACATAAATAGAGACATGCTAAGAAGGATAATAACATCATTCATAAGACCAACCCTGGAGTATGCATCAGTAGTCTGGAGTCCTCATCTCCAAAAACACATAGACAAGATTGAAAAAGTTCAAAGGACAGCACCACAAGATGGGTACCAAGCTTAAGGGATCTAAAAGCTACGAAGAAAGACTAAATAAACTAAATCTACTAACACTACGGAAAAGAAGGAAAAGAGGTGACATGATAATGCCTGTAAATGCATACCTCAGGGAAGGAGAAAATAGACCTAAATGATTACTTAACATATGGGGAAGCATCAGCAAGAGGACACAGCAAAAAACTGCATAAGAAGAGAGGTGATAAAGATATAAGGAAATTCAGTTTCCCAAACAGAGCAATTGATCAGTGGAATGCACTACCGAATGAAATAGTGTGTGCCAAAACAATTCACAAATTTAAGGATATGTACGATAAATATGGTTTTAAGACACGGGACAGTACGAGCTTGACTCATTCCTGTAAAGATACAATTAGGTAGGTAAGAACACACACACACACACACACACACACACACACACGCGCGCGCAGACATGTTTGTTTGCTGCATTTGAAACACTATAAACTCTAGAGTACTGAACGTTTTATTTTTTTTGTAATAAAATCACCAACGTGGGTGTATTATACCAGACATTGTAACAGAAAAAAAAATAGTAAATATGCATATTTATTCAAATTAACAATTAACATACTAAAGTTAATGCACCTTACTATTACTAAGCCTAATATTAACTCTTAACTCATACAGATAAGACACGTACAGAATTTAGGGAAAAAATCTTGAAAAAAAGAAAAAAACACGTTTGACAAGTTTTTGGAAAAAATTCACCCAAAAAAAAGAAAGGCACAATCAATTTCAACAAAACTTCCCCAAACCCTTCCTAGATATGCTGCTTCTGCTCACAGGGGGTCACCAGTACCCAGGCCATGCACAAACTGTAGCAGGAAGAGAGGTGGCCACAACACTGAACTTGGGTATATCACATGATTATAGAAAATTCCAGGGTGCATAGCAGAGTGACATGACCTACAGCTGTCAAGCTCAGGACAGACAGAAGCTACTGAGGTTACCAGCTGCCTGCCTCCACGGTAATACCACATGTGCACATGACGTCATGGCTCTTGGGTTCGAAAGGAATAATACAGTTGTTCAAGAGTCCAGGAGGTAACCTTATTATGGGTCAGTTGCCTTTTCCAAAACAAGTTAAATTTAAGGCGAGGCCAAACTAGTAGACTCGGTGTTTGTTACCCCCACACAGTCATTGATGGTGGCTAGAATAGGTGCAGAATTAGAACCTACTCAGATAAATGACTTCTTGGATGAAAATATTGAACCTGTACACAAACTGTGGGACCTAGACAGTGTAGGAATACACTCTGAGGAACCAACCCCCGAAAATAAAATAACATTGGACTTGTATAATCAGTCTGTGGTATTTAAGGATAGACAGTATTGGGTAGGATTACCATGGAAACTAAACCATTCAGAGTTACCAACAAATTACCAAGCAGCTAAAGCTCAGTTAAATTCTCTTCTAAGAAAGTTGAGAGACAAACCAGAACATCTGACCTTATATGATAATATTATAAAGGATCAATTGAAGAATAAATTTATAGAAAAGGTAATATACCCTGTTAACCACAAAGAACCCCACTGTAGGGGATCACCTTGACGTGGTGGTGGGGCTTGAAGCATGGTTGGCAGTGCCACCTACTTGGGAGGCAAGCCTACCTTTGTAGGGTTTGGCATTTGTCGGCCTTGTGGACCAAGCACCCTCTACATCACTGGTAGAGTAGGCCTACTGATGATGTCAGTCCCTGTCCATTTGCCATCTAGGGCGGGACTGTTGCCTCCCCACGTGTTTGCCGTGCGTGGCGTCCCGTAATGCTGGGAGACGGGAGTCCTGGTGGTTGAGCGATGCAGCATGGTGCGCCCTGCAGCTAGCAATACACCTCTTTGGTCCCTTATTCTGGCTAGACGGGAGGCCTGGTTGTGCCCGACCAGGTCAATCGGCTGGTCACTGACTAGCCATCCAGGCTAGTCACCTAGTGGTTTAGGGTCAATCGGGCACTGGGGGACCTGGTGGCTCCTATCGTCCTGGAGTCACCCTTGTCAGGGTCCCTTGGTGGTTACCTGCTTATACTTCCCCACTACCTCTGGGGTCACCAGTGGTGCTTTCCCTGGCATATGGCCTCCTGTTGTTGGGCTCCATGGTGGGTGGAGGGGTGGGGGAATGAAGGTGGTTCTCTTTGATTATGGCTTGTAAAATTTTTGCAGCTGACGACCCTCGTTCCGTCCCTGACCATCCTTTTCAGTCTCCCTCCTGTGCACCTCTTGTGCCTCTGGCTGGTGAGGCCCACATTGCCACCCTGGAACCATACCTGCCTGGTTCCAGTGGTTTACGGTCAGTGGCCACTACAAAGAGGAGCCGGCAACAGACAACAACATATAGTGGACATGCCCGTGAGGTCCTGCCGGGTGTCTTTGAGGGGGTTGATTTCCCAAGGTACTACACCATTCGTACTTTGGATGGTCAGCCTATTGGGAATTTGGATATTTTTGCGGTTCATCGGCGCATTATGTCAATCTGTGGGAGAGAGCCGAAGATTTCACCTCAGGGGGATGGTAGCCTACTTGTGGAGGTTACATCCCCTGAAGAGGGCTCCGGGCCGGCTGCCCAGTGTAAGGACCCGGATGCGCTATTTACTTGTGTCCCTCATGCTTTTTTCAGTGATAGTCGAGGTGTTGTTTTCTCCAAAGACTTACTTCGCTACAGTGAAGAGAAGCTGCTTGAAGAACTCCAAGTCCACAGG
Source organism: Coenobita brevimanus (assembly GCF_032717465.1). Classification (NCBI taxonomy): domain Eukaryota; kingdom Metazoa; phylum Arthropoda; class Malacostraca; order Decapoda; family Coenobitidae; genus Coenobita; species Coenobita brevimanus. The sequence goes on from NC_137032.1 coordinate 17,876,283, forward strand.
GTGGTTAAAGTGGAGAGGTTTCGGAAGAAGGTTGATGGTGTACTTACCCCAACTCCATCCTTGTTGCTGACGTTCGACTGTAATGTTCTCCCTTCATCCATCAAGGTCCCCGCTGAGGGGGGTCACCTTGACGTGGTGGCGGGGCTTGAAGCGTGGCTGGCAGTGCCACCTACTTTGGAGGCATGCCTACCTTAGTAGGGTTCGGCATTTGTCAGTGTCGTGGACCAAGCACCCCCTACATCACTGGGTATGTGCCAACCCCAAAGCGATGTTTCCACTGTCAGGGTTATGGCCATGTTAACCCCTTTTGCCGCAGAGCACAGGCTGGCCTTCCTGGTGTATGTGTTTCCTGTGGCGGACCAAGCCATACCAATGACTGTCCAGGGGCCCTTAAATGCTATCATTGTGGGGGTCCTCATGCTGTGAATTCTAAAAACTGCCCTCGCTACTGCCTGGAAAAGGAGATTTTGTCTATTAGAACAACTGAGAGGGTTTCATTTCCTGAAGCTAAGAAGAGAGCCCAGACTCTCTTTTTCCAGCCGGGAGTCACTTATGCTGCTGTCCTTTCTGGAGTGTCGGTGCGGCGCCCTGTATCTCAGAGGAAGCCTCAACCCATTCCAGTGCCCTCTCCTTCGACAAGTGATTTACAGATTGATGTCCCCAAGGGTAGTACTGTTTGTGAGACTGAACCTCGCCCACCTTCTAAACTTGCAGTTTCTCCCCACATTTCCGTGGCTGACTCCTTGCACAATTCTGTTGTGGTGGCAGATGTCCACACCGACCGAACTCCTCCTGTCTTACGCAGTGTGGCCGAGGCTTCATCTATACCTAGCAAACGCCAACGTTGTTCGTCAGAGTCCTCTGAGACAGAGGACCGACCACCTAAGGTGTCTGTTGTCGACCCTTGTGTCGACCCCTCTCCTGTTCCCTCTGCCCCGCAGGCTGGGGAATTTAGCCAGGTGACAGCTGAAGCTGATGGTCCACATATGGTTCAGTCCCCACTTGGGGAAGTTGTTGGACAAATTGTTGGCGCTTCAGATCTAAAGCATAAGATGCCATCCTCAGGAGTGGTTTAGAGGTGCAGACAGGATCCTCGAATTGTTAAACTGGCTGGCTAAGGTGGCGCAGATATGAACCCCATAGAAAATATCTGGGCCAATATGGTTAACAGCTGGAAGCCAGAGATGGAGAGGACACAAGATGCAATAATGGTTCACACACTTGCCTAGTGGGAAACGCTGCGGAACAGGCCACTTCTCGTCCGGAATCATGTTGCCTCCATGCCTGACAGGCTGTGGGCAGTGATAGAAAAGGAAGGCGGCTGGACGCAGTACTAGGCTTGTTAATGTGATAGTGTAAATATGTGGGTCGTTGGTCTTTATTCTTAATGTAAATATGCCAGTGTTGAAATATATATATTTCTTTATACATGTGCTCTTGTTTACTTAATATATATTTTGTAGGTTAAGAAAGCCCTAAGAGCGGTCATCTTAGTACCCAAATACATTAATAATGTAAATTATATGCATCTTGATGACAATCCTTTCGTTAAGAATACAAGAACTTAGCAATTTACCACTGAAAAATTTATATATATATATATATATATATATAATGTATAATTATATATATAATTATATATTACCGTACTAATTTCCACCAATATTCTTTTCTTTATCCTTGTCTTGCCTAGTTGGCCTTAACGATACGAAGATCAACAGTGCAAAACTTATTTAGCTTAATGGATAACCATTCACTCTGCTTGCTTTCAAAATTATGCCGCTTGGCAGGCCTTCCTGCTCGTTTTCTCGCATGGATTTCCTTAATGAATCCCGTATGTCTTCTATCACACCTGGCCTGATACTACTCATTCTTCTGACATTGATATGGTGACAATAAAAATAAAGACAATTATATGTATAGGATTATAATTACCCCCTGGGGGAGGGGGGGAAGTTAAAATTCCACCCAAGTATCCCTTGCATGTCGTAAGAGGTGATTAAATAGGGAGCTTTTTCTCCTCCCTGCCTCTTCATTCTTTGTTGTTATTTTTCTGTCCCACCCCTTGCCATATTTTCTTCAGATCTCCTTTCTTTTTATTCTGCTGCAATATTGTGATACGTGGGTTGCGGCCAACATGCACTCCCCAGTATACAGTATTGCAGCATCATTTATGTATGGCTTTCACTCTGTCAAGCTCTCCCATTAAGCAGCTCTCCCACTGGCTCGATCAGCTGCAGGAAACCGGTCACATGGAATTGTTGCGTGCCATAGGTTGCAATGACCAAGACCAAATGAGTATAGAATAATATATAGGATGTCCTAGGTCGTATGTGCCACACTTACCGAACGACTTAATTACGTTAATCTAAGAATACAATATTCTATGGTGAAATATCCAAAACTATTTATTAAGCCAAGCATTAAATTAACAGTATAAATGGGGACTCCCCTTAAATATAGCGTAATTAAGTTGTTCCTGAAGTATGATGATTTATATCTTATTATATATTATTATATTATATATCATTGGACCTTGGTCAGCGAGACCTGTGGCACACAACGATAACTATCTGTGCGACCGTTTTCATGCAGCGGGCGGAGCCTGACCCAGAACCAAATTAGCAAGTCCAGTGTACAAACCTCCAGCTATACTGATGAACTCATATTTCATTGCCGTTATCGCTTTATTTAAAGACTTTTACTATTGTAAATTAGCAAAAACCGATTTGTAAGTAACAGGAATAATAACCTTCATTCTGTTATTCAGATGGTCAGTGCCAGCCAATATTTCCAAAGTTGTCACGCCCCACCCAACTCCGTACTACCCCGCCATCTATGGGATGAACTTAGACGCTAACTGAGGTTCACTGGGGAGGAAGAGAATTGAAGATCTGAACTTTCGTCGAGCATGTGTACAGACTGCTACACTGATGCCAGCACCGATACCCACCTCTCGCGGCTAGGTGGCCCAGTCGGAACATTGGGCAACTGTACTTAGGTAAATACATGAATGCTTTAGTACGTACATAGGAGTGTATCCAAATATGTGCATGGGCGTGTACGTAGGTATGTATATGGATGCATAGGTAGGGACGTACATACATTCACACATAAATATATGCGTACATAATTATGTGCTTGGATGTGTACGTAAGTACGTACTTAGAACCAGACGTATGTACATAGTATGTATGTAAGTACGGTACGTACATAGGTACGTGTACATTCCCTTCATGTCGCACATCTCACAGTTGTTTTGATCGGGGGTCATGTAATCAATACAATGTGCCTCTATTTCCGAATCACGATCCTGTAAGGGTGGTCTGGAGGACCCTTAGCGAAAGGGAGAAGCTACGACAAAAAATGGCGGCCGACACAGTTTGTGCATGCCGGTGTAATGCCGAAAGGGAGCGGCGCGACCGGTATGGGAGCCGCCAAGAGCGTGCGACCGTTTGTGAATCCGGGCCCTGGCTGGCATGTGAGACGGGTAGAAGGCATACTGGGGAGGGGGGAGGGGGAAGAGCGGAAAGACAAGAGGGATGAGAGGCGGTTAGTGAGTTAAGTAATACAAGGCAATGTTTTATTATAGTATAATATATATTTAGAGAGAGAGAGAGAGAGAGAGAAATAAACTTACCAGTATATAGAATAATCCCCATTGGATCTGTGACCGCACTTTACACTAATATACATAGCTTAGTGAAACAGGTCGTTACGATACTATGTACAATTTGTGTTTTGTAAGGAACTGTCGAAGATCAGGTGAATATGATGCTGCTGCCCTCAAGGGGAGGTGTCAGTTGCCGAGCGGGCGCGTGTCCCTTGAATGTTTAGGTTCGTGTGTGTGTGTGTGTGTGTGTGTGTGTGTGTGTGTGTAAGATATAAGATAAATGCATCATGATCCCGTTTACCCTCTCTAAATGTCTGCTTATGTCACTAGGTTTTGTTTGTCAGATATAGTGATTCATTTGGTACGTTGCTTGAGATATGAAATACTTGATGCATTTCCATTTATTATTTGTATTTGACTTGTGTCGTCGTTCCATCTATTCACGTTAGAATATGTGCATTGCACTGGGAAACAACAGCTAATACATATACACACATTAGAACCATGATTGTATGAATATACGACATCATATTTAGGAGATTATGACATGCTAAAATTTCACCTGATAGGTGAAGGAGAATATAACATGCTAAAATTTCACCCGATACTGTATACTGCAATGGGGAGGATATCTTTCAACACATGTTGCTTAGTATTTCCATGACTCTTTAACCTCTCCAGTTGCAACTGTTAATTATTTAAGATAGCAGTGGTTAGTTCGTAATGAAATTCCAGGAAATAATAAGAATGGGGGGGGGTGCCTCATCCTAATTACACAAACAATGCTTATGACTATTATCACATACCCAGCAACACTGAAATATTTATGATTAATATTCACAAGTGTGTAAATGAAATGTTTCTGATAACCGTGAGAATTAACCTCTGGAAGTGTCATAAAATGACTTTGTAGTTACTTGTAGTGGAGTTATATATATATTAGACTTGTGGACGAGCGGTTGTTATACTTGAGTAGCTTTGTAAGTAGATAATCTTCTTTCCCATTTGTCATGTAGTGACAGGAGAGGTAAAGAATTGTATGGGACTATTTTTATTTGTCTTGGAAATATTAACAAGTCTCTCACACAGAGCGAAGTATAAAGTAGAGTCCCTGTCTCCCTGTCTCTCTCTCTCTCTCTCTCTCCCAAGTTGCCAAGCCCTTCTCCCTGCGACCTGTCTGTTCTATGGCTAGCTTCCTTCTGAGCTCTCTTTCCTAAATTCTGGTGAAACAGGGGACGTATCACGTGTGTTCCTTGTGATTGGAAAGTTCTAGAAGCCTGTGTGTGAGTATGTGTGTATGTGTGTGTATGGTCAACAAGGCTTTGTTCACCGGTGAATTGCTGACAACTAACTGCATCATCTCCTTACTGGCTACTTCGTAATCTGTCGTCAGCTTTTCCTCAGTGTAACTTGCAAGATCATTTCCCATTCCCAGGCTCGCATAGAGCTGTCTATCTGTCTATTTATCTATCTATCTATTATGATTTGTAATTATAATATGGAGTCCTAATATATGCTCGGTCACGCGAAAATGGCGTACCATCGACAGTTAATAGTCATAACATATTAATACATATTATATACACATTATAATGAACTTATAAGCTAATTAAGTGAAGTACATAATATTGTAAAAGTAACATAATTGTATGAATATTGTATACATATAATATTTATAGTAAATAGTGATTATTCAGTAATATTACATTTTAAACAAGTTGTATACATATTTGAATAAATGCATTAACAGTAAATTATTTAACTGTAATACAGTATGTACTTGGGTTATTGTAGTGAAATGCATAATTGTGTTGGCCTTATAACTGTAGTTACATTTTGTTAATGCAACTGTTAGATAAGTGTCTTGGCCTTATAATTGTAGTTAAAGTTACATAAAAGTTACATCTTGTTAATGCAACTGTTAATTGGCAAAGTGTAACATAATGCAATCGTTTGTCGTTACATAATTGTTACATATTGTTTGTAGTTACATAATTGTAGTTAAAGTTACATAAAAGTTACATCTTGTTAATGCAACTGTTACATAAATGGTACACATTGTTTGTAGTTACATAATTGTAGCAAGTGTAACATAATGCAATCGTTTGTCGTTACATAATTGTTACATATCGTTTGTAGTTACATAATTGTAATAAGTGTAACATAATGCAATCGTTTGTCGTTACATAATTATAATATGGAGTTACATAATTGTTACATATCGTTTGTAGTTACATAATTGTAGCAAGTGTAACATAATGCAATCGTTTGTCGTTACATAATTGTAATAATTGCAGTCCTGACATATGAATCCGGTCATGCTGCGGTCGATGATAGTGATGATGTGTCATGCCACTTGCTTGTGGAGACAACAATTTGCTTTTTTGTTTGTAGTTTATGTGGTACTTTGACATATGTAGTAACACTCACACTTATTTTCATTTGTTTGTTATGTGATCTTACTCTATTTCTCTTTTTTCTTTCTTACTTTTTCTTTCTTTCTTTTTTTTTTTGTATGTATTGATTTTCTATAGTTTGTTTTTCTTCGCTTGTGTACGCTTTTTCCATGTTGTTCATGGTTGCATAATTACTGGCTAATTTCCTTGGGATACTTTTTTAAAGTTTAGTTTATATTGCACAGGTATTACTGAAAATGATATAATATAGTCCTATATTTTGTTATTTTATATAAAAAAAATATATATATACACTATATACAGTATTAACTATATACACTGACTTGTTGTTCACTTGTACCTATCGTGGGTAATATGTGTGTCAGCACTGTGTGGAAATCATTGTCTTCACGATTGTGTTGAAGCTGTTCACTCTTGCTAACGTCATTTGTGTTGGCCATTTTTTTTTTCCTCTAGTTTACCTTGTAACTTAATTTATATGTTTCCACTAGGTAGTTTTAATTAATAAATGTTTAATACAGTTCTTTTAATCGCTCACTGAGTAACTGTGATGGTATATTTTCTTTATTAATTTCTAGATATAATAATGTATAGCTGTATTTATGAAACACGTATTTTATGTAGGTATAAATGGTAACACTCGTTGGTAGTAAATAAATGTTATAATAAATGAATGAATATATACAGTGTAGAATATTTATTGTTGGTGCAAGGATTTAATGATTGAATTATGAAGATAATTGAAGTACGAATATGTATTTAAGCTGTAACTATACAGCACGTTTTATATGTTTGTGCAGAAGCTTATTGTCTATCACTGTGTATTGTATAAATGAAGTAACTATGTAACTCACTAATTTTTACCGTGGTGGGAATGGTGTGAGTGGTGCTGCAGGTGGTGAGTTGACTGACGTGGTGTCTTTTCAGCAAGCATGCATGATGACGTCGACTTCCCACACTGGTAGCTGTGGTGAGTGAATGAGTAGCGATGAGTAACTTGAGTGAAGATGAGTGAGTAAGATGAGTTATGAGTCGTGTCTCACTCTTCGTTTGTTTGTTCCGTTTTTCTTTGTCGATGTTTTCTCGGTCCTTTTCTCTTGTGATTTACTCGTTGTGAGATGAAGACTGCCGCTACTTGTAGGTGCGTGTAGAAGATTATACAGACGACTCGTAGAGTTGTTACTTGTAGTTGATTGTAGATGGTTGTAGTTCGTTGGTTCGTCGTAGAAATTTCAAGATTGTTTGTATCAGTACTTTGTTAAACTACTTGCAAGACGTCGTGTGATCACTTCTACATCAGCGTGATGATCGTGGAGACGGAGGGGGGGTTAGAGAGAACTGTCAGGAGCTGGTTGTGTTGTTGGTTGTGAGAGGTATTTTTATTGTTTTCAATCTTGATATTTTGTAGGAATTCACTGTTGATTCGTAGACGAGGTTCGTATACGTTCACTGCTACCAAATGTCATAAAAGACTTTGTAGTTACTTGTAGTGGAGTTATATATATATTAGACTTGTGGACGAGCGGTTGTTATACTTGAGTAGCTTTGTAAGTAGATAATCTTCTTTCCCATTTGTCATGTAGTGACAGGAGAGGTAAAGAATAGTATGGGACTATTTTTATTTGTCTTGGAAATATTAACAAGTCTCTCACACAGAGCGAAGTATAAAGTAGAGTCCCTGTCTCCCTGTCTCGCTCTCTCTCTCTCTCTCTCTCTCTCTCTCCCAAGTTGCTAAGCCCTTCTCCCTGCAACCTGTCTGTTCTATGGCTAGCTTCCTTCTGAGCTCTCTTTCCTAAATTCTGGTGAAACAGGAGACGTATCACGTGTGTTCCTTGTGATTGGAAAGTTCTAGAAGCCTGTGTGTGAGTATGTGTGTATGTGTGTGTGTATGGTCAACAAGGCTTTTTTCACCGGTGAATTGCTGACAACTAACTGCATCATTTCCTTACTGGCTACTTCGTAATCTGTCGTCAGCTTTTCCTCAGTGTAACTTGCAAGATCATTTCCCATTCCCAGGCTCGCATAGAGCTGTCTATCTATCTATTTATCTATCTATCTATTATGATTTGTAATTATAATATGGAGTCCTAATAGAAGGAAACCGAGGGAAAACAAAAATTAACACAAGAGTTTATTTAATAGCCAGTCCAACTTCCACCCATTTCAATAACGGCGCGAGACTTTTTTTTTTTTATGCGAGGAAGAAGGAACCAAAGGCCATGGCCCGCAGTAACAGTTCCCTCCAAGAGAAAAACAAAATACAATAGAGAGCCAAATTCAAGATCCGATCATTTTGAGATGCCTGGACACACTGCGTTTGAAAGACTGGAGATCATAGGCAGCAGGAAATACAGATAGAGGGAGACAGTTCCTGAGCTGACCTGTTGCATAAATGAAAGACTGGGAGTAACGGTTAACTCTTGCATTAGAGAGTTGGACAGAAAAGGGATGAGAGTTTGCTGCCAGACGGGTGCTACGCGCCCGTCGTAGAGGTGGAGGAATGCAAGCAGACAGTTCAGAGGAGCAGTGACCATTAAAGTAGCGATAGAAAAGAGATAAAAATGCAACAGTGTGGCGAAGAGACAGAGGTTGAAGGGAGTCAGTAAGAGGAGGAGAGTTAATGAGACAAAAAGCCTTTGACTCCACCCTATTGAGAAGAGCTGTATGTGGGGAGCCTCCCCACACATGAGAGTTGTACTCCACACAGGGGCGGATAAAACCTCTGTATAGAGTCAACATTTATGCAGGGGTAAAGAAAGAGCGGAGTCGGCTTAGCACACCCAATCTCTTGGAAGCAGATTTTACAAGAGATATAATATGGTCTTTCCAAGATAAGTCCCGAGTAAATGAAACCCCAAGCATGTTCAAGGATGATGCAGGATTAAGCTGAATATTATTAAACATTAATGGGTATACCTGTGGAAGATTTTGTCAGGTTGATAGGTGTAAGAACTGAGTCTTAGATGCATTAAAGACAACCATATTATTTTTACCCCAGTCAGCGATACGAGCCATGTCAGACATTAGGTGTGCCATAGCCTCATCCCTTGTTTCTTGAAGTAACTGTTGAGATGGGCGTTGCGGGAACTGAATGGAAAGGTGAAGGGTGGAGTCATCAGCGTATGAGTGGATAGGGTTAGATGTACAGCTTAGATCATTGATGAATAAAAGGAAGAGAGTTGGTGACAGGACAGAGCCCTGAGGAACACCACTGATGATAGGTCTAGGAGAAGAACGATGGCCGTCTACAACAGCGGCTATAGAACGACCAGAAAGGAAGCTAGCGATGAAGGCACAGATAGAAGGATAGAAACCGTAGGAGGGCAGTTTGGAAATTAAAGATTTATGCCAGACTCGATCGAAAGCCTTTGAGATGTCAAGTGCAATGGCAAAGCTTTCGCCAAAGTCCCGAAAGGAGGATGACCAGGAGTCTGAAAGGTAGGTGAGAAGATCGCCAGTGGAGCGTCCCTGACGGAACCCATACTGACGATCGGAAAGAAGGTTGTGATAGGAAAGATGCCTTAAAATTTTTCTATTAAGAATTGACTCGAAAACTTTTGAAATACAGGATATTAAAGCAATTGGACGATAGTTGGAGGGTTGGGAGTGGTCACCCTTCTTTGGGACTGGCTGAATGAGAGCAAACTTCCAGCATGAAGGAAAGGTACAAGTTGACAGACAAAGGCGAAAGAGTTTGCCTAGGCAGGGTGTAAGCACAGAAGCACAGTTCTTGAGAACAACAGGAGGGACCCCATCAGGCCCATATGCCTTGTTAGTACTGAGGCCAGTGATGGCAGAAAATACATCAACTGAAGAAATTTTAATGTCAGCCATGAGGAAGTCAGAGAGGAGAAGTGATGGAGGAACAGCACCGGAATCGTCTAAGGTGGAATTGGAGGAGAAAGTCTGTGCGAAGAGATCTGCTTTATCAGTAGAAGAAATAGCTACAGAACCATCAGAGTAGAAAAGAGGAGGGAAGGATGATGAGGTAAGTTGTTAGAAAGATTTTTGGCAAGGTGCCAGAAGGAGCGGGAAGAATTCGAGTTGGAGAGTTGAGAGCATTTGGTATGGATGAAATTATTTTTAGTAGAGCGAAGAACAGACTTAGCACGATTCCGGGAAGAAACGTAAAGATGATGTGATTCAGGGGTGGGTTGGCTCCAGTACCTTTTGTAGGCCTTCTCCTTGTTGCGGACAGCATTAGAACAAGCGTGATTAAATCAAGGCTTTCTTGCGTTAGTCAAAGGATATGAGAAAGGAATGTATGCTTCCATGCCCGAGAGAATAACCTCTGTAATGCGCAAGGCACACTCAGATGGCTCACGGCCATGGAAGCAATAATCATTCCAGGGAAAATCAAAGAAGTACTGCCTGAGGGCCCCCCAGTTCGCGGCTCCAAAATGCCACAGACGACGTTTCCCTGGAGGGTCCACAGGCCGTACTGGAGTGATAGGACAGGTTAAGGTAATAAGGTTGTGATCGGAGGAGCCCAACGGAGAGAAAAGATTAACAGCGTAAGCAGAAGGATTAGTTGTGAGGAAGAGGTCAAGTATGTTGGAGCTCTCTCCAAGGCGGTCAGGGATACGGGTAGGGTGCTGTACAAGCTGATCTAGGTCATTAAGGATAGAAAAGATGTAGACTTGTTCACCAGGTGGATCCGTGAAAGGAGAGGAGAGCCAAAGGTGGTGGTGAACATTGAAATCTCCAAGAATGGAGATTTCAGAGAAAGGAGAAATGGACAGAATGTGTTCCATCGTAGAAGTAAGATAGTCGAAGAATTTTGATAGTCAGTAGAATTAGGGGATAAGTAAACAGCACAGATATATTTAGTCAGAGAATGACAGGAAAGCCGAAGCCAGAGTGTGGAGAATTCAGAAGAATCAAGTTCAGGAACACGAGAGCAAGATAAGTCGTTGCATATGTATACACAACAGCCACCTTTGGCTTTGAAATGAGTATAGAGAAAGTAGGAGGATACAGAAAAGGGTTTGCTGTCGGTTGCCTCAGACAGCTGAGTCTCCGTCAGAAAAAGAAGGTGAGGTTTAGAGGAGGAGAGGTGGTGCTCAACAGAGCGAAAGTTAGATGAAAGGCCGCGAATGTTGCAGAAATGAAGAAGAAGAGAGTCAGACAGTGGTTCCAGGCACCTTGAGTCGTCACCGGGAGAGGGGCAGATGGCGGGGGCATTTATGGTCCCCCCCCCTGGGGACTCCGAGGCTTGATTAGTAGACGCCATTTTTGTTGATTTTTGAATAGGAAGTGTAATGTGTACTGTGCATGTAGTTTGGTGAAGATAGTTAGAGAAATTTGTACTGGAGAGCATGCTGGCCTACTCTCTGTGTAACTGAGACACTGAAAAAGTTCAGCAAAGGGGGATGGTCAGGAACTAGTCCTGAGGGCTGATGAAACGGGAGCTCCAGCACTCCCTGTCATCAGCTTACCATCCACCTCGGGAGTACTGCCCTGCTTGACTGGTGCTACAGTCTACTGCCTGGCACTTATGTAACAAGACGTCACACAGTCTCTGGTAGGCGCCTGTGGGTCTCCCACGATTCAGAGAAGTGTGCCATGAGCTCCCCCGTGTTCCTCTCCCGTGCCATATCTCAAGTGTTTACCATCTGTGCCCAAACGTGTTCAATTACTTTCATATCAGCTCCTTTGCTGGGCAGTTCCAGGAGCTGAAGGTGGTCCTGTTCGTCAAACCAGCTTCGAGCGGTGCGAGCTGTGGACGGGACACCTGGCGTGTATGAACAGTATGGGACCAGGTGGAAAAGGGAAATCCTTCTCACGAAGGGATGGCAAGAAGGACTCTTGAAGCACCTCGATGTATTTATCTGCTGTGATGCGCCCCTCAGTTTCGAACACATCACCTGCTCCGTGCAGCGATATCCAGCCTCATACATTGCAGGTGACGTTGTCAGAACGAGCTACCTCCATGATGTTACGACGCTCGTATCTGCAAGCATATTATGAGGTAGAGGACTCTTGACGTTTGTATATTTCTTTCTTGTATATTACGCCTAAAACTGTGCATAAACATTCTGCATTCATATATGTATTAGTCCATAAACATACATTATAACAAATCCCTTTTCGCCTGAGCAGCAATGTAATGTTCATGCATAAACCGGCAAACCATCCGTAATTACCACCTCGTCCACACTTCACGACCGTTTACCAGGCATGGAGCACTTAGTACCCCTAGACCGCAGTTGAACCAACGCTGTCGATATTGACATATTAACTGAATATTCCATATGAATATCTGTTACCTCCGTAAAGAACACTAAGATTTTTGCATGCCATATGATTTGTTATACCTGGTGCTATTTTTCATGAACTCAGATATTTGAAATTGTATTTGTTTTTTTTTTTATGTAATTGTTTTTGTATACCGATATGTTATCTATATGTAATGAACTGTTAGGTATTAATTTTTACATATTTCATTACCTGATCTCCAAGGTGGTAATTATTTACAGAACACTAAGGGAATTAATGCACATGCTTATGTTCATGGGAAAATTGGACAAACTGGTTGTTTAAATATTTCAGTACATTGTAAGTGTTTATTGTTTACAAGTCAGGTCAACGTAACATTCAGGTAAGTAAATGTAAAAAATAACTTATCCAGTTACAGTTGATGCGTAATTGTCAAAAGCCTGCTGTTTACATCACCATTATTCACTGCAACATAATTACCTGGCTGCAGGTCCTGGTGCATTATAAAAAGTCTCCAGACCCATTTACACTCAGTTTTGCAACTGCATGACATCTCTTTCCCCCTATCGTATAGCCACATTTATAGTCCTCCACCAAAGTCTTCCACAAACAATTAGGCTGCAGCTTGTTAACTGAGATTTGATGAACATACCTGGTGTTATTTACTCTCCACCAATGGTCTTGACCATGAGAAGTAGAGGAGAATATTTTCTCATTTGTGAATAGTGCACATCCACAAAACTCAAGGTCTCGTTCAACATGAGTTGTGCAAATTTCAGCCTCCCGGCTCTGTGAGCTTCAGTCAGTTTCTCCTTCTGTGTGGGAATTCCGTGATGTACACCCCTCTCGTGCAGCCTGCGCCTTAAAGTCATTGCGTTGACATCCAACTGCAGGTTCTGTGCGATAGCCACGGCGTTAGTGTGAGGGTCTGCTTCAGCTGCTGCCACAATAATGCCATCCTGTTCCGCGTTTGTCCTCCGACGCGCTCCTGTTCTCACTGTTAGGAAACCAGTACAGTGGGTCTCATTTCATTCATTAAAATGCAAAACAATCATAAAAGAATGGATAAAAGTAAACCTACTACAAAACTAACTCATAATCAAACACTTCCATCTACACTTTATTCAAATACAATGCACAACCGACAGACAGTGATTAACAATTGACACGTTGGACACAGAAACATTGACAATTGCTAAGTAGGTGTTCGAGAATTGTGAGTATTTGGAAAGACGATTTAATATTAGTGTTATGAGGGGAGTAGTGTGTCGACATCACCTCACGGCACTGGGTTGAGGTTGGTGAGTGAGAAGCCAGGCAAGCATAGCAGATGCATGGAGGAGGGTGAGGGTTATATAGAAGATGGGAGCGGTGGGTGTCGCTGCCAAATATCTTAAAGATATTGAAGCACTTGGTTATACTAGTGTGAATATCAAGGTAAAATTGGTGGGACATGTGGCAGAGTTAGTAGACGGGGGGGGGGGTGATAATGAGGATTTGAGGGGAGGCTGATAATGAGGATGGAGAGGAGAGTGATTTGGGTGATGGAGTATGGTGTATCAAGATAAGAGGATTTAGATGAGGGCAGAGGGCATGGTGACATATTAAAGTAGGTAGAGGTGTAATATTACACTGAGACATGCGCTGATTAACAGACTTGGCTGTTAGAACCAGCAGTATAGATAGTGTTGTTTTGTAGAAGCAAACCATCGTTTAGTCAGGATAATTTGTCTAGGTCATAATATCTTTGGGATTAAACATTGTTTTGTCTTCTCACGTCGTATTTACACTCACCAATCTCACCCCAGTGCGGTGAGGTGATGTCGACACACTACTCCCTCATGACACTATTATTAAATCATCTCTCCAAATACTCACAAGTTTCGAACGCCTACTTAGCAATTGTCTGCAATTGTTTCTGTGTCCAACGTGTACCAATTTTCAATCACTGTCTGTCTGTTGTGCATTATATTTGAATGAAATGTAGATGGAAGTAATGTTTGATTATGCATTAGTTTTGTAATAGGTTTACTTTTACCCATTCTTTTATGATTGTTTTGTACTTTAATGAATGAAATGAGACCCACTGTACTGGTTTCCTAACAGCGAGAACAGGAGCGCGTCGGAGGACAAACGCGGAACAGGATGGCATTATTGTGGCAGCAGCTGAAGCAGACCCTCACACTAACGCCGTGGCTATCGCACAGAACCTGCAGTTGGATGTCAGCGCTATGACTGTAAGGCACAGGCTGCACAAGAGGGGTATACATCACAGAATTCCCGAACAGAAGGAGAAACTGACTGATGCTCACAGAGCCGGGGAGGCTGAAATTTGCACAACTCCATGTTGAGCGAGACCTTGAGTTCAGGGGACGTGCAGTATTCACAAATGAGAAAATATTCTCCTCTACTTCTCATGGCCAAGGCCATGTAAATAAAACCAGGTAGGTTCATCAAATCTCAGTTAATAAGCTGCAGCCTAATTGTTTGTGGAGGACTTTGGTGGAGGACTATAAATGTGGCTATACGATAGGGGGAAAGAGATGTCATGCAGTTGCAAAACTGAGTGTAAATGGGTCTGGAGACTTTTTGTAATGCACCAGGACCTGCAGCCAGGTAATTATGTTGCAATGAATAATGGTGATGTAAACAGCAGGCTTTTGACAATTACGCGTCAACTGTAACTGGGTAAGTTATTTTTTACATTTACTTACCTGAATGTTACGATGACCTGATTTGTAAACAATAAACACTTACAATGTACTGAAATATTTAAACAACCAGTTTGTCCAATTTGCCCATGAACATAAGCATGTGCATTAATTCCCTTAATGTTCTGTAAATGATTACCACCCTGGAGATCAGGTAATGAAATATATAATAATTAATACCTAACAGTTCATTACATTTAGATAACATATCGGTATGCAAAAACAATTACATAAAAAAAAGCAAAGAAACAATTTCAAATATCTGAGTTGATGAAAAATAGCACCAGGTATAACAAATCATATGGCATGCAATAATCTTAGTGTTCTTTACGGAGGTAACAGATATTCATATGGAATATTCAGGTAATATGTCAATATCGACAGCGTTGGTTCAACTGCGATCTAGGGGTATTAAGTGCTCCATGCTTGGTAAACGGTCGTGAAGTGTGGACGAGGTGGTAATTACGGATGGTTTGTCGGTTTACGCATGAACATTACATTGCTATCTATCTATTCTATCTATAGCCCGACGCCCTAATCCCGCAAAGGGTGGCAGCAGACAAAACGCCTCCAAGTCACTCTGTCACCCACCATTTGACTCCCCTCCCCCCAACTCACCCCCCCCTCCCTCATATACCTCTCAACTCCATCCCTCCACCTCATCCTCGGTCTACCCCTCCCTCTCCCTCCCTCCACCTCACCTACATACACCCTCTTAGTCTTTCATTCTCCATTCTCTCCACATGTCCAAACCACCTCAGTGTATTTCTCCTAATCTTTTCAACCACATCCACATCTACCCCACAACGTTCCTTCACTTCTTCATTCGTCAACCTGTCCCTCCACGCCACTCCACATGCTCCTCTCAAGTAACTCATTTCCACTGCTCTCACTCTTGACTTGTTCCCCTCTTGCAAGGTCCACGCCTCGCTTCCATACGTCAGGGTAGGGATCACAATACCATCATGCAGTGACTTCTTAACTTCCATACTCACCTCCCTATTTCTCATCACTGCTTTCAGTGTACCAACAACCTTTCTTCCCTGCTGTACCCTTTCACGTACTTCATCCCCCAAAGTTCCATCCTTACTCATCACACTACCCAAGTACTTGAATGCACTCACATTCTCCATATCCTCACCATCCAACCTCACTGCACACTCTGTGACTTCATTCCTCTCAAACACCATAACTTTACTTTTGTTTACATTAACTTTCACCTTCCTCCTTCTACACACTGTCCCAAATTCATTCACCAAACCTTGCAACTCCCATTCATCTTCACTCAACAATACTGTATCATCAGCAAACAGCAACACCGGAAGCTTCCAAATCTCACCCTCATTCATTAGGGCCACCCCCACATCCACTGCCCTACCTTGCACCTCCTTTACAACCCCATCCATATATATATATTAAACAGCCATGGAGACATCACACACCCCTGTTTCAGTCCCACATTGAGATCAAAGAACTCACTCAGCTCACCATCCACTCGCACCGTAGCCCTGGCTCCCTCGTACATACTCTTCACAGCACTCAGCAATTTCCCCTCCACTCGATATATTCTTAATACTTTCCACATACCTTGCCTATCTATTCTGTCATAAGCTTTCTCCAAGTCCATGAAGGCAGCATACACTTTCCTTCCCTTCTCTAGATACTTCTCCACTAAACATCTTAGAACAAATATCTGATCTACACACCCTTTTCCCTTCCTAAATCCCCCTTGTTCTTCTCCAACTAGCTCATCTGTCATATGCCTAACCCTATCAATGAGTATTCTACCATATATTTTACCAGTCACACTAAGAAGGCAAATACCCCTATGGTTACCACATACTTCTCTCTCCCCTTTTCCTTTGTACAGAGGAACAATTATACCTGATTTCCAGTCCTCTGGAACCTTTCCCTCTTCCCAAGCCAATCTACACAACTTCCATATCCACTCCACAACAATCTCACCCCCATACCTAAGCATTTCACCACACACTCCATCAAGTCCTGGGGCCTTTCCCAGCTTAATCTTCTTCATCGCTTCCACTACTTCCGACCTACTGATCTCTTCCTCCCTCCTATCATCTCTTCTTCTCCCAGCCATTCCTCAACCACTTATACTCACACTGCTCTCACTCTCTACATTCAACAAATCCTCAAAGTGCTCCTTCCATCTCCTCAATTTCTCTCTCTTCTCCACCAACAATCTATTATTCCTATCTTTCACTCCCCTACTATTTCCCCTTTCACACTGCCTTACTTTCTTTACCTCCTTCCAAAACAATTTCTTACTCTCCCTCCATTTCACACTCAGATTCCTCCCAAACTCTTCATCCACTTTTTTCTTACTCTCCTTCACCAGTCTCTTAACCTCCCTTCTCCTGCTCACATATACCTCTCTCTTCTCTCTCTCATCTTCTCCCCTACCTCTACTCGCCAACCATTCACCATATGCCTTCTTCTTTTGTTCCACAGCTCGTTTCACCTCATCATTCCACCATGCTGTCCCTTGCACACCCTTGCATCTCCTCCTCACTCCACAAACCGCCTCACACGCTGCGCTTATCTCTTCCGTGAATATCTTACATACGTCTTCCACCCCTTCCATCTGCTCTAGCTCATACCTTCCCAATCTTTCTTCCACTATGCTCTTATACTCTGTCATTTTCTCACTATCTTGCAATTTCTCCACTCTTCTCACAGGAGCTGCTTCCTCCTGTCTTCCCCTTCGTCTCCTCAACCACTTACTTTGCAGCTCTACCTTGGCCATCACTAAGTGATGGTCCGAGACTCCATTCCCCCACCCTCTCCACACCCTTGCATCCAGCACTTGTCTTCTCATTCGCTCATCCACACACACGTAGTCTATCATTGCCTTTCGTTCAACAAGTTCACCATCCATCCTCCTCATTACTCTCCATGTATACCGGTGGATCATCTTATGACGAAAGTAGGTGTTGGCTATTGCCAACCCCTTACCAGCACAGATGTCCACCAAAGCACTACCATTCCCATCTACTTCAGCTGGCACACTCCAATGACCAACCACTCCATCCACTCGTACATTCCCAACTTTGCCTTTCATGTCTCCAATCAACAGCACTCTCTTGCTCCTCTCAAACTTGTCCATACATGCTTCTGCTCTCTCCCAAAACTCATTTTTCACTCTTGCCACTCGATCCTCTGTTGAAGCATACACACATACAATCGCCCATGCTTGTATACCTACTTTCATCCTCACCCATACAATCCTTGCACCCACTGTTCCATACTGTCATATATTCTCCTTCCACTTCTTGCTTATCATCAGACATTCTCCCTCTCTTGCCCTCTCATTCTCACTGACTCCCGCACATATACCTACACCGTATTCCCATTCTCTCATCCTTTCACCTTCTCATTTAGTTTCAGTCAATCCACATATATCCACTTTTGCATCCTCAAGCACCTGGACAATCTCTCTTTCACTTCATCATTCACTCCTCTCACATTCCATGTTCCTACCCTCAGAATGTCCTTTGTCCGTTCCTTAGTCGTCAACGTATGGTCCGTCCGGGTCCGAGGCGCTTTATTTGCTTTTTTAGTTAGTTCTTTTTACGGGGTGGGGCACTAACCCACCACCAACCCTTTTAGTCACCTCGTACGACAAGCAGGGATACTGGGGGAGTATTCTTGAAACCCCCTTACCCCCAGGGGTAGGGATTTGTTATGTATGTTTATAAGATATATGAATGCAGAATGTTTATGCACAGTTTTAAGTGTAATATACAGGAAAGAAATACACAAACGTCAGTAATCCTCTAACTCATACTATGCTTGCAGATACGAGCGTCGTAACATCATGGAGGTAGCTCGTTCTGACAACGTCACCTGCAATGTGTGGGGCTGGATAACGCTGCATGGTGCAGGTGACGTGTTCGAAACTGAGGGACGCTTCACAGCAGATAAATACATCGAGGTACTTCAAGAGTCCTTCTTGCCATCCCTTCGTGAGAAGGATTTCCTTTTCCCACCAGGCCCCATACTGTTCATACACGGCAGGTGTCCCGTCCACAGCTCGCACCGCTCGACGCTGGTTTGATGAACAGGACCACCTTCAGCTCCTGGAACTGCCCAGGAAAGGTGCTGATATGAATATTACTGAACACCTTTGGGCATAGATGGTAAACACTTGAGATATGGCATGGAAGAGGAACACGCAAGGGCTCATGGCACACGTCTCTGAATCGTGGGAGACCCAGAGACGCCGACCAGAGACTGTGTGACGTTTTGTTATGTCAGTGCTAGACAGGCTGCCCGCCATTATTGAAATGGGTGGGAGTTGGACTGGCTATTAAATAAATTCTTGTGTTAAGTAATTTATGTTTTTCTATGGTTTCCTTACAGAGGTTAATTCTCACGGTTATCAGAAACATTCCATTTACACACTTGTGAATATTAATCATAAATATTTCAGTGTTGCTGGGTATGTGATAACAGTCATAAGCATTGTTTGCGTAATTAGGATGAGGCACCCCCCCCCCAATTCTTATTATTTCCTGGAATTTCATTACGAACTAACCACTGCTATCTAAAATAATTAACAGTTGCAACTGGAGAGGTTAAAGAGTCATGGAAATACTGAGCAACAGGTGTTGCAAGATATCCACCCCATAACAGTATTCATTATCGGGTGAAATTTTAGCATGTCATATTCTCCTTCACCTATCAGGTGAAATTTTAGCATGTCATATTCCCCTATATATGATGTTGTATATGAATACGATCATGGTTCTAATGTCTCCATATGTATTAGCTGTTGTTTCCCAGTGCACTGCACCTATTCTAACATGAGTAGACGGAACGGTGTCACAAGTCAAATATAGATAATAAATATAAATGCATCAAGCATTTCATATTTCAAATAAGCAACGTACCAAATGAATCACTGTATCTGACAAACAAAACCTAGTGACATAAGCAGACATTTAGAGACGGTAAACGGGATCATGGTACATTTATCTTATATCTTACACACTGTTACATAGCCTATGATTTCATCATCCTTTGTATAATTCTATTGTACAGTATGCTGCATGTTTGATCATGATTCGCCACGTGGCTTCCATAGTGACCAGGCTTGCGTGTTCTACCTCACTCCCCCCTTCTCCCCCTTATATTAGAGTAAGTCGTTCTTTCTGTTGTTCAGAGCAGGATTGTTAACTTTTCGTCCTCTATGCCTTCATTTGCGCATCCTTCTTACAAGTTGAATCAAGCTCTGCCGGCCCCCTATATAATGAGCTCAGTCTCTGCATTAGTTGCCACTTAGATCTACTCCTCATTCTGTTCACATCTCTGTCCTCCCCTGTACAGTATATTATTAGTTTTGTGAGTGCTCAGGAAGTCTCCAGCCATCTAGCTGCTGTATAATTTGAGTACAGTATAAGTGTTATTACCATTTTTCTTGTGCTGTGTAGCATGAGGCGTTGGTTCGTGGGCCAGGTAAAGTTTTTACTGTCAGCCAGTATTAGTAATATTTTGTATCTTTAATAATATTACATCTTGCATTAACTCAGCATTATCCGGTTTTCTCATTTTATCAGGGCTGACTTAGATAAATTTGCTCTTGCTAAATTCGTGTTAATAGAGGCTATTGCAGTTAACTATATATGTAACCTGTTTTGCCATTACATTATCCTTATGAGTCCTGAATGTTTAATTGTTAGTTTGAGCATTAAACTTTAACTTGTAATTTTACCTAAGTCTTTTGTTTTGAACCTGGAACTTTGTGGGACAGTAGTGATTTTAGTATTCTCACTTGAAGTGTTCATTATCTCTCTCTGTTCCGTAACATAAATTTGGCGACCTCTTATCAGGATATTCAGGATATTATCATAAGGATATTGCTTGATATTTTGTGACTGTGATTTATTCATGATGTCTACTATTACTACTCTTGATGAAGCCAAAGATTTTTTGTCAAATGTGCAAACAGTGTGTGATGTAGAAAACAGAACAAAGAATGAACTTAAGCTTGTTGCTCAACAATTGGGAATTGCTGTTCGCTCTCATCATTCTAAAGATCAAATTGTTGGCATGATTAATAAAAGCATGTTTAATGTAACTCCTCCAGATGAGCAAACGCAGATTGAAATAGCTAAGTTACAGCTAGCCCTGCAGGAGGCTCGTGCTAAGGAGGCTGAGTTTCAGGCTCGTGCTAAGGAGGCTGAGTTTCAGGCTCGTGCTAAGGAGGCTGAGTTTCAGGCTCGTGCTAAGGAGGCTGAGTTTCAGGCTCGTGCTAAGGAGGCTGAGTCTCAGGCTCGTATTCAGGAGGCACAGGCACAGGCTCAGGCACAAATTGAACTTGCTAGGATTCAGGCAGACCATGAGTATCGCATGCAATAAGGTGGAACTGGATCATCTAGCTCTGATGATTTTGATGTGGCTAAAAATGTTAAACTTCTCCCTCCTTTTAATGAATCTGATTTAACAAAGTATTTTCAGTTGTTTGAGAGAGTAGCTACAGGTTTTAATTGGCCCAAAAAGTATTGGCCAGTACTCCTACAGAGTGTTCTCACCGGTAAAGCTCAAGTAACTTATGCATCTTTGCCTCAGGATCAATCTGATAATTATGATGTAGTTAAGAGCTTCATTCTTAAGGCTTATGAGCTTGTTCCTGAAGCCTATAGAGTAATATTTAGGACAACTTATAAGCAAGATAAGCAATCCCATGTTGAGTATGCAAAAATTAAAGAAGATCTGATAGAGCAGTGGATAAATTCTAAGAATGTAAATTCTGATTTTGATAAATTTAAGCAGATGATTTTGCTGGAGGACTTCAAAAGGTGTGTTAATAAAGATGTAAGCCTATATCTTGATGAGAAAAGAATAGATAATTTGTCTGATGCTGCAGTTTTAGCTGATGAATATGTTCTCACTCACAAGAGATATTCTAAAGAAAAAAGGAAAGCTGAGAGTAAGTACGTTGCCTCTACTCAGAGTACAGGTAACGGGAAGGAGAATAAAGATGATGTTTCTCAGGAAGTAAATACCAGCTCCACCTCTAGATTTCAGAAAAGTAAATGTACTTATTGTAGTAAGCTTGGTCATACTACGGAGAAATGTTTCAGGAGACAGCGTGATGTAAACAAAAAGGAGTCTTTAAATATTCAGTCAATTGGTCTAGTGTCCACCCTTGAGAGTTCTCAGAATTCTTTAACCGAGTTAACTGAACCTGCTTTGAGGGGTAAATTAAATTCTCATGATGAAGCTCCTCTTTTTAGCAGTAACATGGGTGACACTCTCAAGAGTTCATGTGCTAATTTCCTGTCTGATGGTTTTGTCAGTCCTCTGGACAATAATGACAGGAAATCAGTTAAAATATATCGTGATACAGGTGCTTGCCAATCCCTTATGCTGACCAGTGTTCTAGGCTTTAATGTTAATTCCTCTGATGAAACTGTAATCTTACAAGGTGCAGGGAATAATTACTTCTCTGTCCCTCTGTGCAGAGTGAATTTAGAGTCTGGTTTTTTTAATGGTTCCGTTATGGTTGGGTTGGTTGAGACACTCTCAATGTCAGGTGTAACTTTCTTACTTGGAAATGATATTGGTGGAAGTCAAGTGTGTCCAGCTCCTCAGTTGTCTAGTGAACCAGTGACTGCGACCCAGGATTGTGATATCCCTGATGTGTTCTCTGCATGTGCTGTCACTAGGGCTAAGTCTAAAGTTACTTGTGACTTAGAGGATAATGATGATGATGATGTTATCCTAGCTGACACTTTTCTTGCTAATTTGGACCACTCACCAGATGAGACAGTACCCCGTAGTGTTGATAATTTGTCTCGTCAAGAGTTGGTTGAGTTGCAGGTTGCTGACCCTGAGTTGAAAGGTCTAGCTAACTCTGCTTGCAGTGAGGAAGAGTCACCTGGTGTTCTACTTGTTATTACATAAAGTCAGGAGTACTTATGAGAAAGTGGAGACCCCCAACAGCATCAGCCGACTGTGAATGGGAGGTTGTACATCAAGTTGTCATCCCTCGTGTTTGTAGGCAGGATATATTAGAGTGGCTCATGATTACAGTTTGGCAGGACACCTTGGAGTGAGGAAGACTGCGGGACGCATTTTGAAACATTTCTACTGCCCAGGTATCTTCAGAGATGTGTCCTGGTATTGTAAGTCTTGTCACACATGTCAAGTTGTAGGGAAGTGTAATCAGACCGAAAAGGTTGCACCTCTAGTTCCCATTCCTCCTTTTGGGGCGCCATTCACCCTTGTGTTGGTGGATATTGTGGGCCCTCTTCCTAAGACTTCTTCAGGATTTTCTTATGTGTTGACCCTGATTGATATGGCTACTCGTTATCCTGAAGCCATTCCACTTAGAAATATCTCAGCAAAGAACGTGGTTAAGGAAATGCTAGGGTTCTTCACCAAGTTTGGTCTGCCCAAGGAGGTACAGTCAGACCGGGGAAGTAATTTCATGTCCAATGTTTTCAAGCAGTCTCTGAAAGAGTTGGGCATCACCCAGATCACGTCTTCAGCTTACCATCCCCAGACCCAAGAAGCGTTGGAGAGATATCATCAATCACTCAAATCGATGCTCAGGAAATACTGTTTTGAACATCAGAAAGACTGGGATAAAGGTCTTCCATTCGTTGTATTTGCCGCAAGAGAATCTCCAAATGAATCACTGGGCTTCTCACCCTTTGAACTACTGTTTGGCCATGAAGTAAGAGGACCCCTTAAGCTACTCAAGGAATGCTGGCTGTCGGAGGAAGATGACGTCAACCTGCTGGAGTATGTGATGAAGTTCAAAGAACGGCTGTCCACTGCTTTATAGCTGGCAAGAGAGAATTTAGGAGCTGCTCAGGAGAAGATGAAGACTTGGTATGATAAGAAGTCCAGCTTACACCACTTTCAGCCAGGAGATCAGGTTTTGATTCTGCTACCAGTGCATGGGCAACCTCCTCAAGCCAAGTTTAGTGGTCCTTATTTCGTGGAGAAGAAACTCAGTGATGTCAACTATGTCATCGTCACACCAGATCGTAGAAAGAACAAGCAACTTTGTCACATCAACATGCTAAAGTTATATCACAGGCGGGACGAAAATAACCCAGTCTGCACTGTAGCTGTTCCACCCGAGTCTGCAAGTGAAGTTCTCCCATGCAGTATGAGCCTGAGTGATAGTTTGGGGAAGAATCCTGATATCATGAATGATCTCCAGACTAAGCTTTCTCATCTAGTTCCCGAGGAAAGGCAGGAGTTTTCGGCATTACTGCAGGAGTACCCGCAAGTGTTCCGTGACACTCCAGGAAGAACCACTGTGTTGATGCATGATGTCGATGTTGGAGACACAAAGCCAATTAAACTGCCTCCTTACCGTGTGAACCCAGTGAAGGTTCCTCTCATCCAGAAGGAGCTTGGCTACCTGTTGGACCACAAGATGATTGAGCCCCGTCAGAGTGAGTGGAGTTCTCCTGTCACTCTAGTCCCTAAGCCAGGTGGGTCACAGCGGCTTTGCATCGACTACAGATGTGTTAATCAGATAACCAAAACAGACACTTACCCTCTCCCTCGCGTGGAAGATTGCACAGACAAGATCGGAAAGGCTAGGTACATAAGTAAGTTTGATTTGTTAAAGGGATACTGGCAAGTACCTATGACTGAACGTGCTAGGGAGATCTCATGTTTTGTAACACTAGGAAAGACTTTTGCATGTTCTGTAATGCCATATGGTATGAAGAATGCACCAGCCACTTTTCAGAAGCTCATGAATGCTG
Source organism: Coenobita brevimanus (assembly GCF_032717465.1). Lineage (NCBI taxonomy): Eukaryota > Metazoa > Arthropoda > Malacostraca > Decapoda > Coenobitidae > Coenobita > Coenobita brevimanus. The sequence continues at coordinate 17,900,998 of NC_137032.1, forward strand.
TAACAGAGGGTTTGGCAGGGTGTGTTGTTTATATTGATGATGTATTAATCTTCGGTGACAACTGCAAAGATCACCTATGCCATGTCAGTAAATTTCTTGAGCGTTTGGTTCAGGCTAATCTTGTAGCTAATTTATCAAAGTGTGGGTTTGTCAAGCTAAAGTTCAGTACCTTGGGTACGTAATTGGTGATGGACACGTTGCAACACCAGGAACTAAGGTTCAGGTCATAAGTGATCTTCCCAGACCTAAAAGTAGGAAAGAGCTACAAAGATTTTTGGGAATGGTAGGTTATTACAGGAGATTTGTTCTTAACTTTTCAATTCTTGTATCACCACTTACAGACCTACTGAAAAAGGGAGTTAAATTTGTCTGGACCGATAACTGTGAATCCTCTTTCAGTAAACTTAAAGCTATCCTATTAAGTCAGCCAGTGCTCGCTACTCCAAATTTTGCTAAGCCTTTTAAGATGGCTGTTGACGCAAGTGATACAGGAGCTGGGGCTGTTTTGCTGCAAGAGGATGATCAAGGTATTGAACACCCTGTATCTTATTACAGTAAGAAATTCACTCCACCTCAAAAGAACTACTCAACTATTGAGAAAGAGCTTTTGGCCTTGATTTTGGGTTTACAGCATTTTTCATTTTATTTGTGTTCTGGTTTTGAACCTATAGTCATTTATACCATTCATAACCCATTGATATTCCTTAGTAAGTTTAAAGATAAAAATCAGAGATTGACAAGATGGAGTCTACATCTTCAGGAGTATTCATTAGACATACAACATGTCAAGGGGAAAGAAAATGTTATTGCAGATTGCTTATCTAGACTTTAGACAGATTGTTTTAGAGTAATAAGAAATTTCCTTTGTAAATTTCTTTTTCTTTGTGGGGAGGTGTTACATAGCCTATGATTTCATCATCCTTTGTATAATTCTAATGTACAGTATGCTGCATGTTTGATCACGATTCTCCACGTGGCTTCCATAGTGACCAGGCTTGCGTGTTCTACCTCATTCCCCCCTTCTCCCCCTTATATTAGAGTAAGTCGTTCTTTCTGTTGTTCAGAGCAGGATTGTTAACTCTTCGTCCTCTATGCCTTCATTTGCGCGTCCTTCTTACAAGTTGAATCAAGCTCTGCCGGCCCCCTATATAATGAGCTCAGTCTCTGCATTAGTTGCCACTTAGATCTACTCCTCATTCTGTTCATATCTCTGTCCTCCCCTGTACAGTATATTATTAGTTTTGTGGGTGCTCAGGAAGTCTCCAGCCATCTAGCTGCTGTATAATTTTTCTTGTGCTGTGTAGCATGAGGCGTTGGTTCCGCCAGGTAAAGTTTTTACTGTCAGCCAGTATTAGTAATATTTTGTATCTTCAATAAATTTATATCTTGCTTTAACTCAGCATTATCCGGTTTTCTCATTTTATCAGGGCTGACTTAGATAAATTTGCTCTTGCTAAATTCGTATTAAGAGGCTATTGCAGTTAACCATATATGCAACCTGTTTTGCCATTACATTATCCTTATGAGTCCTGAATGTTTAGTTGTTAGTTTGAGCATTAAACTTTAACTTGTAATTTTACCTGTCTTTTGTTTTGAACCTGGAACTTTGTGGGACGGTAGTGATTTTAGTATTCTCACTTGAAGTGTTCATTATCTCTCTCTGTTCCGCAACAACACACACACACACACACGAACCTAAACATGCAATGGACATGCGCTAGCTCGGCAACTAACAGACCCCCTCGAGGGCAGTACCATCGTAATCACCTGATCTTTGACAATTCCTTACAAAACATAAATTGTACATAGTATCGTAACGACCTGTTACACTAAGTATTCTATATACTGGTATACTTATTCTCTCTCTCTCTCTCTCTCTCTCTCTCTCTCTCTCTCTCTCTCTCTCTCTGTATATATATATATATATATATATATATATATATATATATAGAGAGAGAGAGAGAGAGAGAGAGAGAGGGAGAGAGAGATATTATACTACAATAAAACATTGCCTTGTATTACTTAACTCACAAACCGTCTCTCATCCCTCTTGTCTTTCCGCCTTTCCCCCTCCCCCCTCCCCAGTATGCCTTCTACCCACCTCACACGCCAGCCAGGTCGCTACTCCCTCCCTCCCCAACATGTTCGATACTGTGGAACTCTGAACCTGGTTCACCCACAGGATTTGCAACGCTGACTGTACTATGAAACTGTGTACGTGCCTGTACCAAACATCTAGTGCAGTCCCCAGAAACTTGACATATTTGTTTGTTTCGACCGTCAGGTAGGTGAGCAACTCCCTGGTAAAAAAAAGTTGTAAGTATTGGCGTTGTGTTGCTGGTGCTGCCACTCTCAAACCTGGGGTGTCAGTGTAGGGGCCAGCATTGGGTGTAAATGATCTAGAACTCCAAGCTTCCTCCTGACGGTCACCACCTTGGGAAATGCTTGGTTGTGTACATGTGTGGCGCACACGACCCCGAGACAGACGACTACCTCTTGGCCGCCTACCACTACCTTGTCTAGCCCCACGCCGCCTTCGTCTTTGTGGTGGGGAGGGAGATGGTAATGATGATTGCGTTGATGATAGCTGGGTGGATGAAGGTTCAGGTGATCCTGGTGATGGAGATGGTTGTGGTGATGGTTGTGATGAAGATGGTTGTGGTGGTGATGGTTGTGGTGAAGATGGTTGTGGAGGAGATGGTTGTGGCGCTGCTGCTGCTGATGATGATGCTTGCCTATATTCAGAGGGAATGAAGTCTGAAGGGGACAGTGACTTTCCAGATTTAGCTGGGGAAGATGATACGGAAATATCTTGGACGGGTGGTGAGATGTGGGCGGGTTGAAGTGTGGTGAGTCTTGGGGGAAAGAGGTCAGTGTTTGCAGTGGGGGATTGGAAGATAGGTGGCGATAATGTGGCTCAATCTGGGTCGGGGTGGTTTCAGTGGTGGCAGGACTGATGGCAGTGATGCCAGTGGTGTCGGGGGTGATAGGACTGATGTCAGGGATGGTGGTTATTTGCAAAGTGATGGCAAAGGTGATAATTGCTGTCCGAGTGATGGCAGTAACAGAAGTAGTACTTATTTCACCAGTGGTGTTGGTGGCAAAAGGAGTGGTGGTAGTGATGGTGCTACTACTACTCTCTGTTGTGCTTATCGCTGCGGCCTTGACCACGGGTTTGTGCTTATCACCTCTCGGGTCAGATTTCCTCCTCGATCTCCTGCTCCTCACTATCTCCTCCTCAACATATTCACTGTCTGTTTCACTAAGAATACTTTCCTCACTCTCACTGCCACTGAACAAGTATTTCATGTATTCTTTTTCAGATAACCCCTTGCGAGGCATTATTCCGGTAGTGTAAACTGCAGGGGAATGGTAAAAATCAGTTATGAATTTTCAAATCTGCCTTTCTCCGAAAATATGTAAGAAACACTTATAAATTGTTCTTCACAAGCACACTGCACTATATATAACACAGTATCACTATGCACATGTAAGGTATGGATGGTGTGGTAGTAGCCAAATGCAGGTTTAAATGCCCCGCTGCGTGCTCACACACCCTCCCAGCCTGACTGACAGGACAATACTGAGCTAAATATAGGCTGCTTACCCTTCCGATAAGCACCCGACTGTTGCCATACATTTTCCCTGGACCTGGCAACCCTCAGCTTTGACTCAACCAAATTTAATGCAAATCCATCCGCAGGAAAAGTTTCTATGACCATTTATAGAGAAGTTGCATCATGTTGCGTCATCGGTTACTCGGCACATCTGTCAAAGAGAGTATGGGAGAACAATGAGCTCACCACAAACACCAAGAAAGATTTACAAAGACTGTGTCCTAAGCACACTCCTTTATGGAAGTGAGTCATGGACAATATATACCAAGTAAGAACATTGCCTCAGCACTTTTCATCTCTGGTGTCTCCAAAGAATCCTTGGTGTCACATGGCGTGATAGGATCCCCAACAAAGACCTTCTTAAGAAGGTGGAGTCCCAAGTATTTACATTCTGCTTAGTCAGCATCACGTGCAGTGGGTCAAGCATGTACTCAGGATGGATAATGGTCACATCCCTAAAGGTATTCTCTACAATAGGCTGGCTATAGGTACCAGACCAGTTGGAAGACCAATCCTCCGCTATGAAGATGTCTGCAAGCGTGACATGTGGCTAGCTACATTGACCTTGAGACTGGAAATTATTAGCGGAGGATTGCGCAAACTGGAGGCAGGCCACCGAAGAGAAAGCAGCCAAAATTGATCAAAATAAGATAGAGTTGTGGAAGGAGAATAGGCACAGATGGCAACAGGTGGCCGTAATCCCACCACTACCTCATGATTCATTATTTACATGCAGCATTTGCAACAGAGCGTGCCTATTTTGAATTGGGCCGCATAGTCACAGCTGGTACTGCAGCTCCTAGACTGACTAAACCAGAGACATCATCACTGTCTTTAGAGACAAAAGATGACCTACTAACTAACACTAACTCACATTTTAAACTGACTCTGGCTGTAGAGCAGATGATTCAGTTGTCACTTCCTTTCTTTACTTTGTTGATAACTGTGACATTTCTGATCGTGTTATTATTATTGGCTATAATGATGTCGATTTCACTCTTTGCTTCTCCACTTGGACTTCTCCAGCTCCATTTTCTCCTCAGTTTTTGTAAGAGAATGTGTTCATTACTCGCATGTTAAACATTTCTGCAAAATTTACCACCAGTCGATGCATATACCTGTATTACTTTCAAAGTGTATATTTTGCAAAGTCTAATTACAATCCATGCTACTCTGTCAGATACTGCTGAATTTAACATGGTAACTTCTTAACAATGATTTCTGCAAGACTTTTGTTAATTAGAAACCCTACACCACTCTTTCATTTTGCGTTCCTCTGTAGTAAAACAGACGGTTGTTGTATCGGAGCTGAATTAATTTTTATTTATTTCTGTGAATCTCACTCAGACCTACAATATCCCAACTAATGTTATCTAATTTAGCCATTAAGGTATCAAATATGTAATCTTCTGCAAGACTTCTTATATTGTACATGTAGATCAAGAGTCAGGGAACTTTTTTAGGGTATTACCGCAAAATTTATATAAGTAAAATGAAATTACCTGCAGATTTCAAAGGAAAAAAAAAAAAAGCCATGTCAATGTACAGATCTGTCAATAGTGCGGCAGCTAAGCAACAAATACTGATGATACATGATACATGGTTTTACATCTTGTTCAGTAAAACGTACATAATTTATGTGAAAAATCAGTAATATACCTTATGCATTACCTCTCATATCGCATGCATTACCCCACCCCCCCAAAAAAAAAAAAAAAAAGATTTAACTCATTTTGGGTAATTTACCCCGGTTTCCCGACCCCTGGTGCAGATCTTCATTGATTTCAGTTTGTTTAATGTCCCAGTCTCTGATTTGCTGAGACAGTGCCAACACACTTTCGGTGGCACACTGCCCTTAAGCACAGAAGGCAATGCGGTTGGACCTTTAGTGGACGATGATCAAGCAGGGATGCCCATGAAATGATTAACAGGAAAATTAATGTTTGGTTGGTGGGATTGTAGCAAATAATCTCACCTCCCTGCCACATAGTTTCGGGTGAGATTTAATTTTTGTGCCACCTTATCCACTATATTCGGTGGAGCCCTTTTTTTTTTTTTTTTTTTATGGGACCGACTCTGGGCATAGGCTTCACAGCCTGCTTTCAAGACCCAGTAGTCCTCCTACATACCGTACACCTCTACATGGAGGGGATCCTTTGTCCACACTGTCTAAGACGGTAACCTACCTCATATATCTCGGAGATCTTCCCCTATCCACCACCCAGGGACGTGCCAGGTAGCAGTGGGTTCCGTCTCCAGTATGTTATTATGTATCAAAGCCACTTCACTCAGCAATTCATTAACATGTGAGTGACACAGGTCACCATATCAATAAGGAGAGCTTCTCAGCCTTACATAATAGCTGATGCAATGCGGATCTGCCGATTATGGAAAGTATTATTCAGACAATACAATAGCCTGAAACTTGCGACTGTGATTCGTCAGGGCCACTACTATGTTTTTGGTAAGTGTTAATATCAGCATTAAACATTTTATTCTTACTAATATTTTATGTTTATTTGAAGATGTATTTTGTGATCCCCCCCTGTGGCGGGGGGGGACACAATCTGGCCGCACTATGGGGTGGTACTACTACTCTGCGGCCGGGTTGTGTTAGGAAGAATACTGCCACCGTATTCCCTGCGTGTCGTAAAAGGCGACTAAAAGGAGCGGGGTGAGGGGACTAGGGACCCCCTCCTCTGTTTTTTAGTTCCTAAAAAGAAACAGGCCAGAGAAAGGGATGGGGGATGGAGTTATCTCCGTACCCTGAAGATTGGGTCTATGAATGTGCGTGGATGTAGTACGATTGAGGCTAAAAGGGAGGAGATTGGAAGAATGTTTGTGAGAAGAAAGTTGGATGTGTTAACTTTGAGTGAAACGAAGATGAAAGGGAAGGGTGAGTCTATGTTTGGAAGTGTGAATGGAAGATTGTCAGGTGTTGATAGAGGAAGGGCAAGAGAAGGTGTGGCCTTGTTAGTGAGTCCGGAAGTACAGCAGTGTGTGATTGAATGGAAGGAGGTGTCATCGAGACTGATGTGGGTGAAAGTGAAATTTGATTGTGAGTTGTGGGTGTTTGTGAGTGCATATGGGCCTGGTAGTGAAAGGGATGAAGAAGAGAGGGAGTCTTTCTGAAATGATGTTGATGAGTGTCTGCAGAGTTTTGGAGCGAATGTGAATGTGGTAATGATGGGAGATCTGAATGCTAGAGTGGGAAATGTAGCAGTTGAAGGTGTAGTTGGTATGCATGGTGTGCCTGGAAGAAATGAAAATGGGGAACGAATGATAGCGATGTGTGTTGAGCGAGAGATAGTGATTGGAAATACGCTGTTTGAGAAGAAAGATATTTATAAGTATACATGGGAGAGACAAGAGGGTGGAAGGGTTGTTGATAGAGCTTTGATGGACTATGTGGTTGTGTCTAGGAATGTAATAGGAAGGTTGTTGGATGTGAGACTTCTGAGAGGGAAGGGTGGAGGTATGTCTGACCACTACCTGGTGGAGGGAAAGTTAAGAGTAGGTAAGAGATGGGTGAGAGCTAGGAGGGTTAGGTGTGGCAGGGAGGTTTTGAAAGTGAGTGAGTTGGATAAAAGAGAGAAAAAGATAGAGTATCAGGAGAAATTGAAAGATGAGTGAAACGCACTGAAAGATCAGGAAAATGGCAGTGTGGAGGAGGAATGGCAGTTGTTTAAGAGTGCTGTGGTGGGGCATGCAGAAGAGGTGTGTGGTGTGAGACGTGTGGGTGGTGGTGTAAGGAAAGGAAGTGAATGGTGGTGCGAGGAAGTAAGTATGGCTGTGGCTGAGAAGAGACGTGCATATGAAGTGTGGCTGCAGAGGAAGGATGAGATGTCATATGAAAGGTATAAGGAAAAGAGGAATAGAGCGAGAAGGGCTGTGCGTGATGCTAAAGTGGCAGCAGATGAGAGGTGGGGTAGGCGGCTTACAGAGAATTTTCAACAGAATAAGAAAATGTTTTGGAAGGAGGTGGAAAGGGTGCGAAAGGGAGAGTCTGGGAAGGAAGAACGAGTAAAAGCAGAGGATGGAAGGATGTTAATTGAGATGGATGCAGTAAGGAAGAGATGGGCAGAGTATTTTGAAAGTTTGTTAAATGTAGAGGAGGAAAGGGTGGCTGAGATTGTGGCAGATGGAAGGGTGCAAGGAATAAATGTGTTGGGAGAGTTGAATGATTCTTTGATCACGAAGGAGGAAGTGGAGAAGGCAGTAAAGGAGATGAAAACAGGGAAAGCTGCAGGTATGGATGGGTATGCTGTAGAATGCCTGAAAGGTGGTGGAGTGACCATTGTTGACTGGTTAGTAAGATTGTTGAATGCGTGCTTTGTGAAAGGTATGATGCCAATTGACTGGGCAAGTGCTTGTGTGGTCCCGTTGTATAAAGGCAAGGGTGATAAGTATGAATGTACTAGCTTTAGGGGTATAAGTCTGTTGAGTGTTCTAGGTAAGGTTTATGGTAGAGTTAATTATGAGAGTTAGAGAGGTTACAGAGGGAGTGATTGGTGAAGAGCAGTGTGGCTTTAGGAGAGGGAGGGGATGCGTGGATCAGGTGTTTGCTGTGAGACAAGTGTGTGAAAAGTATTTAGCGAAAGGCAAGGATGTGTTTTGGGCATTCATGGATTTAGAGAAAACGTATGATAGAATTGATAGAGAGGCTTTATGGACTGTTTTAAGATTGTATGGACTTGATGGTAGGTTACTGGAAGGGGTGAAAGTTTTTATGTAAATAGTAGAGCGAGTGTAAGAGTGGGAAATGCTGTGAGTGACTGGTTTCCTGTGAGAGTGGGCCTGCGACAGCGATGTGTGATGTCGCCTTGGTTGTTTAATATTTACATGGATGGTGTTGTAAGGGAGGTGAATGCAAGAGTTTTAGGTGGAGGTCTGAGTCTGGTGAATGTTGATGGTGGAGAGTGGAATCTGAAGCAGCTGCTGTTTGCAGATGATACTGCACTGGTGGCTGATTCAGAGGAGAGATTGAGACAGTTGGTAGAGGAGTTTGGAAGGGTGTGTGAAAGGAGGAAATTGAAAGTAAATGAGAATAAGAGTAAAGTGATGAAGTGTACGAGGTTGGCAGATGGTAGGGGGATGAATATAGCTTTGAATGGCGAGTTGCTTGAGGAGGTAGAGTGTTTTAAATATCTAGAGTCACATGTTGCTGTGGATGGAAGAATAGATGCAGAAGTGAAGTTTAGAATAAATGAAGTAGGAAATGTGCTGGGAGGAATGAAAACAGTGTTTAAATGTCGTTTGCTTAGAATGGATGTAAAGAGAAGGTTGTATGAGGGTGTTGTGGTACCGACTGCATTATATGGGGCTGAAACATGGAATATGGGTGTAGCAGAGAGGAAAAGTTTGAATGTAATGGAGATGAGGTGTCTGAGGAGTATGTGTGGAGTGTCGCGTATGGATCGAGTGCGAAATGATGAAGTGCGAAGGAGAACTGGAGTTGTTCGGGAGATGGCTGGTAGAGTTGAGCAGAGGGTGTTGCGATGGTTTGGGCATATGGAGAGAATGGATAATGAGCGATTGGTTAAAAAGATAACTAGATCTGATGTGAGAGGCGTAAGGCTGAGAGGAAGACCACGAATAGGATGGATGGACAGTGTGAAGAGAGCACTGGATGCGAGAGGGATGTCTGTTGAGCAAGGAAGAGTAGCTGTGCGTGACAGAAATAAATGGAGAGAAATTGTGAATGAATAAGTGATGACGCAGCCCTGAGGGGATATTCTCCCGCATTTGGTCTGATCAGCTAGTCAGGTCAGGTGTGGGTAAGGGGATGGGTCTGTTATGATGTGGCAGGGGTAAACCAGCTCTGCTGTCGGGCCCTGCTGCGGATGTCACTGATTGCATTGCGCAGTTGACCCTTGTGCGGTGTGGTGCGGTGAGGATCTGTCCGTTCTCCCCTTTGGGGCTAAGATGCGAATGAATGTGTTTGAATGGATGAGTAAATGGGGAGTGTGTCGTCCTGTCTCGGCTACCTCCCTTTCCTTGGGGGAAGCAGCCTAGGTATATAGATAGATTTTGTGGACGTGTGGGTGTTTGTGCTTTGTGTTGCTGGCTAGAATGATTTTATTATCTTTCATTACCTTGCCTGGACGGGCTGAATTAAATTACAATAAACTTTCAGGATATGTGGGCACTGGTCCCCAAAGGAAGTGATTAAATTTTGGAGGTAATCGAGTGACCTTAGAAGGTCAAAATCAAGGTCACGGATTTTCAGTGGGCTATAACTTGAAAACGGCTGAAGACAGAGATAAGCAGTACTGGAACATACAGGAACTCGTATTATGAGCTTTCCTTTGGCATCAAGAACTTTGGCCTGGAATGAACATGAAAGGTCAAACTAAAGGTCACAGACATTCAAGGGGGTTATAACTCGAAACTGGTTTAAGATAAAAACATATTTACTATTATCAACATTTAGGAAATCCCGTATGGGTTTTGACTGTACCTTGACCTTTGACCACAAGTGACCTTGAAAGGTAAACTCAATGTCACAAATATTCAGGGGTCTATCGGCCGTAGACTTAAACTGTGGGAAGGCGTTCACCTTGCCCTATCCGCATCTTTTGGTAGTCTTAAAGCACGAAAGGGAGAGCGTTCCCCGGTGAACGGGAGAGGATTACCACAGCGTAGTACTGGAATCCGCGGGGAGTCTCAGAGCACTCCTTCGCATGCCCCTTTTTCATATTATAGCAGCCTTGTGCAAAGAAAACTATGTAGAATTTGAAGGACCCTATAGTGTGTGTGATGGGTATTTTAATTTAATGACAAAAATATCGTGTAAAGAAACAAAAAAGCCTTTAATATTTTCATCATTTTAAAAGACTTCACCACTTCTCTGGGGATGGTTAATTTGCGACGAGACGAAAACAAAGATGAGATACTGTATCCACTTCCATTTTATTTCCCAATATTTCTACCAAGCTGTTTATCAGATATGGTGCATGATACTTTTATAATTAGTCTGATTAGTACGTGAAATAATTCCGATGGTAAAGAATGGCCGAGTACTACCTAAACAGACGACTGGTGCACAGCCAGTTAGTTTGAAATACGAAGTCTCATGTTTGCGTTCGGTGAGCTTTTACAAGTGCACACTATTTTGTTTTGGCTTAGCAATATATTTTTCTGGTGTATCTTGGTGTGATTTCAACGAATTTGGCTTTTATTTTCGGTGTTCGTGATTGGTTTTCAATTTAACCCCCTCCCCCACACCCCTTGTCTTGGGGTTCTGGGTGGGAAGAATGGCAAAAACAAGCATTTGAGGTAGAAACGGTCAAAATCGGTATGACCAGCCAAGGCGTCTTCGTAGGATTATTACTGACCGCATGAACTCCTTTGAAGCTATGTCTGACACCGAATTTTTCCTCTGGCACAGGTTCTCCCAATCCTGTATGAATACTCCTATACAGAGTATTTTAGAACAAATGCCAGTCTTTAATAATTGAAGAGGTAAGAATTGCAAACATTAATAGATTATATTGTGTTGAAACTTAGAAACTGTCATATGTATTGTTTGTATCTTAAGATTTAGAATTTTAAAATTAATCATTGTTACCAACTCTTTGCCGCGCCTACCCACACGAAGGGGTGTGCTCTCCCGTTTTCAAGATTACCACTTACGTTGAAGGTTTGAGCTTCCACCTCGAGCGGAGTGCGGGAAGGGTAACCCCTGCCCTCAATTTCAAGACTACGGGCGTATAACTCGAAACAAGGTGCAGATAGAGATATTTACCATTACCAAGCTATAGGAAGTCTCATATGGACTTACATTTGGCAGCATGACCTTTGACCTTCATCAGTGACCTTGAAAGGTCAACCACAAGATCACAGATTTTCAGAGGGCATAACTTGAAAACATTTATGCCATTACTTTAGATTCTAATTGTGCACTGACGGTAGATGGCAGAAATGAGTCGGTATATAACAGCAATAAAATAACTGCTGTCAGGCTAGGTTTGTTGTGCCTGGCTCCATTTGCTTTTATTGTAATTCTTTTTTTTATTGTAATTATAAATCTAATTGTTTTTAACTGTCACTAGACCTGATGATGGAACAAGTTGTTCCGAAACGTCGCAATAAAGGTGTGGATTCCAACCCTCGTTCTTTTATTCATATATATATATATATATATATATATATATATATATATATATATATATATATATATATATATATATATATGTGTGTGTGTGTGTGTGTGTGTGTGTGTGTTTGTTGTGTTGTGTAGCACGTAGAAAATTAACAGACGACCAACAAAGATTTTTTCTGTATTTCAAGACACCTTCACCCTGAACATGTTTTGAAATACTGACGAAAGTTTGATGGTCCTCTGGCTTTTATTTTCCTGCTAGTTACACAGCATATTTGTCACCACGTACTATACCACGGCGTGATTATAACTAAGCCAACTGAATTCTATGATGAACCAGGTAAATCCGTTAAGGGAGAATATTTTTTCATCAAAGCCCATATTCTGATACATACTTCAGACACAAGAGGATTATTTGCTTAGCCACACACAACTAGGGAAGTGACAGCAGTTCTAATCTATCCCACCCAGGACACAAGCGTCATCCTATATATGTTGGAGAAACACATTACACGTGCTACATGAGTGGAAAGTCTTTGACGCTCCAGCTCGGAGTCGAACCCGGGGCCTCTAGACAGATGTTAGGCACCGTTATCACTTCACCACGGCATGATCAAAGCCAGGTCATCTGAATTTTTTGAAGAACTGGGTAAATCCGTTATGGGAGAATATTTTTTCAATCCCAACCCATATAATGATACAGATTTGAGACATAAGGGTTTTTGCCTAGCCGCACGCAACTCGGTAAGTCATATATATATATATATATATATATATATATATATATATATATATTATATAATGGAATCAGTTACTGGTATATCAATGTACTGAACACAAGCGTGAATCATGTGAAACAATATATGTTATGCCTTAACAACAGCTAACCCCAAATATGCGTAAATGTTAGATATGATATAATCATCGTGATGCTGAATATTTAATGTTACTATACGTAGTGTTGGCTCCCTTGTCCTTCTGTCTTCCCTCCCTCGCCACTGAGCTTTCCGCCGTTCCTTTCTCCCCCTCCTAGGCCACATAACCGACGCGTGATGCAGGAGGATACAAACATTCAATCATACCCCTGTTTTACGCATGTGAATTATTAAGCCGCACAAGTGGAAGAAAAGCAGGTGAGAACGTGAAAATAAATATAGGAAATGTATTATTACCTTAAATAATCCAACGCCATTGCAATGATATAACAGACTATACATACACATACTGAAAATATACATGCAAACCCACATACTGAAACACATAACCTCACGATTCCACGTGCAATAAGCACATGCAAATGTACAAACACGCAGATAAAAAAAGAAAAATAAACTAAATCCTTCATAAAAATTAGCACACAAATACAAAACATACACAAGCACGTACATGCATACACTCCCATAAACAAACACACTCTAACAAGTACACGAATACATTGATATACCAGTACTCATACATTATACACACATACAAACACACATACAGGAAAAAGCACAAACAGAAACACAAATGCACGGAAGCAGAAAACACACCTACAAACACCACAAATGCAAACACACACACACACACACACACACACACACACACACACACACACACACACACACACACACACACACACTCCTCCATTTGTGTGGTACTGAATTATGGTTAGTCATCTGGGTGAGTCACAAACTCATTAAGCATTGTGAATAAATGTTCCCATGACAAATATCGTCGAATGGCTAAAATAATCAAAGAATTATAAAGTACTGGAAGACTTCAATCCGTTCCCAAGTGCTACACCTTACCCGCAATGCTTGTGTATTCTAATGTCCTATGAAGCTTGTTAAGTATATTGTTGTCTGATGTGCAATGAAAAAATTTTTATTACGAAAAAAAATAACAATAAACAGAGGTTTTTGCTGTCGCAACACCTTTAATAATTAATTCCATTGTAATATTCGTCTCCTAAATATATAAAAACAATTCACATCTTTATTCTACGAGTATATGTAGATGTGCCTCATTTTGTGTGTGTGTGTGTGTGTGTGTGTGTGTGTGTGTGTGTGTGTGTGTGTTGCAACTCAAACTGTAGTGGTCCAAACTTGATGACCAGTTGGATGGATTTGTAGGTGGAAGGATGGGCAGGATGGGTGGGTAGACAGGTTTACTTGATGGAGTGGGTGGATGGATAGGCCGGATGGAGTGGGTATGTGAATGGGTAGGGTGGGCGAGTCGTGTGGATTGGTGTGGTGGGTCAAGTGGATGATATGGTTGCCGTAGATGGAGTGAGAAGGTGGGCTAGAAGAGGAAGATGAGTGGGCGTCAAAATCTGTGTGTGTGTGTGTGTGTGTGTGTGTGTGTGTGTGTGTGTGTGTGTGTGTGTGTGTGTGTGTGTGTGTGTGTGCGCGTGTCAAAGAACTGTTAGCTCAACCAAAATACTTAGCCACTTCTGTAAACGCAGTAGTCCCATGCGATTGTCGGGTTGAGAAAAAAAAATGGAGAACTTCAACATAACACTGTAGCTCCGCCTGCATCTTAATCTTTGCTTATATTGTTTAAGATGTCCACATAAGCAGAGCAGTGTACAAATAAATAAATAATACCAATGGCATACACAGATATGACTTAATTTCTTGCACGGTAAATTAATTTGTAGATGAACAAGCTCTTTCGTAGACCGCACAATTTGTGACGAGCTATAAAACCATCAAAGGTGGGAGATGGGGGGGGAGGATAGATCTGAACGTGATGAGCAATAGAATGGGTGGGTTGGGTTAATATTTGGTGGACGGCAAGTTCTGGCCAGGAATTTATAAAGAAGAATAACAAAGAATGCAAACAGCATGAAACATCTGATCAAGAAAGCTGTGGCAACTGTGATTATGTAGACTTCGTGTTTGACAGCGCTAATGCAGAACCTCACTTTTTTTCTTAAGATGAACTAAATGATCTGGTTTCAGTTTTAGGCCTTGCGAAGGAGTCTATCTATCTATCTATCTATTGCCAGACGCCTCAATCCCGTTTGGGGTGGCCACAAACAAATCGCCTCCAAGTCGCCCTGTCCCCCGCCATTTCACCACCCTGCTCCCAACTCACACCCCCCTCTCTCATATACCTCTCCACCCCATCCCTCCATCTCATCCTCGGTCTCCCCCTCCCTCTTCCACCCTCCACCTCACTCACATACACTCTCTTCGTCAGTCTTTCACCCTCCATCCTCTCCACATGGCCAAACCACCTCAGTGTGTTCCTCACAACGCTCCCTATCACATTTTGGTTCCAGATTATAATCTAAAAATTCATTAGAGCCTGGAGTATCATTTTACTGGTATCAGAATCAAGAAAAAAATTTCTCATTCCAAGCAAGAAGATTATTTGGTTTATTGCACAGATCCAGCTGGATTGCCAAAAACGTTTGGTGTCATTTGCAGTGTTCAGGAGTGGAGAATGTTCACTGATTCTTCGAGAAAAAAGTCTTAATCCAGGTCTTTATCACAACGGTAAAACGTATGCTTCTATTCCTTAAGCTCGCACAGTGCACTTAAGGAAAGTTATTAAAACCTATTGATAGTTTTAAGTATGATTAATTACAAAGACCTTAACTGGATCATTTGTGGGGACTTAAAAGTACTCTGTATGTTGCTTGGACAAGAGTCAGTTCTTGTGTGAATGGGGTTAACAGGACCAAGAATCTCAACCGGGTCATCCTTACCAGAAGCAATGGTCAACTTGGAGATAACTTTCGCAAGGGACAAAGAATATATACTGTACGAGAATTTTTGACCGATTAAAAAAAATAAAAAAAAAGAGTGGAGGTATTTTGTCCTCTCTACATATAAAACTAGGCCTAATGACCAATTTATCAAAATTTTGCCACGAAACGCACATGGTTTCAAGTATTTGTGCAGGAGGTTTCCAGGACTGTCGGATGCTAAAGCTCAAAGAAGATAGCCTATAAATTTTGTCGGGCTTAAAATAAGGAATGTTCTTAAGGATGCCAATTTCGAACACTTTCTTCTTGCTGTGGAAAAAGAACCCTAGATTGCCTTGAAAGATGTCATTAAAAACTTGTTATGTAATTATAAGGACCCAGACAACAGAGGCATTGTAAGATGGATACTGGAAAAGTTTAAGGTCGTAAGATGTGACATAAGTCTCAAAGTACATTTCCTGTGCGTCTGGTGTGTGTCTGTGTTGTGAGTGTAGTGCTTATGCTCACAGATAAGGCTGTAATGTCAATGGTTGTGGGAGTGGAGGAGGTGAAGCGTTGGGTTGGGAAGGTGAAACACCAAACAATTTCGTCTCAGCATTCGCACAGGCAACAGTAAAATCTTACCGGGATCTGAAGCTCTCTCTGTCGCCGCCGCAGCTTCAGCCAGATGAGACACCATCACCGTCATCATCATTATCGTCACCGCCACTACTCTCATCTTGATATAATAGATTGTCGGCTAAGAAATGACGTCAGCACCTGCGGGTTGCTGCAAGACAGAATTCGTCCAATCATCGCATGATACCAGGAGCTGTAAGATCGTCAGCTGCCTCTCTAAAGCCCCCTCTCCCTTTGTTTTTATCTTATTCATACGTACGGTACATTAATATTCTCTTCACTGCTATTTATGAAATTCGTGTAAGAATATATTATCATGTAATAATAATAATGTAAAATCGGTCGACAAAGAAGAATTGATAGAAAATCTGCTTACCTCACCCGATTACCAGAACAAGCCACTAGAGAGAACGGGATGCTTGTGTGGTCACTTCAAGCAGCCAGGCGCCTTTATCACTCATCCTTCCTCCCTTGCTCACCCTCACCTCTCCTCTTGCCACGAATCCACCCTCCCTCCTTTCTTCCCACATCCCCTCCCCCCTTCTCCACCCCCTTTTCTCTCTCTGTATACTCCCCCTCACTTCCCCTTTCATCTCACACCCTTCCTCCCTCCTTTCATTAGAGACACCAGGAGGGGAAGTGGGTGGGTGGCAAAATTTATGTGTGTGTGTGTGTGTGTGTGTGTGTGTGTGTGTGTGTGTGTGTGTGTCGAACAACTGATAGCTCAACCAAACTACTTAGCCACCGTTGTAATCACAGTAGTCCCATGCGACTGTCGGATTTAAAAAAAAAAATAAGTGGAGAACCAGCATAACATTGTAGCTTCGCCTTCACCTTAATCTTGGTTATATTGTCTGAGATGCCTACAGAAGTAAAGTATAGTAGTGTACAAATAAATGAATAACACCACAGGTATAAATAGATATGATTTACTATCATCCACAGTAAATTCATCGGTAGATTTACAAGCGCTTTTACAGACCGCGCTATAAAACCATCAAGGGAGGGGGGGGGATAGATCTGAATGTGGTGAACAAAGGAATGGGTGGATTGGGTAAAAATTTGATGTACGGCATGATGTGGCCAGGAATTTATAAAGAATAACAAAGGAGTACAAGGGACAGCAAACAACAAGAGACCTAATGGTCCTTTTAGAGCTGTTCGTTACAGAGAACCCTACGACTATGATATCTAGTTCTGGGATGAAGACAAGAATACCAAAGCGAAAAAGCTACCCCTCCCTCCCGCCCAGCAAACTCACCAGCCGAAGTCGGCATGAAAAAGAAGGGCAGCCACGCATTATAGAAAAACTGGAAACTTCATAGGGAAATTAAACAGAAAAGAGAGACTAATCTCTAATAACTTAATCTGTAAGGGATATATAAAACTATTAACGAGATGGAATGTTGTTGCCTTCGACGCTCTCTGAAAGAATGGAAAATTAAGTTATTGATTTCTGTATAACCTAACCACTAATATGCTTAACTGGGGTTTGGAAGCCAGTTATTTATCCAAGCGACTTTTATAATCCAATACTCTGAAGCAGTCAGGCACATTTGTTCCATGATGACAACAGTGGTGAAGAACTAGTGTTTTACTTCCTTGGACTAGAAACGTTTGCCGATGATTGCATAATCATTACACAGAGTGTAATTTGACCGATCTGTTGAGAAGTTCTTATTGACTACCATATTGTTAAGTCCCTGAAGAATTTTGTACACTTGGATCAGTTCCTCTCTCAGTCTGCGCTTCAGCGAGTTAAATAGCTTTAGCTGTTCTACACGTTCGTCATTCTGTATGATGTTCCTTAATCTGGGTATCGTTTTTGTAACTCTTCGCCACACCTTCTTTAATTTTTCCATGTTTTTCTTGTGATATGGTGACCAAATCTCAATACAGTACTCAAGATATTGGCATACTAAGGAACGGTACAAGGTGAGAACGGTGCACTCTGACCTGAATTCAAATACTCTGCCTGTAAATCCAGCTACTTAATGAAAGAAAAGCATTCGGGAGCCGAATGAAATCGCCCGCCAAAACATGCTGTTGGCCAAATCCAAGATTTAGGCCATATCTTGATACCCAGGAGGTTTCATTTTGATAGCTCAAGTTGTTCATGAGATATAATGGTGTTACAGGCAGGTGATAAAAACTAGTTGGCCTTTGGCAGCCATTTTGATGACCTTGACCTTCACCTTGAGTGCCCAATTCCGAACTTGTCCAAGATTTTTGGCTATATCTTGATACCCTGAAGGTCTCATGTTGATAGCTCAAGCCGTTCATGAGATATAATGGTGCTAAAGGCAGGCAATAAAAACTAGTTGGCCTTTGGCAGCCATTTTGGTGACCTTGACCTTGACCTCGAGTGCCCATTTTCGAACCTGGCCAAGATTTTGGCCATATCTTGATACCCTGTAAGTTTCATGTTGATAGCTCGAGCCGTTCATTAGATATAATGGGAACACACACACACACACACACACACACACACACACACACACACACACACACACACACACACACACACAAAGGCAGGCAAAACATTATTGCTTCGCATTCTAGTGGCGGGCGATAATTAGCTTTCTTTACTGTTTCTGTGCGGTGGTAAGTGGAGGCAACAATCATCCACTCACTTGATGAGCGTCGCCTACTTCCTCCTTCATCCCTATCATTCCATTTCTTTGTCAGCCTGCCCTCCTCTTGTACTTTTTCTTTCCTCTCGCTTTTATTACTCTTCTTTCCACTTCAGGTGCTTTTACCAGCGTTGCCAGATCGTGAGGTGCTGATTTCACCAGGCAACCCCCAAATTTCACCAGATTTCACCAACAGCGACAACCGATAACCATCAGATCAAAACACACACAACATGCTGAGTGTTCCAATATAGCACTGCACACCTATATACCCATTTCTCTACAATTTAATCCCACTCCTGACACATCTTATGAATCACTAATCCTTGCGGATAATTTGTAGTTATTTTCATCGTAGTTTACTTTAAATGGTGTATATACCTTGTGAAATCAACGAGAACTCCATGTGGCGGCACATGAGTTCAAACGCGGAAGCAGCTGAGGTACCGCTGCCAGCCGTTTGATGTAAACAAGGAACTAGTTGCAACACGCCACCATTGTGTCACAAACATGAGCGCTTTTCAAACACCTTTGACTACACGCAATACTGAAGCTAAGCTTAAAATTCTTAAAATTTTCCTCGACCAAAAAGAAACCTTTATGGCACAGAAAAATCGAAGTAAATGATCAAGGCTGCTTCAACATTTACCACTGGTCATCCATATTTTCACTAGATTTCACCAAATATTGTCACGTTCGAAACTCATATTTTTCTTCACCAGGAAGCTTGAAATTTCACCAGATTTCCCAAAATTGGTGAAAATTTTTACCATCTTGCAATGCTCGGCTTTACACTGTGTGACAAACCTAAAGGTTTCCTGTAATCAGGAAACCATTTAATAACAATGAAAATAACTTTATGTATGAGTCTGTCAAAGTTTTACCCTAGCATTGAATTTCGATTTGTTCATCTGAGCTCATTCAAAATTGGTTCGCTGTTTCGCATCAAAGACTCCATGCCCGTTTACTTGCGTTCGTCGTTGTGCTCCTCACGACTTTGTGTTTACATTACCTGCTCAAGATATAGTAATAACACAACTACTACAACCAAAACAACTTACACAATGGACACACACACAAAAGGAAAATCTGGCCCTGGATATGTCAGTCAGGCCAGATCTAAAGAATATACCCCTCTATGTTCAGAAACTGGAAGAGTTTCATTACATATGTGTCTCTTTATATGTTAATTGGTTAAATATATAATACGAGGACATGAAGTATACTTGATTTATACATCCTTTGGTAGTGGACTAGTCATTGTTACGTACATTTTACAGGCCAGCATTTATATTCATAGTCACTGACTCTTATTAGGGCGGACACAGAAAGAAGTCTTTCATTAGGGCGACAGACTAGTAAGTAAACCAATCGTCATCGAAATTAATATTATGATCTTTCTTACCAACCGCGATAGCGAAGCTGAAATTGTTTTCACTGTGTGTGTGTGTGTGTGTGTGTGTGTGTGTGTGTGTGTGTGTGTGTGTGTGTGTGTGTAATTCACCGGTTCGGTCAGGATCACTTGATGGTCGTGATTGTCAGCTTTTACCCTCCCGGAAGGGAGCTGAGAGCTCATATAGTCCGATCTAAGGGCAAGGCTGTGACCTTCACACACGCACACACCCGTCCCCTTGCTCAAGGGGGACAGTAACCACCCACTTCGTCAGTGAAACTTTTCGCAACCTGAGCGAGGCGCGAACTCCCGTCCACCAGTTGGCAAGCGGGAACGTTACCACTGCACCAGCGAGCGGTGTGTGTGTGTGTGTGTGTGTGTGTGTGTGTGTGTGTGTGTGTGTGTGTGTGTGTACCATAACTTCGTAACTGCTCAAGATATCATCACAAAATTTTACAGGTTTGTAGTAGGGAAAAAGAGCGATCACGAGTTTGAAATTGGTGAAAGTAGATCAAGGTCTGTCTGTATGTCACCATGATAACTTCTCAACCGCTCGAGATATCATCAAAAAATTTTACAAAGTGTGTAGAAGGGATGATAATCTACGAGTATTGTTTTCAGTTTGTCATATGCCTGTGTATCTGTTAGCACAATAACTTCGCAGCTGCTCAATATATCATCACAAAAATTTACAGGTGTGTAGTAGGGATGAAAATCTACGAGTCCCAAAATGGTGAAAGTAGGTCAAGGTCTCTGTGTCCGTTACCACGATAACTTCGTAACCGCTCAAGATATCATCACAGAATTTTACAGGTATGTAGTAGGGATAAAAATCTCCTACGAGTTCGAAATTGGAGAAAGTAGGTCAAGGTCAAGGCCATATTCCGAGCCTTGTTAGATAAGGATCGGCTCGCGGCTGGTGTGATTCCCCCATTGAGGGGTCTCTAATTTTCTGATTGTGTTTATAAATGTCATTTGAATCCTGGGTCGAAATGACACATTGCTTCTGTTCTTTCACTCTTTCTTTCAGTTCATACCCAATGGACTGATAAAAATATCCATGTACACTTCACAGACATTGAAATAACACCACCTGCATCAGTTTTAGAACTATTCAAAATTAACCCCTTGAGTCCGACAACATATTTTCTTAGTTCGTTTCTTGTTATGTTTTATGGTCCGTATTGTATGTCGGCTCATGATTTCGTAGCACATCTTCCTTGGAGATTTATTCTGAACAGTGCAACTCAGTATCTCCTTGGGTGTTACTGGTGCAAGTTACGTCAATAGTAGAGATGTATGCAGCACAAGAGGGGGAAGCGAAGTTGCAGTATGCAAAATAAATCGCTAACGAAAAAGTATTAAGAGGCCTCCTTAATGCGGACATTATAAGAACATAAGAAGAGAAGAAGAGAGGATAACTGCAGAAATCCAGTTGGCCATGCTAGGCAGCTTCTGCAAAAACAACTGAGCTACTAGAAAGAGATAAGGATAGTAAAGGAGAAGGCTCTCCTCCGCCCTCCAAACCCTCCAGTTGAAACTGGTAGGAAACAGTCAGAAGGAGCACCACGCAGTATATAAATACTGGCGTGGACATTTTATAGGAGAGTGTAAAAGGAGAAAAGATTGTGGAACCTGAAAATACTTCTTGTGATAGACGTGAAAAGGAAGGCAATACGCAACCTCTCTAGTGCAAAATTCTCTCCCAAGTTGAGTAAAATCACTTGGAGATTGTAAGATTAAAATAAAACTCGTCATCCAACCTAAGAAGTTACGGATGATTTTTAAGGTGATCTCAGACCTGAATACAACATTTGCATCAATTTTTTAAAGAAATTATTTGAGTGGAGTTAATTCATTGTGATAAGGAAAACAATACATTTCTATGGGTGAATGAAATACCTTCATTACAATAAGTCTTTTCTGTTCTGGGAAAGCACTGATCTGTAATTTTCTCCAGGTAATATAACTTACGTCCGTAGAGAGTCTCACAGTCCTGGAAGTATCATGTGTGTTACGGGGATGGCTCATTTTACTGATGTGAGCGTGGCAGAAGGAAATGAACAAATGCTACAGTGTTGATGCTTCTAATGCTGCTTTTGCCGTTCCTGTAACACAAATCACCCAGTGAAGTGGAAGAGTTTTGTATGGATCACCTTGCATAATGATTAAATGAACAGAGTTTATATGAAACACCTTCACTGTGAAAGGCCTCCTCTAATCTGAATATAACCTCCTGGTGTGAACAAAATATAAATATATCAGTCATCACTGTACTGAGTGAATTAATGAACATTCGAGTATATTCGGACCCGTTTCCAATGTAAAGTTTCCGTTTAGGTGACTCAGTAATTTGGCGAAAGCAATTTTGAATATAATGTCATCGTACTGAAGGCACCAATGCGATAATGTCGAATCCATTCATCATGACAGTTCCCTCAAACCTGAATAAAAAATCATCGTACTAAAAACGATATGTGTACACGTATTTTAACTTCCGGCTCTCACACGCGTGACATTGCAGGACAGGTCTACTATACACTTTCGGTCTCTGTTTTCCCATTTCGTAGGTCCAGGAACCTCACTTTTTGTCACTGATGAAGTGACTCACCCCCTCCCCCAATAATTTTCGCATGGCTACTGGAGTACAAGGATTTTGAAGTGTAGTATACCAGGTGCATATGGAAACTATTCTTGTGGCTGTGTTTGCGTGTGAAGGAGTCTGTATATGTCGTGGATAGAACTCGACAGTGCTAATATGTGAAAACACATAAACAGGATCCTGCTGCTCCTTGTTAAATGTCTATGCCTGGGTGGAACTGAAATAAGCTCAAGAGACTTAGATCAAAGCCATGCTAGCCTACCCACTCGAAGTTTCTGCTAACACAATAGTTGCAGATGCATTGACAGGATGACACGTGACAAGTGGCGATAAACAAACATGCGGTAGATAGAGACAGACAGATAGATCAGTTACGGCAAATACACAGATGGAGAACGTAGATGCGCGGTCACCTTGGAAATTCCAGTAGGAAAGAAAAAAGCAATACTCTTCCACTGAACATTAAATCTGAAACACGGGACGAAGAGTATAGGTATACTGTGCCATGTGTCTCGTTTCCATAACAGTACTTTATATTTTGCTATGGCATTCAGTAAAACCAAATAACCTGACATCATTTTTGTTTTATTGGCTCAGAATAAAGAGAGACATTGAAAAACGACAAAAAACATCGCTAGTTTCAAACAACATCGATCGAGGGAATTTCAATGCCTATCACGTGTTCTGTGCGCCCTCTGCCAACCTCAGATAAGTTGCCACGAGTCGCTAACCATGCTCACAAAATTCGCATGCGACAACACTACGTGAAAAGAAAAGGCTCTGGAATATCGCTGCAAACTGTTAAAATCGCTAACATATCATTAGAGTAAATAAAGGTAACGTATAAGAACTGCCTAGATAAATGTAAATATCTCTAAAATATAACGCAGACAGCCAGACAACCAAATGGCATCTGTTCGTTGGGACGTACAGGACGGTTACTAGGGTTGGGTTCCTGAAGCGGTATTCATGAAATTTCTGGAGATTATATTGTGTAAAAGACTGTATCTCTGTTCCGTCATCAACTATGCAGCTAGCATAGCCTACACTACACAAGCAGAAGGAACATTATATTAAAATTATACGGAAAACAAAACAATTTCTGATAAGCTAAGCTGTAAGGAAGGCTTGTTTATCCTGAGAATGGATGATGATCCTTGAAAAATACCGACCTTGGAATCGCCCGGCACAGAGACTCACACGCTTACATCACATGCATACCCACCAACATACCCACACACCTAGGGTCCGATCTGGGTAAAAGGGGTACGGCTGCTTGAGGCCCCCCCCTCCCCACCCCCTGTCTCTAGAGGCCCGCAAATAAAAGTATGTAATAAAAATAACCAAATTTGATATCACAAATTCTGTTGAGAAGATCGAAATGTAGGGGAATAATAAAAAAAGAGAAATCGTTGCCTGATATTGGCGTACCAAGAAACCAAGGTCTTTGAGAAAAACAATCGTGATTGGTGATTGGAAACTAATAAAATAGTCACATGCGATTCCATAGTTTTAAGCATTTCTTTCAATATGCTTGTTATATAAAAAAAAATAAAAGGTTTACCAGGACATCACTCTCCTTCCGATAACATAACATTATCATGACTTCACTGAAGGAACTCTTTTTGATGTTTTGAGGTTCTCAATTCATATTTTTCATTTGGCATTAGATTAGTATAATTCGGATTATGTTATTTAATTCGAACATTTTTTCTAACTTAATAACTAATCTTAGGAGAAAACTTACAACTGTCTGATCTTTTCGTACCTATTTATAAACTATAGGCGCTGTTCATATTGGTGATTCTTGGTATTACTGTGATGATTATATGGGTTATTAAACCCAGTAGATAAAATACTTTTGGATTACATTAGGGAATCCCCAGTATAGTCCGACTTGGGGCCCCCAGAAGGCTAACACCGGCACTGCTCTCCTGTGTGTGACCGAAAACTAGGAATGGTGTCTTGCGTTACACTACCCTGGATTTTAATGATTGATGACCCATGCTTCACATACTCATATTGTCGTACCGCAAATATGCAACAGAGCATGTCGATGGAAGTTATTAGCTGGAAATACCAGACTTCACCGAACAATTCTTAACTGTGATGGAGCAATGCCATTGGCGGCAATTCGACCAGGTATGTCACAGAATGTAATAAACATATCCAGATATTTGCAGACTGTGAAATAAGCCGTTACCTTTTTCAGTCCAAAGGAGAGAGAGAGAGAGAGAGAGAGAGAGAGGATTGTTTGCCGTCATAAAATATAATCTCTTGGTCATGATGGCAATTGTTTTATATACTGAAACTAACGAAAGAACATTTTATTCGTCTTACAGGAGACCCTTCCTCCCGCTGAAAACTGACCATGTCTGTTTATTCACTGTACCTTTCAATTGTGTGGTCGTCAAGAATCCGTGGGTTTAAGTCGTTAGTGAATGAGCATCTGACCAGTTTCACTGGACATTTTTAGTCCTCCCTCTACTGTTTTTTTTTTTTTTTTTTTTTTTCTGGGGTGTACTTTACTACATCATTAGGTGGAAAAAGGAAGACAGGATTATGATAATGTCAGTATGGTATAAAGTTTGCATACGGTAGAGAGGCGGCCTGCAGTCCTGATGGACCCAGGTTCGAATCCCGGCTGGGGCAGGGAACAGTTTAAGGATTTGAATTTCATAAAAGCACACTTTCCTGATCTACCAGATGACCCGCCGACATGTCATAAAAGTACCCCCGCTAATACCAATACACCAGTCCTGTATGAGACAGCCCTAGCATGTATTCAATATGGACGGTGGGTGTTAGCGCCGAAGTGGTGACATGTGGAGGTGTAGGAGGACTACTGGGCCTTGGGATAGGCTACTGCCCCCGAGATATAGGCCATGAAGCCTTTGCCCAGAGTCGGACACATTTAAAAAAAAAAAAAAAAAAAAAAAAAGTTCCACGTGCAAAGACAATACTGGTTTGGTGCCAGATCCTTTGTGTGTGTGTGTGTGTGTGTGTGTGTGTGTGTGTGTGTGTGTGTGTGTGTGTGTGTGTCAGTTTTCCTGTGGAATGGATAGATTCTTGATTAAACTTGATTTGGATTTTACCCCATAAAACCCTCTGACGTATCTGACTTTCTTCTCTCGCTACCACTAGGCAAATTTTTGACCAGGAAACTGCATGGTAGTAAAAGAGCTGATGGAGTTGTTACTCAGAATCCGCAGTTTGAAAAAAAGAGAAAAAAAGACCATGTAGTGCTGTCCCGTGCAATGAACCAAAGCTACCCACAGTGAGGTGTGGGGGAAGTGTATGGAGCTTTGGTTCCCAGATGGATGGACGCTGCAATGGTGTCTCCACTTAGTTAACAGGAACACCGTAGTTTCTTTTTTTTTTTTTTATGTGAAGGAGAAGGGACCAAAGGCCACGAGCCAGCAAAATTGTTCCTTCCAAGAGAAAAACAAAATACAAGAGAGAGCCAAATTCAAGATCCGATCATTTCGAGATGCCTGGACACACTGCGTTTGAAAGACTGGTGATCATAGGAAGCAGGAAATACAGACAGAGGGAGACAGTTCCAGAGTTGACCTGTTGCATAAACGAAGGAATGGGAGTAACGGTTAACTCATGAAACCAATCAAGAAAACAACAATAATTACAAAAATAAATTAAGGTCATATACCAAACAATCAAACATAGGTGCAACTGTTCCAAAAATATCTGCAGTACATCATTTATGTGATTTAAATATCAATTTAAACCCCTTCTATAAATGAAATAACAAGCAAGTTATTGTTCTTCGTTAGTCAACAGTAACGCACATCATCATTATCATCGACCACAGCATGACCATATTAGAAAATTATTATTATTTTTTTTTTTTTGTCGGTAGGTAATAATGAAGGGACTTATACTACGGATTCTCCTCTACATAACAAGATGATGCCTCATAGCTCCAACGGCCACGACGTCAATAGTAAAAGATGTCATGAGTACTGAAATCAGTTTGGATTACTTATATGAATTACCTTCTTATCTAGAGAATATCGCCACACCCATGAGGACCTTGGACTTCATGATAGGAGGCATGTTTCACAAGCACATAACACAAAGGAAGTGGATGAAATAGTTAAGTTAGCGAAATGGAAGATAGAACAGGCGAAGTCAACTATGCTCATCATGATCCAAGATCTCCCATCTCATGGAACGGAGGTACTGAGCGCCACGAACACGTACTCGCCAAAAGAGCGGGGTGTTTGACCTGGGTGGTGCAATTCTTGGGAACATCTTTGCATTGGCTACAGAAGAAGACCTTCAAAAAATAATCAACAAATATATTAAAATAGCTCAGGTACTAACATACCAAGATAAATTCATCGCCGGACATAACTCAGCAATGAAGACAATCGTAAAAAATCTAAAAAAGGCGGAAAACATAGCTCTCAAAAGTGTAGATAAAGTAATGCCATGGAAAGGAACATAACACTTTTCCAACACTTCTCCATCATCACGGAACACATTGACACAATTCTACTCCAATTAGACAACACTAGAGTTCCTTACGGGGCACTTATGCAAGGAATGTCGAATGCTGATGATGACAAGATCACAAATGACTTACTTCCAGTTCATGAGCTACGTCAGATAGTTACTCAAGGCATACTATCTATCTATATACCTAGGCTGCTTCCCCCAAGGAAAGGGAGGTAGCCGAGACAGGACGACACACTCCCCATTTACTCATCCATTCAAACACATTCATTCGCATCTTAGCCCCAAAGGGGAGAACGGACAGATCCTCACCGCACCACTCAGCACAAGGGTCAGTTGCGCAATGCAATCAGTGACATCCACAGCAGGGCCCGACAGCAGAACTGGTTTACCCCTGCCACATCATAACAAACCCATCCCCTTACCCGCACCTGACCTGACTAGCTGATCAGACCAAATGCGGGAGAATATCCCCTCAGGGCTGCGTCATCACTTATTCATTCACAATTTCTCTCCATTTATTTCTATCACGCACAGCCACTCTTCCTTGCTCAACAGACATCCCTCTCGCATCCAGGGCTCTCTTCACACTGTCCATCCATCCTATTCGTGGTCTTCCTCTCAGCATTACACCTCTCACATCAGATCTAGTTATCTTTTTCACCAATCGCTCATTATCCATTCTCTCCATATGCCCAAACCATCGCAACACCCTCTGCTCAACTCTACCAGCCATCTCCCGAACAACTCCAGTTCTCCTTCGCACTTCATCATTTCGCACCCGATCCATACACGTCACTCCACACATACTCCTCAGACACCTCATCTCCATTACATTCAAACTTTTCCTCTCTGCTACACCCATATTCCATGTTTCAGCCCCATATAACGCAGTCGGTACCACAACACCCTCATACAGCCTTCTCTTTACATCCATTCTAAGCGAACGACATTTAAACACTTTTTTCATTGAACCCAGCACCTTTCCTACTTCATTTATTCTAAACTTCACTTCTGCATCTATTCTTCCATCCACAGCAACATGTGACCCTAGATATTTAAAACAATCTACCTCCTCAAGCAACTCACCATTCAAAACTATATTCATCCCCCTACCATCTATCAACCTCGTACACTTCATCACTTTACTCTTATTCTCATTTACTTTCAATTCCTCCTTTCACACACCCTTCCAAACTCCTCTACCAACTGTCTCAATCTCTCCTCTGAATCAGTCACCAGTGCAGTATCATCTGCAAACAGCAGCTGCTTCAGATTCCACTCTCCACCATCAACATTCACCAGACTCAGACCTCCACCTAAAACTCTTGCATTCACCTCCCTTACAACACCATCCATGTAAATATTAAACAACCAAGGCGACATCACACATCCCTGTCGCAGCCCCACTCTCACGGGAAACCAATCACTCACAGCATTTCCCACTCTTATACACGCTCTACTATTTGCATAAAAACGTTTCACCCCTTTTAGTAACCTACCATCAAGTCCATACAATCTTAAAACAGTCCACAAAGCCTCCCTATCAATTCTATCATACGCTTTCTCTAAATCCATAAATGCCCAAAACACATCCTTGCCTTTCGCTAAATACTTTTCACACACTTGTCTCACAGCAAACACCTGATCAACGCATCCCCTCCCTCTCCTAAAGCCACACTGCTCATCACCAATCACTCCCTCTGTACCCTCTCTAACTCTCATAATTAACACTCTGCTATACACCTTACCTACAACACTCAACAGACTTATACCCCTAAAGCTAGTACATTCATGCTTATCACCCATGACTTTATACAACGGGACCACACAAGCACTTGCCCAGTCAATTGGCACCATACCTTTCTCAAAGCACACATTCAATAATCTTACTAACAAGTCAGCAATAGTCACTCTACCACCCTTCAGGCATTCCACAGCACACCCATCCTTTCCTTGTTTTCATCTCCTTTACTGCCTTCTCCACTTCCTCATTCGTGATCAAAGAATCATTCAACTCTCCCAATGCATTTATTCCTTGCACCCTTCCATCCGCCACAATCTCAGCCACCCTTTCCTCCTCTACATTTAACAATCTTTCAAAATACTCTGCCTATCTCTTCCTTACTGCATCCATCTCAGTTAACATCCTTCCATCCTCTGCTTTTACTCGTTCTTCCTTCCCAGACTCTCCCTTTCGCACCCTTTTCACCTCCTTCCAAAACATTTTCTTATTCTGTTGAAAATTCTCTGTCAGCCACCTACCCCACCTCTCATCTGCTGCCACTTTAGCATCACGCACAGCCCTTCTCGCTCTATTCCTTTTCCTTATACCTTTCATATGACATCTCATCCTTCCTCTGCAGCCACACTTCATATGCACGTCTCTTCTCAGCCACAGCCATACTTACTTCCTCGCACCACCATTCACTTCCTTTTCTTACACCACCACCCACACGTCTCACACCACACACCTCTTCTGCATGCCCCACCACAGCACTCTTAAACAACTGCCATTCCTCCTCCACGCTGCCATTTTCCCGATCTTTCACTGCGTTCCACTCATCTTTCAATTTCTCCTGATACGCTATCTTTTTCTCTCTTTTATCCAACTCACTCACTTTCAAAACCTCCCTGCCACACCTAACCCTCCTAGCTCTCACCCATCTCTTACCTACTCTTAACTTTCCCTCCACCAGGTAGTGGTCAGACGTACCTCCACCCTCCCCTCTCAGAACTCTCACATCCAACAATAAACATAAATTGCACCCTTCGTTCCGAAGTAGGGATTTCATGCAATATTATCCATATTTAGAAGCAACACTAACACCAACATCAATGGTAGTTCATGTACCATTCATAACTGACGACCAGTTCACAGTATACCAAATACACCCCTTCCCTTCTAAGAATGATAAAACTTTGGTTATCATCAACATCAACACAGATACCGAACTCATCATGGTCTCCAAGAGACGGAACACTGTCACTTTCGCAAGTGAATCAACGATCGAACGAAAGTGCCGTTCATCCTTACATGCTGTTCACCTTCGTCCGGCGCACATTTTCACGTTTCAGCCTACTGATATAATCATAAGAAATCATGACATTCATAATCATTGCAATTTCACTTTTGCTCCAGATAAGCTTGTACACCATAAACGCATCGGACACACAGTTTTTTTATTTCACTCATAACACATCAGTTTACATAGTCTGTCCAGATATACCACCATCTATACCTCAGCATCAGGATTATACATAGCACCAGACTACTGTGCGGTACTTACACCATCCATGTCTACTTTATCCACCATCAATCACTACGCCATCCTCAATCATACACAGAAACATTTCCACCCACTGCCTAATTTGGACTTAAACATGAGCACAGGTATTAAGTTGACTTCACCTACTGTAAGTTATGCAACTAATCAATGAAACAATGAAACCCTGGGAAGATTTGATTTTGAGTATGTTCAACTCATATTATATGTATAGCCCAGCACCTACTGTCTTTATAATCTGTATTGTATTTGCAGTAATGTTGTTCGCAATACACAGAATGCATGCAAGAATTGAACACTTGGAGTCAATATTTAGTGGGGGTAAAGTGCAAATCAAGTAAACCCCCCTGAATGAAGTGTACATATTTTGTATATAGTATTAAGTTTATATTTAAAAAAACAAATTGAATGACACATGATATGGAAGTATACCAGTATCATTATCTCTATATAAAATATTAATATCTCTTACCATAATCTTAACTCTGAACTATTTTTTTTTTTTTTTTGCATATATACAGTACATACGACTGTTATACATACACATCTTACAATATGTCATACAATATTCTATAACCAATTTAACTATATTGCATTTGTTCAAGTATGTATACAACTTGTTTAAAATGTAATATTACTGGATCATTGCAATATTAACATGAATAATACATCTATACAATATTATAATCAATGTTATGTATTAATAAATTAACATATGTCAATGATGATGTTGTCGAAGGACTGCCAGCTAGTGTGACCGAGCGATGCCAGGACTCCATATTATAATAATACAACTCATAGGTAGATAGATGGGTAGATAGATAGAAGCACCAGCCAGGGTGTGAGATAGGAAGTGTGTCAATGAGAATCGACCAAAGGGAAATGAGTTCAGCAAAT
The DNA here is from genome assembly GCF_032717465.1 of Coenobita brevimanus. Lineage (NCBI taxonomy): Eukaryota > Metazoa > Arthropoda > Malacostraca > Decapoda > Coenobitidae > Coenobita > Coenobita brevimanus. Next base: position 17,932,322 of record NC_137032.1, read on the forward strand.
ACTTAATGAACAGTATGCCTGTGGGCACCGGAAGCACTACATACACACAGACATACAGGGTTCTAGAAGCTTTCACGACAGTGTAGCCCACGTGACACGACCCCTGCTAAATGAGAATGTAGGAATCAGAGATCAGAAAGAGGCTAGCCATAGAACCGACAGGTAGTGGAAAGAGGAAATAAGAAGAGGGGTCCGACGAGACTTATTAAATTACGTTCCTGTGTAATACATACTCTGCTCAACTTAGACTTTCCTTGAAGATAATAAATCAAGATCAACTCCCTGTAATCATCTTTAACTTCTCCTGCCTTCAACTAGCACAATAACTTTAACCAAATCTCAATATTTACATATTACAAGAAACTTCGTAGGTTCTTGTAGTGTGTTTTGTAGATCAGTTATACATATATTAGACTCGTGGACGAGAGGTTGTTATACGTGAATAGTTTTGTAAGCAGATAATCTTCGTTCCCTTTGTCATGCAATGACAGGAGAGGTAAAGATTAGTATGGGACTATATTTCTTTTTTTTGTCTTGGAAATATTAACAAAGTCTCTCATACATGAGTGAAGTATAGAATCCCGCTGTTACCTCCCCACTGTCTCACTCTATCTCTCTCTGCCACTCTCTCGCCCCTGTTGCTAGCCGCCTCCTCCCTTCTCCTCCTCATTCTTTCCGTATATAAGAACTTCCATCACCTGGGCTACACTGTCGTCCAATATTCTGTAGGATGTCACTTAGCAATGGCATGAGAAACCGGTCTGGGATTGTGTGATTGTTTAGTTTACGGTTATCTACTACCGCACGCATTTCTCCATTTCTTTTGGGCACAAAGAATAATGGGGCATTCCAAGGGGGGACTGAAGGCTCAATAATTCCAAGTTTTAACATTTCATCGACATACTGGTTTGCGAGTGTACGTTGAGATTGTGGGACTCGATAGGCAGGTAGACTCGTAGGCTTGTAGACTCGTTGATTCGCAGACCCGTGAACTCGTAGACTCGTAGCTTAAACTCGTAAACTTGTAAACTCGTTCTTCTTGCTGTATACTCGCTTGTGGTTACTTGATCGTAGAATTGTGGTTTCCTGATAGTGTAGAATCAACTGTAGAACTGTTGCTTATATTGGTTACATTGGTTACAGTCTCGCCTGCTTTGGCAGAAATTCACTGTAGAACTGAAGCTAATCTTGGTTAGAGTCTTGCCTGCTTTTGTAGAAATTCACTGTTGATTCGTAGACGAGGTTCGTACTTTCTCTGCCACCATCCAAAAGGAAAAAATAAAAATTTTCTTTTGTTCATCTATTATGTGCCCTTTTACGAAGATCTGTTTGCACTGATTGATCAATGAAATAACATCAATACGATCTTTTTCTGTGCCTGAGAATTTTAGGGCGGTTTTATCCTCATGATAAACGTAAACATGAGGTGGGGATGTTTAATCTGTGGTATTGCTTGCATTACTCATTTTCACCGGTTGCTTGGTTAATGTAACTTGGACTTGTTTTTCGATGTGTGAGGGAATAGTGGAATAGGTTTTCCCTGAATGATGAACTCTGTTAAGTATATTTTCATATGTATGCATGTCAGAGACAAAGTTCTCACTCGCTACATCAGAGGGGGTTTCCCAGGCATCATCAATATCATCTAGAAATGAGGTATTTGTTTCTTTGCCTTTAGTTTGTGGTGAATTTTGTAGGGTGGGTGTGTTGCCCTGTTGCTCTCCTAATTGTGTATCTGCAGTGGCTGCTAACTGTGTATCATCTGTTACTAACATGGGTGGAGGTGAAAATATTCCTGTAATATCACTCAGCTAGAAAGAATTCATGTTGCTAGGGTATGGTGTTATGAAATACGTCATTTGTTTATGTCCTAACGGAATAGATGAGTGAATGAGTTTTAATAAATGAAAGATAATAATTGCATAAATGTATATATAAAAATAAGTAAAGGAGGTAATTGTACCTAATTTAAAGCACTGAGAAGAAATGAGTAAGTATGATTACACCCACTTGATACAGATGAAGCCACTTGGAGAGGCTTGTTGTTAGCAGTTTTCAATCTCTGAAGATAAATGCAGAGTTGATGGAAAATCTCCGACTCGATAATTCTAGGGCTGTGTTGATGGACGATATTACTCTGGAAATTCCGTGGCCTGGTGATTTCAGTTTTGATTGTAGTGCTTAACAGCTGTAGTCATAGGCAAACCGTACCATAGAACGTCAAATTCCCACTCAATACTGTTCGAAATAAATGTTTGTAACCATTTGTAATATCATGTAGTGTGTAAGTATAATGTGTAGGTAGTTGTAAGTAGGATCCAAGTAGGGCGCCACTAAGCGCTTACTAATGTCTGGCTTAATTCCAGTTTTACTGAACCATGAATTTGGAGCCACATCATCTCTAGCTGGTGAGAGAGTCGAGCAGTTAGCAACGGTCTGGGTTTGGATATGAGTGGTTGTCACGGCTGCTGTGTGAAGATATAAGGCGGTGCTTAATATATTATCAGAAAACTACTACAAGACTTTGAATTCACCTACGACTGGCGTCAAGGGGGATTCACATACTTAACATTTGGTGGAAAGCGAGTGGGATAATAGTGATTTCATGTCTTCTGTGGGGAATCTTGGCTGTATCTATTTTCTGATGCTGCTGTTCTTCCTATGACGACACACAGTCTATCTCCGCTCCAGCCTCCAACCTTTTTTACAGTCTTGGTGTGCTTATTCCGTGATTACAGAATCATCCTGGCAGCTCTGATGTGGTTTTGGGACTTTCCTCCACACCAACACCCCACCTACCACCACAACACCACAGCCACTTAAGCCCCCACCTACCACCACACCACCACAGCCACGTAAGCCCCCACCTACCACCACACCACCACAGCCACGTAAGCCCCCACCTACCACCACACCACCACAGCCGCGTAAGCCCCCACCATTACCATCACTACATGTCTTCGCCTGCCAGTCCTGTGTGACCTGTTACATTATCATGCTGTACGGGGTTAGTTTCAGCCCCAGCAAACTCCAACCCAGACCCCACTTCAGGAAGTAGCCCCCAACTGCCGCCCGACACTGTTACGTCATCGTTCCCCCCCCCCACCTACCACACAGACTGACGTCACCCAGGGAGCGTGGCCATTCACAACGAGCTACGTCACAGTCTCCTGCTCCTATCAGCTTCTCGCTCTGCCCACTGCTTAGTTGCCACCCAGTGACATCACGAACGCCTCCGCCCAATCAACGCTGGCTGGGGGAGGAGACACTACGATACGAGAGCGCCACTCAACATCAAGCTATCGCACGGAACACATCTTACTACAAGTATTTTTCTATCTGCATTTTCATGCATTTTCTCATTCTCATATGGGGGAGGCGGTGGCTGAATCGGTAGAGAGGCGTCCTGCAGTCCTAACGGACCCAGGATCGAATCCCGACTGGGGCAGGGAACAGCTTAAGGATTTGTATTTCCTAAAAGCAGACTTTCCTGATCTAACAGATGACCCTCCGACATGTAAAAATACCCCCTCTAATACCGGTACACCAGTCCTGTATGGGACAGTCCTAGCATGTATTCAATATGGATGGTGCGTGTTAGCGCCGGTGGTGACATGTGGAGGTGTAGGAGGACTATTGAGCCATGGGATAGGTAACTGCCCCCGAAATAGGCCCTGAAGCCTTTGCCCAGAGTTGGACACAGAAAAAAAAATATCAGTGACATTAATCAATTCCTTTGTACAGAGAAGCCAGGCTGTCTCTATAGATTGTGATATTTTCATCATTTACTCTTTTCCATTCATTGCAATTTTGTCTCATTTTTTTCATTCATTCAGAATTTTTCATTCACTCACTTCTGCTGCATCCCATTTCTCCCAATTATACTTATACTCAGCTGTAAATAACACATTCATTTTCACTCATATTCATTGTATATGTCATTTCTTCATATATTATAATTATTTTCATTTATTCATTCATTCATTTATTCATCCATTTAATCATTTATTTTCATTTACTTACTTCCTATTCTATTAATGTCCTTTTTTAAAAGGGTAGATCTCTCCCTTATTGAAACTGTTAGTGAAACAGATGATCCTGTGTGTGAGGATAGTGTACCTCTTTGTAGTGGCAGATCTTATAGTAAACAAACCGTAAGTTCCCTACCTGTTTCTACTAAGACCACTTTTGTTACTCCTCCCACACCTACAACCACCTATATTAACCCTACTACTCCTATCCTAAATCCAGATATATCAACACCAGATACTCTATCATCTTCCCCAACTGATTCTCTTGAAGTCACTCAGCTTTCTTCACAGCCTTTGTCCTTACCTTCTACTACACATACACCACCTCTAACTACGACACACACCACTACCGCCACGACACTTCCTTCCCACACACCGTCTCAGTTTACTACTGTGCCTACTTCCTAACCTTCGCGGTCTCACCCTCTTCCTACAATGTCGAATCAGAACCCTCCACCTCCCCAGTCCATATATTTGGACGATGTTAACAGACCCAAATTTACAGGAGAGGATAGTACAGTTTCCATTTACGATTTCCTCAGAGAGGTCGAAAATGGCATTCGTAATCGGCAAATCACAACTGAACCCTTGAAAGTTTCTTATTTGATGGGTCGACTACATCAAGGCAGGTCACTAATAGGAGCCACTATTCGTGCGGGTCACTTCAAAGATTGCCGCATGTTTGACGCATATCTCCGACAGTTAATTCAACTTTGTTGCCAAAATTCCAATGCTGCATCTCTTATAGGGTTGACCAACCTTCTCAAGCAAATGGAGGAGGATATGAAGGTATTGTACTATTGCGGACAGGAGTTCGTAGCCACCCTCAGCTGGCTAACCCTGGGATGTGGCATCGCCGCAATCGTGGGTGCATTAGTTGCCAGGTAGATATTTCTGTCAGTTATATCCCATATACGTTAATATTGCATGAATGTGCCTGACTAAGGTTACAATCAAACTGAATGCTTGACTCGGATGTATTAGAGGAAAAGAAGTATGATATTAAGAATCACCTTTGTTTCGTGTAAGTCATTTATTCATGAAACCAATTAAAGGGAACTTGTGGACTGCTTCATCTTCCCGTTTCATTGAAAGTGTGAATAATGACACGTGGTTCATAGCTTGAATCGAGATATGCGTATGGTAGCACGTGCGAAAATATTCTGCCAATAAAATATATCTTCCTTAAACTTCTGACTGTATACTGCCACCACTAAACTCGGTGGTGGAAGCTGTTGACTGTATTCTATTGTATAGGTCCCAAGTGAGAATCCTGGTAAGGCATACATGAAGATTTGGAACATGCTGCATTTTGTGTAATATACTCATAGAGTGTGGATATTCTTATCCATATCAGATATCCGATGTTACTTATTGACGCACACAAGAAAAACAAAAGTAGTGTAACTGGTTCAAAAGTATTCTACCTTAAATTTTATGACAGTCGATTATATGTAAAGCTTCAAATAATCTGGATATTCACCTTATCGTTCTTATCTATGGATCATAATGTTTTATCAACTTTACCGTACGATAATGTGATCACCCACTAGGTTATATAATGTGTGTGTGTGTGTGTGTGTGTGTGTGTGTGTGTGTGTGTGTGTGTGTGTGTGTGTGTGTGTGTGTGTGTGTGTGTGTGTGTGTGTGTGTAATGGAACAGTTCGTTCGGTTTCGAAAAGTGACCCTCGGGCCTGAACCCGAGCTGATGACAGTGTTCCAGCGTTGATTAGAACACATTCTACAGTAGCCTCACTCCTTAGTATGAACTCCACACAGCAGAAGATTGCTCTACGTGCGCGGATCTTGGGAATGAGGGATGCAGGTGCTTCTGTGTCCGCTCTATCAAGAGAGCTTGGTATATGCCGATCTACTGTCAGAAAGTGGTTGCAGAGGTGGGAGGAAAGTGGATCTCTACTTGACCTACCAAGATGTGGAGGACCACGTAAAACAACCGCAGAAGAAGACAGGCAAATTGTAGAAGAGACTAGACGGACACCCATTACAAATGCAGTTATCATTCGCAATCGGCTACAGCTTGAGGTGTCTGCTCGAACAGTTCAACGAAGATTACACGTCTGGTTACCATCATAGGGTTCCTGCAGTCAAAGAAAGGTTAGAGCAGAGACATCGTGACGCCAGATTACAGTTTGCCCAGCGCTACGTCCAGGAAAAATTATGATTCAAATGATTTGATTAAATCTGATGAATTAAGTGGTTTAAATATTTCATTGCCTGTTTCTAAATATTATAATCAAGAAGATTTTGATCAATTGTTAAACAGTAAAACTTCTTGTCCCATATTGTTACTCTACAACATAAACAGTATTCCCACTAATTTAGAAAAGTTTTTATTATATTCTGGTATCTCTGCAAATTGTCATAATATTGATATAATGGCTTAATGTGAAACACGACTTTCCAAAGATACTGAGGATTTATATAAACTGAAAGGATATAAATTATATACTAATAATAGGAATCATTATGGAGGGGGGGTTTGTCTGTATGTGAAAAATATTATTTCTTGCCATGTTTGTGATAGTTTATGTATGATGAGTGATGCTATTGAAACATTATTTATTGAAGCCTCTTACCTAAGTAAACGCATAATTTGTGGTGTTCTGTATAGGAGACCAAATGCAAGCATCCTGTCATTTATAGAATTATTAGAAAAAATTCTTGGGGACATAGCTGCAACTGGTAAAAAATGTATTTTGTTAGGAGATTTTAATATCAATTTACTTAATAATTCACAAACAAATGTTAGAATGTTCATAGATTTACTAGCCAGTTTTGGATATCATCCATGCATCAATAAACCAACACGAGTAAATAAGAAGAGTGCCACGATCATTGATCATATATGGACTAACAGCCTCGATTATATATCAGGATCCGGTATTTTGTTGACCGATGTGACTGATCATTTTGCTCCAATTATTCATTGTAAAAGTAAGATTGAAAAAGAACCATTAATATTTTCATATAGAGATTATAAAAACGTCAATCAAGAGCTTTTATGCCAGGCTATGAAAGAGGAGTTCAATAACATACACATGGATAATAATCCAAACACTGCATACAATATAGTTTCAGATGCCATAACAAATGTAGTAGAAGAAAATATTCCCCTTAAAACAATAAAAATTAAAGCAAAAGAAGTCAACAAACCATGGGTCACATCTGAGCTACTTGGGCATATTAAGGAGAGACATAAATTATACAAGAAATATATAAAACGCCCTTTGACATTTGGAGCTCGTTATAGGGAATACAGAAACAGGGTTAACAACATGTTGGAAACAGCCAAGAAGCGTTATTATAATACTAAATTTAAAGACACTGCAGGTAATTCTAAAGGAACGTGGAAATTAATCAATGAAGTGATCAACTCTCAAGATAAAAGCAACCAAAACATAGAACGTATGAACATCAACAACTGTGATACTAGTGATCCACAAACTATAAGTGATTACATTAATAACTACTTCTCAGATATCGGTCTTCAGTTATCTAGTAAGCTTCCAACCTGTAATTTATCTCCCATGTGTTATATGTCAAACACGTACCAAGACTTTATACTGCTGGATACATCAGAGGAAGAAATTATTTCTATAATAAAATCTATGATTCAGCACCTGGATATGATGGTATTCACGTTACGGTAATAAGATAAACCGTAACAATCCTGGCTCCCATTATCTCAAAATTAATTAATCTGTCTTTTCGATCAGGTATTTTTCCAGAGAGGTTAAAAGTGGCTAAACTCATACCTATTCACAAAGGGGGAAAAATGGATGACGTTTCCAACTATCGACCGATTTCAATACTTCCCGTTTTAAGTAAAATCTATGAACGAGCTATGTACGATAGACTGAATTATTTTCTTACAAATAAAATCCTAACTGAATCTCAGTTTGGATTTAGGAAGAATCTTTCTCCTAAATTAGCAATTACAAAATTAATGACCCATGTGCTGCAGGAATTAGGGCGGGGCAAGTATGTAATAACAGTATTTTTGGATTTAAGAAAAGCTTTTGATACATTAAATCATGAAATCTTAATTATGAAACTGCAGCATTATAGTATAAGAAATACATGTCTTAAATGGTGTCAGAGCTATTTATGCAATAGAAAGCAGTATACTTCAGTAAATAAAATATTGTCCGGAGATGTAGAAATCAAAACTGGAGTTCCCCAAGGATCAATATTAGGTCCTTTACTATTTTTGATATACATAAATGATATTGTTAAGTCATCAAACTTATTAAAATTTATTATCTTTGCTGATGATACAAATATCACTTATTCAGCATATGATATACTCTTATTATCAAGGACATTAAATCTTGAATTAAATTATGTTACAACTTGGCTAACAGCAAACAAACTATCTATAAATAATGAAAAAACGAAGTATCTAGTATTTGCTGGCAATAAAATCTTGGAAAGAAATGTTACGATCAAATTATGCAGGGAAACAATACAAAGTTCGAATTCAGTTAAGTACTTAGGAGTTTTGATAGACCAAAATATTAATTGGAAATACCACATAGCATATATACACAATAAAGTCTCTAGATTATCGGGGATACTACATAAAGTAAAACATTTATTAACCATTGACACACTCCTCACACTATACTACACATTAATTTATCCTCATTTACATTATTGTAATGTTGTTTGGGGTATGGCACACATAACTAATTTAAAACCACTACAGTTGCTTCAGAAAAGGATAATAAGAGCTATAGCAAAGGTCAACTATTATGAACACACTGAACAAATATTTAAAAACTACAAAATTCTTAAAATTAGCGATATTTATGTACTTGAATGTTTAAAATATTTCCATGAACAACTGTATATAATTAATTCTGTTGAACTGCAGAGAGCATATCAAATACATAATATAAATAACAGAAATAGAAATCAGATTAGACCACTTTTTCCAGTTACTGAATCTCAAAAAAGATTTGTAACGTATTATGGATGTTTAAAATGGAATGATCTGCCTGACCACTTAAAATGTATTAATAACAAAGCCACGTTTAAAATAAATACAAAGAAATATATACTTAGCACATATTAATTACTCATTAGTCATTCATATATTGTTCATCCACTAGGCATTCATATGAGTATGTATGTGTATATACAAGTGTTTCTATATTTATGTGTATTAATTCGTTAATAGAATCTCATGTATATATTTTGGTATTTAAGCTCATTGTAAATATAAATTATTGCGATTTATATGTTGATCATATATGCAATGTACAATATATGCAAAAGTTTGTCTGTATATAAGTACTGGACATTTACAAGGCGTCGTTATTTTATTTATATTTTCTTAGGGGACTGTAAAAAATGCTTCATTTAACGGTCCCAGCCATGTTTATATATCTTGTATTAAAGAAAAAAAATGTACCTATATATTTATATATATATGGCTAATAAACTGTTTGAATTGAATTGAATTGAATTGAAGATTTGGCTTTCTGGGCCAGAGTAATTTTTTCCGATGAGAAGACTTTCCATAGCACCACCCATGGTCGTCTAAGATGCTGGCGACCTGACGGCACCCGTTATTCTCAACAGAATATCTATGAAATAGCAAGAAGTGGGCATGTCAACTGCAACGTGTGGGGCTGGATGCACCTCCATGGTATAGGAGAATTGGCAGAGATAGAAGGAAGATTTACCGCCAACCAATACCTGGAGATATTGGAAGAAGTGATGCTTCCTACAGTTCGGGAAATATATACTTAGCACATATTAATTACTCATTAGTCATTCATATGCAGGTATGAGAAACACGCCTCAACCTCATGTAAAGACCACCCCACACACACACACACACACACACACACACACACACACACACACACACACACACACACACACACACACAAAGATATATGCACATCCGTTGTTATATTTTGTAGGTTATATAATATTGCTTCAGTAGTTTCTGTATATAAATATATCTCTATTAAAACTTCAATACGACTCTCCGAAATTTGAGTAAGACTCTCCTGAGGAAAGGGGGAATGCTAAACATGCGCACCTGGAAGTAAAACCATCGGGGATTGCATGCATTAATGACCTTCGTTCAGTTGATACAGCCTACCTAAATTAATGTTAGTTACCATTGCTAATTACTAGGTAAATGTTTACAGTTGCGTACGTGTTTCAAAGTAGTATTTTAATCATGCACTCTTAATCCATAATCATTTCATATGTTTAGGACAACTTGCCCAGTCCACACCGCCAGAATCGTTCGACGGTGGTTTGATGATCAACGGGATATAGAGTTGCTGGTATGGCCTAGTAAAGTGCTGATATCAACCCAATCAAGCATGTGTGGAGTAATGTGGTAAATACGTGGGAACCTGGTCACGAGAGAACTTCGCAGGAGCTGCTACAACATACCAAGGCTGAATGGAACACATTTCGTCGGAATCAAAACACAATATATAATCTGGTTGCATCAGTCCCAAATAGACTTACAGAGGTCATTGAAAAGGAAGGGGGATGGACCCACTACTAAACACGAATGTATGTAATAGTAGGAAAGGGATAATCATAACGTGCAAGGGTAGTTTATTGGTTAGAGATGCTTATAAGTAGGGCTTTGGCAATGCAAACCATAGAATAGAGCACATTGCAGCCATTGATGAAGTTTTTTCCCTTCTGAGTTAGATGCAAATGTATAGTATGTATACAGTATTTAAATAAATATCTTAATTTGTAAGTCTTTATTATAACACCGTTATGCATTCTGTATGATAGTTGTCAATATGTTCAACATGTGATATTTTATAACATCAAACATGTTGAACGCACATATCATAGAATGAGGAGGGTGCGGTGTTAGTGTCATGACCAAGGTTATGGGTTCGAAACTTGTTGCCACCACATTACCCTGCGGATAGTGTGGCTTCCATCCAATTTTATCCTAACTGATCTACGTGCCCTTAAATGCATACCTCGTAGAGAGAGAGAGAGAGAGAGAGAGAGAGAGAATGCGAACATAAGGCATTTAACAGAAGTTACGCGGCCTGGCTAATAATTTGACAAAGTCAACTGGCGTTACCCAGAATAAAACCCATCTTTCATTTTGTCCGACGAGAAGTTATCCTGGGGTAAATAAACTCCTTCGTTATCAGCCAAAGGAAAAATTCCCTTTTTAGCTCGAGCACGTTATTTACTCGCATTGCATAAGATCATGTGTATGTAGCCGGAATGAAGCTCATATCTACCCCTTTATCGGCCTGGCAAACTCCCTGTAAAAAATACTATTTTCTACCGACAGAGTTAAGCGGGGAGACTCATCGCTCGTGTAAGGAAATCCACCCCGCCTCTGTGTGTGTGTGTGTGTGTGTGTGTGTGTGTGTGTGTGTTGAACTGCGAGTCATCTGACTTGTGGAGCATGGTATGCGAGTTGGTAGGTTTACTGACTGGGTTGGTGGATTGGTTAGTGTAGGCTGGTGGTTTCACAGGCGGATTAGGTGGAGTGGGTGGGCGAGAGGGAGGGAAAGGGTTGTTGGGCTGGATAAGTTGGGTGGAGTGGGGTTCGTGCATTAAGTGGGGTTGGTGGTGGAGCTACGTGAAGGACAAGGCAAAAGACGGGTTTATGTCGTCCTAATTTTGAGACATACTATATTGAGTAAGGTTGTGGGTATGTGCGTTGATGGGTGGGTGTGTAGGTGGATGGACAGACTGTGGGAAAATAGACCTCTGGGATTACGTCATTTGAGTGAATGTCCAAGTTGGGAATAGTTCAGTGTGCGGAAAATCGGTGCACGGAGGATATTACTCTGGAATCATGCTGAAGTAGGTATATATATCCAGTGGGTTACAACAGGTCCATAGTGCAATACGTCTGTTGGTTAAGAGTCTGTGTTTCAACTGCACGCATCAGTCGGTGATATAACCACGTCAGATAATAGGTTTATGAGGAAAATAGGTTCACTGTGAAAAATATGTCCATGGGTATACGTCCATGTAGGAAACCTGCATCCATGGAGAGATTCAGGGTCGACGGAAAAATTGGTCCGTGGGGAGAAAATACATAAGTGGGGAAAATTAGTTTATGGGAAAATAGGTTTACGTAGAAAAATAGGCGTCTTAAAAAAAAAAAGTCAATAAGGAATATAGGTCCATGGGCGATTTTGCACCGAGTGGTGAAATGTCCATTGATAAATATATTCATAGGGTGAAAATAGGTCCATAGAGGCATACACTTACTGTAAACATACATAGAGCTATTTAAAATAAATAGGACGTAAAATATCCAACTTTTAACAGCGACCGTTGCCTGAAATTAGGCTTACCACTGCACACCTTGCACCAAACAACCATTAGCCAGACCCTATTACCACTTCGTCATCTAGTTATTATATTTCATAATTTACCTTCATTTAGTCATAAGCCAACCGAAACGAAAGGAAAAATCCCTGGGTAACTGTGCTGAGCACCTCATTTCTCCGCCTCATTCCTCGAAAATTCACAGGCATTCACTACTCTCTCTCTCTCTCTCTCTCTCTCTCTCTCTCTCTCTCTCTCTCTCTCTCTCTCCTGGTAACAAATGAATGCTTCGAACTTGTTCACTCTGTGTTCGCTGGTTCAGACCTACAGGAAATTGTGGAGTGGAACCAAATATACATATCTGTCACTTGCTTGGCTCTATACGAGAAACAAGTTATTAATTAATCAGTGTGACATTCCTGTTATCAGAGTCAAACCTTCAGAGTAAATATTACTATTGCTTTATCCACTAGTACAAGCCGAAAGCTGAAGGGATACTTTTCGGCAGAATTGCATCGAAGGCAACCTCTGTGCTCGTGAATGCGACGTTGCCACATATACTGGTTGGCTGGACGAGGGTGGCTAAGAACTCCTGTCCGCAATAGTACCTCCCCAACATGCAAAGGTAATTGAGGCAGCCGCTACCATGAAGGCAACGAGTTCAGAGTTACACCAATTGTTCTGTGGTACTCAATGGGTAGCCAAAATTAATGGAGAGCTTATGGTTTCACTAAATAATTTTGCAGATTTGTTCGGTTACTTTAGATTTCTTAACTGGCTTTCTGACAACCAAAAACAACTAGCAGTACAACTTGGCTTTAACCCCGGAGACATAATAGTTAACATCTCAAAGACCATAATAGAAAGGTCAGGATCAGACTTCACTCACCAGGCCAGGTCTCGCACCTCAGCCTCTCACTCTGCAGGTGGTACTGGGAGAGTACTACACACCAGCATTACTTCATCTGATTCCTCTCGTTCGCGGCCAACTACAAAAAACAATCCTAGTAATTGGTCTCACTCACACTATTGCTCACCATCTAGCAGTCATGACAAATCTACTGTGTGACGAAGCAAACAATCTTCAGTTGTGTGCTGGCACTGTGGTAATGTAGGTCATCGAGAGTCTATTTGTGCACGCAAACAGAGACGCTTCCGCTCGCAGGAACGACAATGTACACCCTCGCGATCCCGTCATCTAACATGCAAATATCACAAGAATAGCACAACTCCACTGACGAGTGTCGTTACTTTAAGAGCCGTCAGTCGGGGGAAGAGGAGCTCTCGGAACGGAAAAATGTAACCTAGTAGTGAAAGATCCGCCGGTGTCTGAAAATAAGGTAACAGAAAATCAACTCCCCATTCGCCAGATAGGACCTATAACATCTTTAAGCCTAGTCATTCTAGGATGGATTGAAGGGATACAAAGTTCTTTCTTTATGGACACCGGATCTATGGTAAACCTGATCTCAGATACCTCTCTAAACATTAGGGAAACAACTAAAAGAGTTGGGCTTCTCAAACCACCTGACATTCGCCTATGTGGCGTGGATGGCTTAGAATTTCAGGTCAAAGGGAAGGTCACACTAGATGTACAACTTGATAAAGCCTTAAGACCTTTTGACGTGGAGTTTCATGTCACTAATGATCTTAAATATCCAGCGGACACTCTCATTGGCTTTTCGACAATGGCTCAACAAGCTATTGCTCTCCTCCCTGCTTCTCGTACCATAGATATCAGTGGATTCCCAATATCTAGCATGGAATATCCACGTCCGGTACTTTCCCAGACAAACTCAATTATTCACACTTACATGATTCCACATTACTCGAGAGTAAACAGGTACATACACCGTTACCTGAACAGCCAAATTAACTACCATCTAGTAATACACCCTCTGAGCATTTACTGTTGGATACACCCTCTGAGCATTTACTGTTGGATACACCCTCTGAGCATTTACTGTTGGATACACCCTCTGAGCATTTACTGTTGGATACACCCTCTGAGCATTTACTGTTGGATACACCCTCTGAGCATTTACTGTTGGATACACCCTCTGAGCATTCAACTGTGGATCATATTAACCCCTCTAACGGTGGGACATTTGCCGACTCAGACACATCTCACATAACTACCAGTACCTCACATAGTGTGAATGATGTTTTACAACATGCAGAGACAAGCCGTACAGTAACAAATCAGTGCACAATTTTGTTGCCACATAAATTTACAAATGTCTCTGTGTTGTGCTTGCGAAAGCAGGAGTGGATGTACTAACCTTACTAGAGACGTGTTGTGTGAATGGCTTAGCTTATGAGTCGGCATTGTGTATGGTGCTGGAGGATGGTTTATGCTACTTGTACTTAGCCAACACTACTAATGCCCCACTTAAGTTACGAATGGGAACACAGATTGGTGACTTCTTGGTATACCCAGTGGCCATATGTGTGTGCCAAGATTTCCCATTCTCTGATGCAGATGTGTGCTCAGTTACTCAGTCCACCGACATTCCATGTAACCTTGAATCTCATGTGAAACAGAGTGATTACCCAGAATACAGAAGTCACTTATTTAATCTCTTGCGAGATTATCGTGAAGTCGCAGCCCTACCCGATGAGAATATGGGAAAGACAGAATTAGTAAAGTGTCAAATTACATTACAGCCCGGAGCTCAGCCAGTATATATACCTGCTTACCATTTACCACACAGTGAACGTCAACAAGCTGATCGTCTTATTCAGGACATGTTGGATAATGAGGTCATTGAACACTCTGATAGTTCGTGGAACAGCCAATTATTTCTCGTTCCAAAGAAAGGCGGTGAGTTACGACCAGTGATAGATTACAGATGCATGAATGCGCTGACTGTCCTGGACAGATTTCCAATTCCTGTACTCACTAATTTCCTGGAATCCTTAGGCGAAAACAATTGCGTTTTCTCCTCCCTAGATCTTTTGAGTGGTTACTGGCAAGTAGAAATGGAGGAATCATCTTGTCCTATCACTGCCTTCAGTACTCCATCCAGGCGTTACCAATTCCGTAGACTTCCATTCGGTTTGAGAAATGCACGATCGGCGTTCATGCGGTTCATTCATACATTTTTTGCCGGCATGATAGGTCACTCAGTTGTTGCTTATCTAGATGATGTCATAATCGCTAGTCACTCGGTAAAGGAACACTTAGAAAAATTGGCCGAAGTGTTCACTGGACTCAAACAAGCTGGACTTAAGATCAAACTATCAAAGTGTGACTTCTTACGTAAGAAACTCCAATTCCTAGGACATATTGTTGACGCTCACGGAATTCATACATCAGATGACAAGGTTAAAGCCGTGACAAATTTCCCAACTCCACCCAACACTGATGCTGTACGCACTTTCCTCGGTATTAGTGGCTATTACCGTAGATTTATTAAAGGGTATGCCCAGATAGCAGCGCCGTTAACAAAACCGCAAAAGAAGGATGCGTCTTTTGTGTGGGCTGATGAACAAGCAACCGCATGTACAACACTGAAAAATGCTCTAGCACAATCCCTGGTTTTGGCATTCCTTGATTATTCAAAACCATTTCTTCTCTGTGCTGATGCTTCCGGAGTAGGCCTAGGTGCCGTTCTCATGTAAAATGACTCTGAAGGGAAGAAACGTGTCATTGCCTATGCCAGCCGTGTGTTAACTTCGCCAAAAAGAATTACAGTGTAACTTACTGGGAAGCCCTTGCTGTGGTCTGATCTCTAAAACATTTCCGCGACATCATCTACGGTTATCCTGTTCACATCCAGAGAGACCATCTTCCCTTATGTGACCTGTTTCGGGGATGTAACCTTACTGGTCGATTTGCACGTTGGGCAGTCATTGTGAATGACTATAATCCAACATTTGAATACGTTCCTGGGAAGTCCAATGTCGTAGCTGATGCCCTCTCGCAGCATGTAGCCACAGTCTCAACCGGTTACGACGCAAACTTGGCATTCAGTTATGATACACTACATAGGTTCCAGCGTGTGGACCCTATATGGTCACAGGTCATATATTTTCTAGAGTCAGGCGGTGATTCTTCCTTGCCAAAGTTACCAGTCCCTATATCTGATTTCTTCCTCAACATTGAATTGCTCTAAACACTCAGTATTGAAAGGTAACAACGTACCTCATCACGAAGTTAAGCAATTAGTCATTCCAACAGACTTAATTCCTGCTGCCCTTTTTTTAATCCACGAGTCCCCTCATGCATCACACCCTGGCAAAGACAGAAGCTTACGGCAAGCACGTCTGTCATATTACTGGCCCACTGAGCAAAAGGATATAGAAGCACACTGCGATGCATGTTTATCATGTGCCCGTCATAAAGGGACAACCTGTCAACCTGCTCCTATATTGCAGTACCCAGTACCATCAAAACCTTGGCAAACTGTCTCTCTTGATCTTCTGAAGCTGCCTCGTACAGAATCTGTCTTCCTCTATCTATTAGTAGTAGTCGATCATTTCTCTAGATATGTTATCTTAGCTCCATTGCGTGAAAAATCTGCTAACGCAGTGGCACATGCCTTTATTAATTCAGTAATTTGCCCTTTCACAACACCAGAAGTAATTTTAACTGATAACGGGTCAGAGTTCAATAATTCAGTACTGGAAGAAATTTGTCTTCGATACGGAATTAAGAAAAGCAACATAGTAGCTCACCATCCAGCCTCGAATGGCCTAGTAGAGCACCAGAATAGAAAAATATTGGAGAGTCTGCGTCACATAGTGGGAGATCAGACTTCCACTTGGGACGAGTAGATTCCGCAGGTAGCTGCTTCAATTAATTCATCCATCAATAAGTCAATTGGTGAAACACCATTCTTTGTCATCTATGGCTTTGACAAAATACTACCTTATTCCTTGTTCCAATCCAAAGCTGATCCGATCTACAACTACGATAACTACGTGCAAGTCCACTTAACCAACTTCCAGAAAATTCATAAATACGTTCAGGATAATCTGGCTCTTATAAATAAGGAGATGGTACGTAACCAACATGCCGCTGCCACAGATGTTACCATCCAAGTTTTTGCCCTAGATCATGACAGAGATTCAAAACTAAAGAGTAAATTCTTGGGTTCCTTCCGTGTCATATCTCATAAGAGTAATAAGTTCGAATTAAGAGACCCGTACAAAACAGAGACGACATGGGTGCATGCAACTGATCTCAAACATGCATCAAAACGCATAGTCTTGGAGGAGCCACTGAAAGAGACCACATCTTCTCAACAACAAACTCCTACTCAACCTTCTTCCTCTTCTCTAAGTCCTAGTTCTGACACTTCTTTTTTTTTTTTAAATAACAGAACGGAGGAAGGAAAAACAAATGGGGAGAAAAAAATAATCCATACACCAGATTACTGGTGTCCTCTGTTCATAAAATATCTGTAACAGTTAGACTTGAACAGTTGTAGGTTGAAATTTGGAGGAAAACAACTCTGGGGAAGCGAGTTCCAGAGAGATGCAGTTCGGGGAATGAAAGAATTCTGATAGGCAGAAGTTCTGCATTATGGTTGAGTGACATTCCAGTCATGAGCGCTACCAGATGCCCGTGTAGCACGAGGGAAGGCATGGAGAGGTGGCACCATGGACGCAACTTCGTCTGAACATTTGCCAAAAAAAAGATCTGTAAAATAATGCAAGGGAGGCAACATTCCTTCTTACTTGCAGGGGAGGTAGTTTATATGTAATGGCAGGGTTGTTAATGATTCTAACAGCTTTATTCTGAATTTTGTCTAGTTGTCTTAATGCAACCTCTCCACAACCATTCCACAAGGGTGAGCAATATTCAAGCTGAGAGCACACATGACTCTTATAAATTATAGCTAACTGCTCATCGGCGAAGAAGTTACGGACTCTGTACAATAATCCAAGTTTCTTTGAGGTGGTTTTAGCAAGTGATCTGACATGAGAGGTCCAGCTGAGGGCACTGTTAAGTGAGACACCAAGAATTTCAATACTTTTGGAGATGGGAATATTAGTAGCACTGAAGGTAATGTACGAATCTGGTAATATCTGTCTATTAGTAAACTGTATATATTTAGTTTTACTAGCATTAAAAGAGACAAGGTTGTTTTGTCCCCATTCACTGATTGTAGATAGATCTTGATTTATGGAGATGGCTGTACTGAGTTGAGAGGTAGAGATATTAGACTTTGTAAATGGATGTCTGAGTGTGAATGAACTACGTAGTGTTGAGTCATCTGCGTATGAGTGAATGGGATTGTGAGTGACAGATAAGAGATCATTAATATGAACCAGAAATAGGGTTGGCGCCAGAACTGATCCCTGCGGCACGCCAGCGTTAACTGAGTGGAAATTGGAATATACATCATCTACTTTTACTCTTATTTTCCTGTCACTAAGATAAGAAGAAATCAAAGGAACAAAAGACGTTAGTCCATAGCAAGGGAGTTTGGACAGCAGGGAACGGTGCCATACTCTGTCGAAAGCTTTAGAGATATCAAGAGCTACTGCATGAGTTTCTCCAAAAAGATCAATTGATTGATGGATGGTATGAGTTAAGAGATTATGTCAATGGTGGATCTTTCGTGGCGAAAACCGTGTTGTCTATCACTAATTAAGTTGTTGGATTCAAGATGTTTAACAATATGCTTATTAATTAAAGTTTCAAATACCTTACCAAGAGAAGATGTGACAGCTATTGGTCTGTAATTGGAGGCGACAGACAAACTTCCTTTCTTCGGAACTGGGTGGATATTGGCTTCTTTCCATGAATTTGGGAATAAAGACCTTCCCCTACTATTAATGACTATCGTGCCAAATTGCGTTCTGCCACTAAGTCTCTTGAATAACGCTATCATTTCACACTCTCGTCACCATTTGCATTAACATCATATCTAAAATCAACTCATTTTATAGGAAAGATGCTATGGGTCTACGTGCTGGCAATGCTGACTCTGGTCGGGTCTGGATCGGGCGAGGACGACGGTGTCATACGGCCCGGGGCCTTGGTTGGCGCAGGAGGCGAGGTAATGGTGGTGAAGGATGTAGTCTCCTTGCGCTACGACCTAGAGTCGCTGGCTGCCGTGGCCATCACCCTGCCTGATTTTGCACGTCAGCTAGAGGACCTACAGGGACTCCTGTCAGATATTAAAAATCAACATCCCACAGACACATTTTGGTACCCACTCTACCTACCCATCTGCTGGAAGTTAGATTATATTCATTATCAGTTTAACCATCTCCAAGATTCCTTCCCTTACCAAACGCCTGTGGGCCGCTGACGAGTGAAACGAGGACTTTTTGATCTTGGAGGAGAAATTCTGAGCGGATTATTTGGTGTAGCGACTGCCCGTGACCTTTCTGGATTTAAGGAAGACTTTCTTCAATTAGTAAATGCTCTAGAGTCCCAGGAAAAGGTGTTAAGTGTTCAACATTCTATGCTACAAGAGATCACACACCCTTTAAATGATGTTACAAATACCTAAAATAATTTTACGTCAGTTCTTATGCATGAAATATCGAAGGTAAATACAGTATCAGAGTTGATGTATGTAAAATTACATGTAGATAATTTGCAGGTTTCTCTGGACTCTCTTGTCTCCCAAGTTTCTGGCCTAATTCGTATTTTAGTCAGTGCTATTGATGGTCGTGTCACCCTAGATTTAGGACCTCTCGCTGACCTTCGCTCTACCTTGGAATGGGCTCACTCAACCTTCGACTTGTGTCCTGTGATTTCATTTTCCTCTTTAGGACACTACTACCCAATCCTAGAGGCCACATTCCTTACTAAAGTTATAATTGTTCATATCCCTCCTCGTTTTTCTATCACATTCGACCTCTTTCACATCGTTCCCTTTCCCTTCTGGTACAATAATTCCCTGGTACAAGCCTCTGTCTCTTCAGAGTACTTCCTTCTTTCCCATGATCATCTCTTCTGTATATTGCCTTCACCTCCTCCAGTGACCTCGACAGATGTGCCTTTCTCACACCCAACTCTCGAGTTTGTGCTGCGTACCACCTAACAATTTTTCCTGGCAGCGTTGCTCCTTGCGAATCTGCCTTAGGCCTTAACTTCTCAGTACAACCTGTCTGTACCTTTGTTCCGGCCCCCAAAAGTCAAGTGCACCATGCTCGTCTAAATCACATCCGTTATTCTTTCTTTAGTGTCTCAACTCCTGTCAGTCTTATTTGTCCAGGAACCCCTGTCCGCTCACTATCCGCAGTTGGTTTGTATAAGGCCCCTGATTACTGTACAGTAAAGTCTGAGTCTGTAGTAGCCCCTGCTACACATTATTACTTCGCACTTCGCTCCCACAAATATGACATCTTCAGACCTATTAATACTACCTTTCATATACCAACAGACAATCTTTCCATCACATCAGACAACCTACGTATGTTGAACTTTCTGAATCAGTCTAATTTCATTATGAACCGGTTCTCTTCAGCCTTTAACTGCTCCTGGGTACATCCACTATTTGTATTTCCTCCAGTGGTATTATGTCTTCTAGGTTTTATTGCAACTGTATGTATCCTGTGCTGTTGTGTCAAGCGAATGGACAAAAGGTTGCATGAGATCCGTGTAGCAACAAGGTTAGTGCGACAACCAAAAGACCTGGAAACTGGTAGTTCTAAGTAACACTCATTATGATTGGTGAAGATGTGAAGATCATACTGGAGGGGAAAAAAAAGAAAAAAAAAAAAAGAAATTCCGGTGCAAAATTGAAATTTGAGCTACTTGAAACAAAATGTAATAATACTCCTATAATTACAACACAATGAGTGAAGGATATAAAAACTAATGAAATAAAAATGAGGCAAAGGAAGTGAATATCTGACAGTGCTTTCTGTGTATGATAAACTGGAGTGTATAAAGTGGTGCATTCCGTTGCTGTATTTCTCATAGAGGTATTATTATGATTATTAGTACTTACTATATATATATATATATATATATATATATATATATATATATATATATATATATATATATATATATATATATATATATATATATATATATATAAAGTTATCCATTTGTGAATTTGACCAAACCTATATATGTATGCTATCACTACGCTTGTCATATACCTTGTGCCTGGTTGGGTCTTGGCCTGTACCACGATAGTGCATTATTTACATTCTACTTTTGTATGTATTAGTACTTATAAGCTTCCCTACCTTTCCAACATGGCCATGTACTGTTAACATATTTCTCCCTTATTACGTCCAACTTCTTGAATTATATTATAATATCCCTTTTATTATTATACTCCCATGTAGTCCCCAGTAGACTGTGTACTCAGTTCAATTGCATTCGTGCCATATTATGACTTAATACCTCCACCACTGTAGTCAGGAGACACACTTTTTGATGCAGGGGAAAATTGTTTGTAACCATTTGTAATATTATGTAGTGTGTATAGTGTGTAAGTAGTTGAACGTAGGATCCAAGTAGGGCGCCACTGTGCGCTTAATAATGTCTGGCTTGATTCCAATTTTGTTGAACCATGAATTTGCAGCCGCATCACCTCCTAGCTGGTGAGAGAGTCGAGCAGTTAGCAACGGTCTGGGTTTGGATACGGGCGGTGTTCACGGCTGCTGTGTGAAGATATAAGGCGGTGCTTAATATATTATAAGATAACTACTACAAGACCTTGAATTCACCCTATGACTGGCATCAAGGAGGATTCACATACTTAACATAAATGAGTATGAGTAGGAACTATGTAAATAAGGATGAGTAACGAGCAGTGGGTGAGAAATGCCTGGTGTCAGTCACATGTTGATTGACGTGGCGTCGTCTCAGTAAATACGCATGGTGACATCGTCTCAGCAGATACACATGGTGACGTCGGCTTTCCACACTGGTAGCTGTGGTGAGTAAATGAGTAGCGATGAGTAACCTGAGTGAGGAAAGGTGGGTAAGATGAGTTATAGATGTGGCTCTGGTATTTGCCGCGTCGTCTTGACCACTGTGAACCTGCGTCAGCGGTGGAGGTATGGGGGCGGTAGGAGAGAGCGTTGCGGATCTAGTGCTTGTTGCTTTGTTCGTGCTTTTTGTTTACTTGTTTTGTTTTTATTCTTCTTCCTGATACTTGAAGTTACGTGAAGAAGATTATAGAGTTACTTGTAGACTTGTTATTTGTAGTTAATCGTACAGCTTGCTGATCTTCACTCGTAACTCGTCGTTGCTATTGTATGTTCGATTGTGTTTCATTTATTGTAGAAATGATGGTTCGTAGGTGTGGAGCCGATCGTTACTGCCACCAACTATATATATTTGACTCTTTGGTCTTGTAATATGTTAATCTTGAGATTTGGTTAAAGTCATTGTGCTAGTTGAAGGCAGGAGAAGTTAAAGAGGAATACAGGAAGTTGACCTTGATTTATTATCTTCAAGGAAAGTCTAAGTTGAGCAGAGTATGTATTACACAGGAACATAATATACTAACTAAGTCTCGTCGGACCCCTCTTCTTATTTCCTCTTTCCACTACCTGTCGGTTCTATGGCTAGCCCCTTTCTGATCTCTGATTCCTACATTCTCATTTAGCAGGGGTCGTGTCACGTGGGCTGCACTGTCGTGAAAGCTTCTAGAACCCTGTATGTCTGTGTGTATGTAGTGCTTCCGGTGCCCACTGGCATACTGTTCATTAAGTATTTGCTGAACTCATTTCCCTTTGGTCGATTCTCGCTAACACACCTATCTCACACCTTGGCTGGTGCTTCTATCTATCTGTATATCTATATATATATATATATATATATATATATATATATGTGAGTTGTGTTATTATAATATGGAGTTCTAACATTGCATTAGAGAGTTGGACGGAAAAGGGATGAGAGTTTGCTGGTTGACGGGTGCTATGCGCCCATCATAGAGGTGGAGGAATCCATGCAGATAGTTCAGAGGAGCAGTGACCATTGAAGTAGTGACAGAAAAGAGATAAAGATGCAACAGTGTGGCAAGGAGACAAAGGTTGAAGGGCGTCAGTAAGAGGAGGAGAGATAATGAGACGAAATGCCTTTGACTCCACCCTATTGAGAAGAGCTGTATGTGGGGAGCCTCCCCACACATGACAGTTGTACTCCACACAGGGGGGAATAACACCCTTGTATAGAGTCAACAATTGTGCAAGGGTAAAGAAGGAAGGGAGTCAGCTTGGCACACCCAATCTCTTGGAAGCAGATTTTACAAGAGATGTAATATGATCTTTCCAAGATAAGTCCCGAGTAAATGAAACCCCAAGCATGTTCAAGGATGATGCAGGATTAAGCTGAATATTATTAAACATTAGTTGGTATGCCTGTGGAAGATTTTGTCGGGTTGATAGGCGTAAAAACTGAGTCTTTGGTGCATTAAAACCAACCAGGTTATTTTACCCCAGTCGGAGATGCGAGCCAAGTCAGACATTAGGTGTGCCATAGCCTCATCTCTTGTTTGTTGAAGTAACTGCTGAGATATACGTTGGGGGAACCGAATGGAAAGGTGAAGGGTGGAGTCATCAGCATATGAGTGGAGATGTACAGCTTAGAAGGTCATTGATCAATAAAAGGAAGAGAGTTGGTGATAGGACAGAGCCCTGAGGAACACCACTGTTCATAGATCTAGAAGAACGATGGCCGTCTACAACAGCGGCTATAGAACGACAAGAAAGGAAGTTAGAGATGAAGGCACAGATAGAATAATAGAAACAGCAAGAGGGCAGTTTGGAATTTAAAGATTTATGCCAGACTCGATCGAAAGCCTTTGCGATGTCAAGTGCAATGCCAAAGCTTTCGCCAAAGTCCCGAAAGGAGGATGACCAAGAGTCTGAAAAGTAGGAGAGAAGATCGCCAGTGGAGCGTCCCTGACGGAGCCCGTACTGACGATCAGAAAGAAGGTTGTGATGGGAAACATGCTTTAAAAGTTTGTTAAGAATTGACTCGAGAACTTTTGAGATACAGGATGATAAAGCAATTGGACGATAGTTAGAGGGTTAGGAATGGTCACCCTTCTTTGGGACTGGCTGAATGAGAGCAAACTTCCAGCAAGAAGGAAAGGTACAAGTTGTTAGACAAAGGCGAAAGAGTTTGCCAAGGCAGGGTGTAAGCACAGAAGCACAGCTCTTGAGAACATCAGGAGGGACTCGATCAGGCCCATATGCCTTATTAGTATTGAGGCCTGTGATGGCAGAAAATACATCAGCTGAAGAAATTTTAATGTCAGCCATGAGGAAGTCAGAGGGGGGGAAGTGATGGAGGAACAGCACCCGAATCGTCTAAGGTGGAATTGGAGGAGAAAGTCTGAGCGAAGAGATCTGTTTTATCAGTAGAAGAAATAGCTACAGAGTCGTCTGAGTAGAAAAGAGGAGGGAAGAATGATGAGGTAAAGTTGTTAGAAAGATTTTTGGCAAGGTGCCAGAAGGAGCAGGAAGTTGGAGAGTTGAGAGAATTTAGTACGAATGAAATTATTTTTAGGAGAACGAAGAACGGACTTAGCACGATTCCGGGCAGAAACATATAAAAAATGTGATTCACGGATGGGTTGGCTCTGGTACCTTTTATAGGCCCTCTCCTTGTTGCAGACAGCAATAGAACAAGCGTGATTAAACCAAGGCTTTCTTGCAACCTCTTTTAAATGCACATTAAATGTATTCCTTTTTACATCTCAATATATCTATCTATCTATCTATCTATCTATCTATATATATATATATATATATATATATATATATATATATATATATATATTATATATATATATATATATAAATCATTTCCTGTGGCACCCTTGGGGATGCATAGGGCCTCGATGAACTCACACCACCACATCCTATTTTGTGCTAACTCCTCAAGATCTCCCCAGCACTCATCTCCAGCTTCCCGTCTCATTGTCCTCACCCACGTCTCTTTTGGCCTTCCTCTACCTCTCCTACCAAGTGCCACTCACCCTGGTGTACCTCGTACTATTCCCTGTCTCCTATACACATGTCCTAGCCACTTCCATCGTGAGAACCTAACATATTCATCGACCGGCTGCACTCCCGTTATTTCTCTAATTCTACTATTTGGTATCCTTTCCCACCACTTAACTCCTAATATTCTTCTAAGTGCTTTGTTTTCAAACACCAAGAATTTATTTTCCATAGTCACTGTGCTGTACCAAGACTCGTGTCCATAAATTAAGATACTCTTAACCATTACCTTATAAAGTTTGATTTTTGTATGCACAGAAAAATTGTTATTATTCCAAATATTTTTAAGCATTCCCATTGCCTGATTAGTCTTCTTTAACCTTTCCTCGAATTTAAAGTTCAAAGAACCATCCTTGGCTAAATAAGTACCTAAATATTTAAACCTATCAACTTGCTTTACAACCATACCTCCAATTACACATTCCTGCGCATTTTCCATATTCATATTGATTATTTCAGTTTTTCCACAATTAATAACCAAACCCACCTTGCGACCTTCACTCACCAAACAGTCCAACACTCTCTGCATCTCTTCTGGCCCATCACAAATCAAAACTATATCATCTGCATAATCTAAATCCAAAAGTTTCCTGTTCTCTCCCCAAAGTATACCTGCACCGGTTTCTATTCCAACGCGTTTCATAATGTAATCAATGACCAATATAAATAATAAAGGCGATAGAACACCACCTTGAATTACTCCGGACTTGACTTGAAACGAATCACTCAGACAACCATCAACCATCACTTTACAAAATGTGTCCTCATGCATGTTCATAATGACCCTCACAAACTCCTCTGGTATTCCATAATGTCTCATGATCTTCCCCATAGTCTCTCTCTAAACACTATCAAAAGCCTTTTCAAAATCAACAAAACAAAGACTTAACGGTACTCTCATTTCATTAACTTGCTGCATCAAATGCCTAACTATAAAGATCTGATCATTGCAACCACGTCCCTTTCTAAAACCAGCCTGTTCATCCCTCAGAATACCCTCAACCACCGGCTCCAACCTATTTAACAACACTACTGAAAACTTTCAAAGCTATCGGTGACAAAGAGATTCCCCTCCAATTACCACATTCACTCAGGTCTCCCTTCTTCGGAACTTTAACAATTACACCATTCTTCTAAACTGATGGTAGTAACCCCGTCACCCATATCTTATTGAATAGCTTGGTCAAGATCATTATTAATCTATCCCCCTCCACTTTAAACATTTCCGGAAATAAACCATATATATATATATATATATATATATATATATATATATATATATATATATATATATATATATATATATATATATGCGATCGCTAACTGTAATGTCAGTGATTATGTTGCCATCTTCTATAGGAATGGGGGAAGCAGTAGGAATCGTATACAGTATATACTTTCTGTTGTAAATACTGACACGAAGAAAGTATTAAGAATTTTCACCATCATAGTTTCATCATCAGTGTGCACTCCATTATCTGTGATTAAGGGACCGATTGATGGAGTTATTACCTTTTTACTTCCTTTGTGACTGAAAAAATCTTTGGGAATTGATTGCAATATGTGTCTCAAGGTTTTTCTGACTGCGTTAAATTAATATTTTGACTTTTCTTCGAAAGGCCTCATATTCATTTTTATCACTTTAACTCTTTGTGGTATTATAATTCTTATATGCAGCATTTTTTGCTTCTAGACAATGATTAATGTCGGAGTTCCACTATTTGGGTTTAGAATTTTTGGCAGGCCTTCTGTTGCGAATTGGAATACATAACCTGACGGCACTGTTGAGAGTCTCTTTAAAAAAATTCCAGGCATCATTGATATCTAAAGTTTCGACAATGGGATGCCAGTCACCTGCATCTGCAATTGCCTTTAATTTCTTAAAATTTGTTCTCTTAAAGTCAGGCACTTTCTCGCAACTGGCCTTGACTCTATCGTCACTGAATTTAATGTTAAATGTAACTATGCGATGATCATTTGTACCAAATTCTTCTCCTACAGTAACATTACTCACTACATTATCTGATGTGGCTAAGACAAGATCTAGGATGTTAGTTCCATGTGTCGGACAATTTACAAATTGATACAAAGAACTTTCCTGCAAGTTTGTATATAGGTCTAACCCTGTGTGTGAGGTTAGGGCTGATCCCCATTTTGGAACTGGTGAATTAAAATCACCAAATATAACAGTGCTTTGCATACAAGATATTTCGGTTATTTCATTATAGATTTCATTATCGATGTTGAGTGGCTGATCGGGTGGACGATAAATTAACCTAAGAGTGATTTTATGACAAGATTCATTTCTAAGCTGAATATAAATAGTGTCAATGTTTTCAGTACATGGCTTGGTAATTTCAGCTGGATTAAATCCTGATTTAATATATAACAACTCTCCGCCCCCTGCTCGATTCATCCTTTGACTGAAAATTTTATTGCCTAGTAAATCAAAATCTGCTAGAAAATCTCCCTGCTCAGTATTTAGCCACAATTCTGTTACACCAATTACATCACAATCTTCGGTAAAGACAAGGGTCTCTAAATCAGAAAATTTATTAAGTAGACTATGCACATTTACAAGGATTGCTTTAATGTGTTTTCCTTTCAGGTGTGGGGAGCTTCCATTATTTATTGATTTATCAGATCGTATGACATCCACGTTTGCCTCCCGTGATGCTTGTTTTTTCTCCAGAAAAAACATATGGCATCACTAAGCATACGACCGAGACGGGCAGAACCAACGGCATTCAGCTGTAGTCCATCGTTCGCAAATAGTGTTCGCTGCTTGTAACACTGGTTCCACGTGTCGATGAACTCAACTCCTTTCTGTAAGCAAAGTGAGTTGACTGATATTTATACTAAATGCTCTGCTGAAGCAGGCATTCCCTGCTTTAATCCTTGGGAGTATGCCTGAAATTAAAATATGGTTAGTTTTCTCCTTGTAGCATCGAATCATCTTTCTGTACTTCTCCATCAGCTTCTCTGATCGGGTTCGCATGACATTATTGGTACCTGTATGAATGATCACAAGGCTGTCATTTTTTGCATTCTCAAAATCGTCATTGACAGCCTTTGTTACGTCATCTATTCCTGTACCTGGAATATGAAAAAGCTTTCGTTTAGAGGGTGCCTGGCTGCAAAATTCCACCAACTGACCACGGATGTTTGAGTCCCCCAAAACCCGTGCCTCGTGGGACTCTTCCTGTACTTCTGCGAGAATCTGAAATTTGTTATATGTGGTAACTAGAATGATGCTCCTTTTTCCCACAAAACTGGTACCATTCCACACTGGCTGGCTACAGCGGGAGGAGGATGGTCAGCCTGGACAGCAGTTGGTAAAGCAGCTGGGCTATCCTCCACAGTTTGTCCAGCGTTGCTGGCAATGAACTCCTCCAGCACATCAACTTTATGGGTCAGGTTGTTAATTTCATTTGTGGCTACGGTCAGCTTCTCTTCCAAGTTCTGACATTGTTTGAACATCCTGCAAACAAATGGAATAGTCCGTATAAAAGGATCCAGTGAAACTACCGGAGCAGGCTACGCAAAGAATGTTCAGCGGCATTCTGAAATTCAAAGTTACTGCGAAGGCTTATAAGAGAAACAGAACCAGATATTGCTTATTAGCACCTGGAAGAGATACTGGAACAATAATCAGTTACTTTACAAAATCTGCTAGTAAAACAATTACAATTTGTGTAATTATTACAGGTGAAGGTCTCGCTGGTGGGGGTTTTGCTGTTTAAAACTGTACAGGAATGACTACCTTACGGTTAGCAATGTACCTGCAGAGTATTTAAGAGTAATCTATTCCAGAGAAAGGAAAGGTAACCGTTCCCTGGAATGGAGAAATAACATTATACTACAATCTGAAATATAACGGTAAAGTCACAACACAGTTACCTGTAAAGAAATGGGAGATATTTCACTGTAAAAAATAGTGCAAGTAGAAAGAAATAATTGCTGGGCAATAACAGCAAGACTTGCCTTGCGTCGAAAATGTAAACAAACACTGTCCTGATCCCTTGTTTTACTAATTTATCGTTTACAGATATAATAATGTATCACTGGCAGAGTAAAGGATCCTGTCTGGGAAGGAAGAGTGAGTAAAAGCAGAGGATGGAAGGATGTTAATTGAGATGAATGCAGTAAGGATGGAGTAGACTGTAGCACCAGTCGAGCAAGGCAGTACTCCCGAGGTGGATGGAAAGCTGATGACAGGGAGTGCTGGAGCTTCCATTTCATCAGCCCTTAGGACTAGTTCCTGACCATCCCCCTTTCCTGAACTTTTTCAGTGTCTCAGTTACACAGAGAGTAGGCCAGCATGCTCTCCAGTACAAGTTTCTCTATCTGCACCAAACTACATGCGCACAGTACACACTACACTTCCTATTCAAAATTCATCTAAAATGGCGTCTCTTCACCAAGCCTCGGAGTCCCCAGGGGGAGGGGGACCATAAATGCCCCCACCTTCTGCCCCTCTCCCGGTGACGACTCGAGGTGCCTGGAACCACTGTCTGACTCTCTTCTTCTTCATTTCTGCAACATTCGGGGCCTTTCCTCTAACTTAGGCTCTGTTGAGCACCACCTCTCCTCCTCTAAACCTCACCTTCTTTTTCTAACGGAGACTCAGCTGTCTGAGGCAACTGACAGCAAACCCTTTTCTGTATCCTCCTACTTTCTCAATACTCATCTCAAAGCCAAAGGTGGCTGTTGTGAATATATACGCAACGACTTATCTTGCTCTCGTGTTCCTGAACTCGATTCTTCTGAATTCTCTACACTCTGGTTTCGGCTTACCTGTCATTCTCTGACTAAATATATCTGTGCTGTTTACTTATCCCCTAATTCTACTGACTATCAAAAATTCTTCGACTATCTTACTTCTACGATGGAACACATTCTATCCATTTCTCCTTTCTCTGAAATCTCCATTCTAGATTTCAATGTTCACCACAACCTTTGGCTCTCCTCTCCTTTCACGGATCCACCTGGTGAACAAGCCTACATCTTTTCTATCCTTAATGACCTAGAGCAGCTTGTACAGCACCCTACCCGTATCCCTAACCGCCTTGGAGAGAGCTCCAACATACTTGACCTCTTCCTCACAACTAATCCTTCTGCTTACTCTGTTAATCTTTTCTCTCCGTTGGGCTCCTCCGATCACAACCTTATTACCTTAACCTGTCCTATCACTCCGGTACGGCCTGTGGACCCTCCAGGGAAACGTCGTCTGTGGCATTTTGGAGCCGCGGACTGGGAGGCCCTCAGGCAGTACTTCTTTGATTTTCCCTGGAATGATTATTGCTTCCATGGCCGGGAGCCATCTGAGTGTGCCTTTCGCATTGCGGAGGTTATTCTCTCAGGCATGGAAGCATACATTCCTTTCTCGTATCCTTTGACTAACGCAAGAAAGCCTTGGTTTAATCACGCTTGTTCTAATGCTGTCCGCAACAAGCAGGGGGCCTACTAGAGGTACCGGAGCCAACCCACCCCTGAATCACATCATCTTTACGTTTCTTCCCGGAATCGTGCTAAGTCTGTTCTTCGCTCTACTAAAAATAATTTCATCCATACTAAATGCTCTCAACTCTCCAACTCGAATTCTTCCCGCTCCTTCTGGCACCTTGCCAAAAATCTTTCCAACAACTTTACCTCATCATCCTTCCCTCCTCTTTTCTACTCTGATGGTTCTGTAGCTATTTCTTCTACTGATAAAGTAGTTCTCTTCGCACAGACTTTCTCCTCCAATTCCACCTTAGACGATTCCGGTGCTGTTCCTCCATCTCTTCCCCCCTCTGACTTCCTCATGGCTGACATTAAAATTTCTTCAGTTGATGTATTTTCTGCCATCACTGGCCTCAGTACTAACAAGGCATATGGGCCTGATGGGGTCCCTCCTGTTGTTCTCAAGAACTGTGCGTCTGTGCTTACACCCTGCCTAGGCAAACTCTTTTGCCTTTGTCTGTCAACTTCTTGCTGGAAGCTTGCTCTCATTCAGCCAGTCCTAAAGAAGGGTGACCACTCCCAACCCTCCAACTATCGTCCAATTGCTTTAACGTCCTGTATTTCAAAAGTTTTCGAGTCAATTCTCAAGAGAAAAATTTTAAGGCATCTTTCCTATCACAACCTTCTTTCCGATCGTCAGTACGGGTTCCGTCAGAGACGCTCCACTGGCGATCTTCTCACCTACCTTTTAGACTCCTGGTCATCCTCTTTTCGGGACTTTGGCGAAAGCTTTGCCATTGCACTTGACATATCAAAGGCTTTCGATCGAGTCTGGCAGAAATCTTTAATTTCCAAACTGCCCTCCTACGGTTTCTATCCTTCTATCTGTGCCTTCATCGCTAGCTTCCTTTCTGGTCGTTCTATAGCCGCTGTTGTAGACGGCCATCGTTCTTCTCCTAGATCTATCAACAGTGGTGTTCCTCAGGGCTCTGTCCTATCACCAACTCTCTTCCTTTTATTCATCAATGATCTTCTAAGCTGTACATCTAACCCTATCCACTCATACGCTGATGACTCCACCCTTCACCTTTCCATTCAGTTCCCGCAACGCCCATCTCAACAGTTACTTCAACAAACAAGGGATGAGGCTATGGCACACCTAATGTCTGACTTGGCTCGTATCTCTGACTGGGGTAAAAATAATATGGTTGTTTTTAATGCATCTAAGACTCAGTTCTTACACCTATCAACCCGACAAAATCTTCCACAGGTATACCCACTAATGTTTAATAATATTCAGCTTAATCCTGCATCATCCTTGAACATGCTTGGGGTTTCATTTACTCGGGACTTATCTTGGAACGATCATATTACATCTCTTGTAAAATCTGCTTCCAAGAGATTGGGTGTGCTAAGCCGACTCCACTCTTTCTTTACCCCTGCACAATTGTTGACTCTATACAGGGGTTTTATCCTCCCCTGTGTGGAGTACAACTCTCATGTGTGGGGAGGCCCCCACATACAGCTCTTCTCAATAGGGTGGAGTCAAAAGCTTTTCATCTCATTAACTCTCCTCCTCTTACTGACTCCCTTCAACCCCTGTCTCTTCGCCGCACTGTTGCATCTTTATCTCTTTTCTATCTCTACTTTAATGGTCACTGCTCCTCTGAAGTGTCTGCTTGCATTCCTCCACCTCTACGACGGGCGCGTAGCACCCGTCTGGCAGCAAACTCTCATCCCTTTTCTGTCCAACTCTCTAATGCAAGAGTTAACCGTTACTCCCTGTCTTTCATTTATGCAACAGGTCAGCTCTGGGACTGTCTCCCTCTGTCTGTATTTCCTGCTGCCTATGATCTCCAGTCTTTCAAACGCAGTGTGTCCAGGCATCTCAAAATGATCGGATCTTGAATTTGGCTCTCTATTTTTTTCTTTTGGAGGGAACTGTTACTGCGGGCTTATGGCCTTTGGTTCTTTCTTCCTCGCATAAAAAAAAAGAAAAAAGAAAAAAAGGAAGAGATGGACGGAGTATTTTGAAAGATTGTTAAATGTAGAAGAGGAAAGGGAGGCTGAGACTGCGGCAGATGGAAGGGTACAAGGAATAAATGTGTTGGGAGAGTTGAATGATTCTTTGATCACGATGGAGGAAGTGCAGCAGGCAGTAAAGATAAAAACAGGGAAAGCTGCAGGTATGGATGGGTGTGCTGTGGAATGCCTGAAAGGCGGAAGAGTGACTATCGTTGACTGGTTGGTAAGATTGTTGAATGTGTGCTTTATGCAAGATGTGGTGCCAATTGACTGGGCAAGTGCCTGTGTTGTCCCGTTGTATAACGGCAAGAGTGTTAAGTGAGAATGCACTAGCTTTAGGGGTATAAATTTGTTGAGTGTTGTAGGTACAGTAGAGTGTTAATTAGGAGAGTTGGAGAGGGTACAGAGGGAGTGATTGGTGATGAGCAGTGTGGCTTAGGAGAGGGAGGGGATACGTGGATCAGGTGTTTGCTGTGAGACAGGTGTGTGAAAATTATTTAGTGAAAAGCTTGGATGTGTTTTGGGCGTTCATGGATTTAGAGAAAACGTATGATAGACATGAGAGGAATGCTTTTTTTTTTTTTTGGACTGTTTTAAGATTGTATGGACTTGATGGTAGGTTTCTAAAAGGGTTGAAAAGTGTTTATGTTAATAATAAAGCGTGTGTAAGAGTGGGAAATACTGTGAGTGATTGGTTTCCCATGAGAGTGGGGCTGCAGCAGGGATGTGTGATGTCTCCTTGTTTGTTTAATATTTACATGGATGGTGTTGTAAGGGAGGTGAATGCAAGAGTGTTAGGTGGAGGCCTGAGTCTGGTGAATGTTGATGGTAGAGAGTGGAATGTGAAGCAGCTGCTCTTTGGTGGCTGATTCAGAGGAGAGATAGAGACAGTTGTAGAGGAGTTTGGAAGGGTGTGTGAAAGGAGGAAATTGAAAGTAAATGAGAATAAGAGAAAAGTAATGAAGTGTATGAGGTTGGTAGATGGTAGGAGGATGAATATAGTTTTGAATGGTGAGTTGCTTGAGTAGGTAGAGTGTTGTGAGTATTTAGGGTCACATGTTGCTGTGGATGGAAGAATAGATGCAGAAGTGAGGTTTAGAATGAATGAAGTAGGAAAGGTGCTGGGTTCAATGAAAAAAGTGTTTAGATGTCTTTTGCTTAGGATGGATGTAAAGAGAAGGCTCTATGAGGGTGTTGTGGTACTGACTGCGTTATACGGGGCTGAAACATGGAATATGGATGTAGCAGAGAGTAAAAGTTTGAATGGAATGGAGATGAGGTGTCTGAGGAGTATGTGTGGATTGACGCATATGGATTGAGTGAGAAATGATGAAGTGCGAAGGAGAACTGGAGTTGTTCGGGAGATGGCTGATCGAGTTGAGCAGAGGATGTTGCGATGGTTTGGGCATATGGAGAGAATGGATAATGAGCGATTGATAAAAAAGATAACTAGATCTGATGTGAGGGGTGTAAGGCTGAAAGGAAGACCACAAATAGGATGGATGGACAATGTGAAGATGCGAGAGGGATGTCTGTTGAGCATGGAAGAGTGGCTGTGCGTGATAGAAACGAATGGAGAGAAACTGTGAATGAACAAATGATGACTCAGCCCTGAGGGGATATTCTCCTGCATTTTGTCTGATCAGCTGACCAGGTCAGGTGCGGGTAATGGGATGGGTCTATTATGATGTGGCAGGGGTTAACCAGCTCTGCTGTCGGGCCCTGCTGAGGATATCACATTTTGCACTGCGCAGTTGACCCTCGTGTGGTGTGGTGCGGTGAGGATCTGTCCCTTCTGCCCTTTGAGGGTAAGATGCGAATGAATGTGTTTGAATGGATGAGTAAATTGGGAGTATGTCGTCCTGTCTCGACTACCTCCCTATCCTTGGGGGAAGCAGGCTAGGTACAGTTGCGAGCAGATGACTCGAGGCCACCTAGTCCACCAACATGTTGGTGTTTTTTCTGGTAACAGTGGTATGAACTTGACCTAGGTTCAGTCGGCTGCTCTGTCGAAACAAACCCAGTGATAATTTGTCAATGTGCTGTTCTAACTGGTCCCCAGTCAATATCATGCAAGTAAACGCATTAGACTGATAATGATTAATTTGTTATACACATGGTAGATATATTTATAACCATAATATTACAACCTAGGCGTCCAAATAGTGGTGCGTTCATTCATGCGAGACACACGGGTATCGGTAATGTTTTATTTTGTTCGTCTATCGTCGTGAACCAAACAACCTTTACCAGTTTTCAAGAGACATACCATAGGATTATCAGCTTCCCCGCAACCTAACATGATCACAAATAATTCGTGATGCCCTTCTCCCCGCCTCGTCAACCTGAGACACATAAACCTGTTATCAGCGAATCTGATGCAACTGGGAGAGTTAAAGGTGCATACCACAGTTATTGCTATAGAAGGGGAAGCAGGAGGTGGGACTGCGGGGAGTGGTGGGTGAGGAAGGGTTGGGAGGAGGAGGAGGAGGATGTGGGCGTGAAGAGAACGATGGGTGAGGAAGGGTGGGGAGGAGGAGTTGGAGGGTCTGGGAGAGAGGAGGACAATGGATGTGGAAGGGTGGGGTCGAGGTGGGAGATCTACTTTCAGGGCAGTAAGGTTGGCTATCCTGTATCAATTATTGGAAATACAACTGTGTGTGTGTGTATATATATATATATATATATATATATATATATATATATATATATATATATATATTTATATATATATTATATATATATATTTATATATATATTATATATATATATATATATATATATATATTATATATATATATATATATTATATATATATATATATATATATATATATATTATATATATATATATATATATATATATATATATATATATATATATATATATATATATATATATATATATATATATATATATTGTTACGGTCTAGCCAGGATGATTCGGGAATAGCTCTTTCCTGAAACCCTGAGAACGACGCCGAAACTTTGAACCCCAGGAAGTGTATTTTCGTCCCTTTCTTCACCATCTGCTGCCTCGAAGCTTCATTAATGATCAGCGCACAGAATATTGGCTGAGGCCTCGACTCCATGGAGACTGAATTTTTATGAATCCCCAGTCCGAGTTTACCTAGGCTGGGAAAACCTTAGGCTTGAGGGAGTTGACTCAGATCTACTGCCGGGGTTAGGTCACTCCACTTGTGTAATCCATCTCCAGCCTGGTGTTTCGGATTCGCGTTGTCGTTTTGTGGATATTTGTATGCCAGCGTGGTTTTATGGTGTTGTCTGGCAACCCTCTGTGGTCAGGGTCGACCACGTCCACATCTGTGTGGTCAAGAAAACCACTCATCGATATAGCGGCAAAAGCGACATAGGTGTTTGTATACAATAACTTAGATTAAATGCGGCTTGGGATGTTCTTATGTTGTGGTTTATAGCTACAATAGGTAGCTATTATGTTGATGCACGTCCAAATTAGTAAGATTTATGCATTCATTACATTAATAAATTTATTCATGAAAGTTATGTTATTTCCCCTCAGTTATGTTTAACAGTTTATTTAAATCATATATTTATTATCTGTTTAGATGTTGTGTTGTTATTGGCCGGTATAGTGTTTTCATGGGCAGCTGGTCCCCAGCACTGTTGAATTTCATCCTCCTGCCAGCTGTGCCGCCAGTTCTTAAACACACCCACTCAATCTTCAGTTTAGCTGCAGTAAGTGTTATTATTAGTTGTATTATATATATACTGTCTTCGTTGTCCTGCAATAGTATAATAGCCATGTCTGTTGAATAGTAACATGCCCGATATATTATGATAGTCTACCATTTGAAACATAGTTTTCTGTTAGAAAAATAAATGTTGATGAAAATGAACAAAGTAATGGACCAACTGAGGAATTTTTCCATACAGAGGCTAACATAAATACAGAAACACAAGAAACTGGCTCAGGGAATATTGATGCTGAGGATCATAGCGATGACAGTATTGATAATAGTGAGGAAAACACAGACAACGAAGAATGGTCAACTTGCGAAGAATACAACAATCAAGAAAGTCACGCAGGAAATACTATAATTTTCTCAGAATCGGACTCTTCTGAGGACGACGAGCAGTGTGACAGTGATAACTCCGACAACTGTGTAAGACCCTTTAAAAGGAGGAAATATTAGTTGAGAATTTATTATAGTTAAATGATGTTTTATGCTATTATCATTTATCGTCCTGGGAAGAGGTAGCGGTAATTTATTATTCATCTGTTTGATTGCACATGGAGTTCAATAGCATTATTTACAGGAGTTATTATTCACCCAATGTGTAGAGAACGGTCATATAGTAAACTATACAGTAACAGAGGGTGAGTGCTGATACAAAGACTGAGACTGTGTTTGACGACGGACACAGGAGCCTCCCACATCAAGATAAAAGATGAAGATCGGCGAAAACAGTAGTACTATGGAAAATCACCAGCCCTGGCGGTAGCCGGCAACTTCTCCACGCCGCTTGTCCACACTCAGTGTGGTTGGGCCGACAACGCTGTTTCGGAATCTTTTGTCTACCAATAGAGGTTTGATAGATAAGAAAGAAGTGTGTTGCTGTGGATAACTTGTACTGGTAATGTATAACGGTTGGAGACAATTATTGTAACTGTAAATGTTAAGCATTTGTCTCCTTTTGGTCGGCTGTGGGTGGTAATTTTATTTTATACTGTATTTCATAAGCTCGGAATTATAATGAACCAGAATTCATACTGCAGTTCCAATTTCTTTATCTTTATTTTATTTATTTTTTTCTCTTTAGCTTTAAGTGAAAGCCATGATTGTAATATTTTAGGTTAATATTTTAATGACTTTTGTATATTAAGTGGGTTTTGGGTTTTCATAATTCTCATCTTTAAGTATGGTAGATGGCGTAAATTTCTTTTTGTTATTAAAGAAAATTACATATTTATATTCTTTCCCCTGAACCTCTTAAAAATTACCTGTTCTAGTGAACGCCAAAACTGAGGTGGTTCATTCTTTTGCTTATGACTCTGGGTAATGCGGTCAGATGGTTATAAGGATGGAAAGTAAAGCTTGGAGTCGTAGCAAATGGCGACCTTTGCCTGGATTGTTTACGAACTTGTATTAATTCTTTTACCACTTTACTTTTTATACTGAGGCTTTTCTGGTACTCTAATTATGACTTTTCTCTTTTTAGGGAGTTGTCGTATTGCTCACTATACGGTAGAATGACCTAAGATTGTATTCTATATTTAATTGCTTTTAATGTGATTAGTGTTTGCTTTGGTTATCTTCTTTCTTTGGCAAACTGGCTTAAAATGGCATTACTGATCTTACTGGTTTGTGCTGGTTTTGCTACAGATAGTTGGTAATAGCTGTAGTAAACTGTGAATAGTATAGGAACACCAGGTTTAAAGAGTGCACAGGTGATCAGAATTCAAACTTCCCTCCTCCATTTAACTTATCCCATTTCTGTCGTGGCAAGACTTCATCTGTTTGGATTCTACTTGTGTAGGGGATTCATCCGGACCCAAATTATCCCGTACCCCTATACACTTTTGAGACGAGGTGCAACACCTTGCTCTACTGTCTTCGTCTTAACTGTATTTCCGGCATCCTTTGGCAGTTAAAGGATTGAAGACCTCTATTTTACTGTCTACCTTTGCTATAAAACGCATTCTAGGAGACCAACAATCGCCTAATTGAGGGATTGTTCTAGTGGTTGAATAGTGTTCAGAATTGGTAAAACAAAAGATTGGGGACTTTTGTTTTGCCCCCTCTGCCGTTAGTCTAAATTAATCTCACACTTTTGGATTCCCCGACCGGATGTTTCCCTAGTGTCCCTCTCTGAACAAGATTTAATCACTGTTACCCATTCGGATTGCCATTTTATCTGGTCACTGCTTAGAGAGTTATTGGGTGTAGTTTCTTGAGCAGCAGAATGGTAATCTCCTTTTAATATACACTACCTGTATGGTACAATCATGTCGGGACAATTTGATGTAAAAGACTTGTCAAGTGCCTTCACTTAATAAATTAAAAGATGCCACAATCCGAAAGGATGACTGGAGGTATATAGCGACACATTTTGATGTGGAAGTAGGTTCAAATGTTACTAAGGAAGTGCTGAAGAATATAGTTCTAGAACATATAGTCCCACATCAACTTATAGAATCAGAGACCATTGAGATTTTGACTCCTATGAGCTATGCTCCAGTAAGTAGAGAAGGGGACGATCCACCTCCTCCCTTGGAAAAGTGGTCACCCGAAAAGTTAGCCTGGGAGAAAGAGAAATATCAAGAGAAACTTAAATTAGAACAAGAAAGGCTAAAGCAAGAAGGTGAAAAATTCAGATTAGAACAAGAAAGGCTAAAACAAGAAGGGGAAATGAGGTTCAGATTAGAACAAGAAAAGATTTGCTTAGAAAAAGAAAGGCTAGAACTGGAAAACTATAAACTAGAGGTAGGAAGTAATCAAGCAGCAAAAGAAACCACTTTCCAACCACATAAACACATCTCTCTCGTGCCTAACTTCAAAGAAGATAGTCCAGATGACTTTTTCCGGGAGTTTGAACGTACTGCTAAACACATGAAGTGGCCTGAAGGAGAATGGACTTGGCTTATAGGACCAACGTTGACGGGTAAAGCAGGGACAGTTTATGCTTCCTTGGAAAATGTGGAGGACTATGAATCTGTTAAACAAACTATACTTGATGCTTATTCCATTACCGCAGAGAGCCATCGCAGGAATTTCAGGAATTACTTAAAACCTGTGCACAGTACCTATGTGGAATTTGCTGATGAGAAGAGTAGACTTTTTGATAAATGGATAAATAGCTCAAATGTCTCAACATTTGAGCAACTTCGTAATTTAATGATAATGGAGGAATTTAAACGGAGATTGCCATTCACTGTTGTGGAATACTTGGATGATAAAGGTGAGGAAGATTTGAGTAAAGCAGCCCGGGTAGCCGACCGTTATGCAGTTATCTACAGATCACATGGGGCTGGAGTTGGAAAGCGGAGTAGTCCTGCCCATGTTAAATCCTCCTCTAGGGTTAGTTTTGGGACCTTGGATGGTACGGCTAGTGATAAGCTCTTCTGTGATACTGTAAACAAACAGATCACACCATAGAAAGATGCCCACATCCCAACTGTAGAGCATCCTCTCCTCCTCAGAATCGGCGGAATCCTCCTCACAAAAAGTCCCAACTCACGACACAAAGCTTAACTCAACAAACATCTCAAAATAGATCTCGAGTAACTTCTAACACGGTTCAAAATCCTAGACCTTTGACAAACCTTGCCACATCTTGTGACAAGGCTTCATATCTAAAGGGATGATTGCCCTACAGTCAGACTGCGTATCTCATCCCATAACCATCCTTAGAGACACAGGAGCTGCCCAGACTATCCTGTGCTCTCGGAGTCTCCCTGGTGTAGAGAAAAATTTCACTGGGGAGAAGGTGCTTTTGCAAGATTTCTCTGGTCGGCCTTCTGTGATATTAGCTGAGGTTTTCCTGGACTGTGATTTGGTAAAGGGAAATGTCAAGGTAGGACTTGCTCATAATGACTTACCAGTTGCTGGGGTGGATTTAATTCTGGGTAATGACTTGGCAGGTAAGTTAGTGGTCCCTAACTTAACTGTAGTGGATAAACCGATGGAAGAGAGTCCTACAGCTGACCTAGACATCTCTCGGCCACATTTATTTCCAGTTTGTGTGGTCACTACAGCCCAGAAACTTGTTACCTCCCAACCTAAGTCTCCTATACCTACTACAGAGCAACTACATGCTGAACTCATTTCCAGGGAAAACCTGGTCACAGCCCAGGAAAATGACTTCTCTTTGGCCTCTTGCAGACATTTAGCTTCAGATAACAGAGAGGCTTGTAAAATACCTGGTTTTTATTATAAAGATGGGGTATTGATGAGACTGTATCGTCTTCCTGAATTGAAACATCTAGATACATGGTCTGAAATTCATCAGGTTGTTGTACCAACCTCTGTTAGGAAGTCTCTGATGGAGTTGGCCCATAATGGGTTATCAGGCCACCTAGGAATCCTGAAAACTTACAAGAAACTCTTACAACACTACTACTGGCCGGGTATAAAACCAGATGTTAGGCAGTTTGTAAAATCATGCCATACATGTCAGATAGTAGGAAAACCTAACCAGGACATACCTCCTGCACCCTTGACACCAATACCAGTAGTGTCGGAACCTTTTGAAAAAATCATTATAGACTGTGTAGGTCCTTTGCCAAAAACAAAGAAAGGAAATGTGTATCTTCTGACAATAATGTGTGCAGCCACTCGTTATCCTGAGGCCTACCCACCCAAAAACATTAATGCCAAAAACATAGTGAAGTGTTTGTTGCATCTGTTTACCTCTGTAGGGATTCCCAGGGAAATACAATGTGATCGTGGGACAAACTTCACTAGTGACTTATTCAGACAGGTCCTTAAAGAACTAGGTACAGATCAACAGTTGTCCTCGCCTTACCACCCAATGTCCCAGGGTTGCCTCGAATGCTTTTATCAAACATTCAAATCCATGTTGAAGAAATATTGTTTTGAGACCCAGACAGATTGGGATGAGAACATAGATATGCTGCTCTTTGCCATCCGGGAATCCCCTCAGGAATCTTTGGGTTACTCTCCTTTCGAGTTACTCTATGGTAGAGAAATCAGGGGCCCCTTGAAAGTTTTGAAAGATGAATGGTTTAAAGATAATCCACAAACCAAACTATCTGTCTCTCGGTACATAACCAATCTTAAAACCAAACTAGCTCAAGTTAGAAAGATAGCTAAACAAAACCTTCAAAAGGCTCAGCGTAAAATGAAAGCTAGATATGATAAGAAATCAAAGTATCGAACTTTTTCCCCGGGAGACAAGGTTCTTCTGTTTCTTCCAGTACCAGGTCCCCCCCAAAACCAAGCCCGTTGTAGTCGTGGGGGGGCTCAGGGGTCTGGGGCTGGGACCTGATGGTGGAGGTGGTTTCCCTATGCCCTTCTTCCCCCCTATACCCTGCTTCCTCCTATACCCTGCTTCCCCCACCCTTGGGTCCCAGTCCTTGGCCCTACTAATTTTGCTTGGTCCTTTTTCTTCTCTTTTCTTCTTTTATTTTCTTTCTTCTCACCTTCCTAAGGTGTGAGAGCCGTGCTGATGGGATGCAAGGCTGTCTCTTTTATGTCAGTCGCTAACGGCCTCAGGGAACCATGGGTACGGTAGCCCTTGTTTCTTTCACCCTTACTCTTGACTCGGGCTCTCAGGAGTGGACTAGTTAATTCCCGCTTGAATAATCAGGCTAACCATGACCAACAATGAAACTATAAAAAAAACCCAAGGAGCAACAGGAGATGCTCCTCCAAAACCTTCTCCCGGTCAGGCGGATCCCCCTCCCCCTACTTTTCCGCCTCTTTCTTCCTCTTCCTATCCTTCTGTTTCTTCTTCTCCCCCCCCTCTCCTTCCCCCTCCCCTCTTTCCAAACCCTCCAACAATAACATCAATTTTTGGTCGCCAGACATGGCCAAAATTCTTCAGCATTGAACCTACAACAAATGACCTCACCCTCCATCTCTCTCTCCTTCAACAAATAGGTCCCGACGTCACTTTCACATCACGACCAAATGGAGACCGCCTCTTGACTGTTAAAACTGCTGCGCAGGCTGAGAAGGTGAGGTCGCTCACCGATCCCTCTGGTCATCCCATCTCAGCAACTCCAGATCTCCAATTAAACTCTAGTACTGGAACTGTTCTCATTCCCTCATACATAACAATTGGAGATCGTAACTTCTCAGAATGTTCAGCAGACATCCAAGCAATCTTGTCTGCACAACAACTACCAGTAATATCTCTTCAGTGCTACACACTTCCCCCCCAGGGGCGCCGCAAGTACTCCGCCAACATTGCCAAAATAATCTTTAAAGACCGCGATTTACCTGCCTCTCATCATTGGTGGTACACGACTTGCAGTCAAAGAATATACGCCTCGTCCTCGACAGTGCTCTTCCTGTTGGCGCTACGGCCACCCAGCTAAATACTGCAGGTCAGAGGCAGTGTGCCCAACCTGCGCCCAACCCGGCCACACCTCCTTAGCCTGCGTAGCAGAGAACCAAGTCTGCCCGAACTGCCAAGGCTCTCATGCTGCCTCGTCCCGGAACTGTCCAGTATACATTTTTGAATCGGAAGTCGCAAGGATTCGCTGGAAAGAAGGTCTCTCCCTCCGTGCAGCCCGTCAACGTGCCCGTGATTTAGGATTCTCCTCCCGTGTTACCTATGCTCGAGTGGCCCGGCCTATTTCCACTACCTCTGCCATCTCTCAGTCCTACCATACTACAACCACGACACACTCTAACTGCTTTTCTACCATCACCTTATCTGACACACCTGTCCCCTTGGTATCTCCAGCCACCAGCTCCTCTACTATCTCAACCTCTTTTCCTGTCCCTACTCATACCTCCTCTTCACCTACCCCTCTGACTGCCACTATTGTCTCCTCTCCATCTGTCTCTACTCTCCCCTCTTCCACCTCCCCTTCTCCCTCCTCTTGTTCTGCCTCCTACTCTCAGGCCCCTTCAGTTTCTCTTTCCAACTCTTTCTCTGTCCTAGACTCTTCCACTCCTACCTCCTCCTTGTCACTTCCGTTGTCCACTCCCCTCTCTTCCCCCCATCGCCCTTCCAGTTCTGCTGCTCCACCCCGCTCATCCTCTTCCCAACACCAACAGTTACTTCCTCTGCCACAGCGTGATGCCCGCCGTCTGCCTGCCTCTGGCAAACGTGGGCTGCCTCCCACCACATCGGATACCAAGGGTACCACAAAACCCACACACTCTCCCCCAACTCGTAAAATGCGAATTACTCGTCCTTCGCCCTCCGTGACACCAACAACAAAGATCCCTGTCTCAACCCAACGATCAACTAGTTCCAA
This sequence comes from Coenobita brevimanus, assembly GCF_032717465.1. Classification (NCBI taxonomy): domain Eukaryota; kingdom Metazoa; phylum Arthropoda; class Malacostraca; order Decapoda; family Coenobitidae; genus Coenobita; species Coenobita brevimanus. The sequence goes on from NC_137032.1 coordinate 17,976,025, forward strand.
CCCTATCCGGACTCCTCAAACCACTCCACAACCAGTTCCAGCTCCCCTGTCAACACCACAGATGACACAATCAACAGGTGCCGAGAGTGAAACTCTCTCAGATATTATGGAATACTTAGCAACTCCTTTACAAGAACCACTGAGTCCCCCCAAAATACGTCATACAGCAGAAGTCCATTCAGCTCCTTCCGATCTTCCTCCCACTCCCATCTCTCCTTCCCCTTCTGCCCCTCTTTCATGTTCTAATCCCTCTCCTTTATCCCTCCCTATGCCACCAGGCTATAGCGACCGTCCTACTCATTCACCTCTTCCTCACTCTGCTCCTATTCCTACCATTGAACCAACCCGGTGATGTGTGATACCCGTCCAACATAAATTCGTTTTTTACTATATTTTATTCTTTGTAAATTTTTTGTAACCTTTTACTTTTCTTTGATTTTACTTTTAGTTCTTTTATTTTACTTTTTAGTGTTATAAAATTTTAATATGTCTCTTTTACAATGGAACATGCGAAGTTTCATGGCCCACCATAATGATCTACGTTATCTACTTTCAATTCACCATCCTTCAATAGTCTGTTTACAAGAACTCCGTTTGTCTTCCCCACCAGTACCCATACCTGACTATTGTTTCTTGTTTTCTCCTGCTTCTCTTCCTGTTTCCGCCATTTTAGTTCATAACACAGTCCCATTAGAATATCTATCGCTTCACACCACTGTTCCATGTCATTTTGTTCGTGTTTTTCTCGAACAATGGATTACGATAGTGTCTGTATATTTCTTTCCCTCCCAACCTATTGATTTCCCAGCTTTAACCCTTTTATTATCACAATTACCCACTCCAATTTTATTAATGGGAGATTTTAACTGTCGCCACGCTTTGTGGGGCGATGATGTTACAAATTTGTGTGGCCGCCACCTTGAATCTTGTATTTTTAATAACGATTTATCCATACTGAATACGGGAACTTATACACATTTTGACTCTAGAACTCATACTTTTTCCTGTCTTGATCTCTCCCTATGCTCCACTTCTCTTTCCCTAGATTTCCATTGGTCTGTTCTTTCAGACGTTTTATATAGCGACCACTTTCCTATCAAATTTACTCTTACCACATATCGTCCTGTACTCAGACCCCCTCGATGGTGTTTCCCGAAAGCTGACTGGCCGTCATTTACTTCTCTGACTGTTCCTACTGTACCTCCTTCTTCATTCTCTACTATTTTAGATATGCTCACTTATTTTAATGAATTAATTCTTAGTGCAGCTTTGTCCGCGATCCCTAGGTCGTCCCGTCCTTTTACTTCTAAGTGTGTACCTTGGTGGGATTCAGACTGTACTGTAGCACTCCGTGTTAAACGTGCACATTAGAAGAGTTACCTATGCAAACGCAACACTGCGGATGAACAGAATGCATTTCTGCTGTTTAAAAAGGCCCGTGCCCGTCTTCGAAAGATTGTTAAACAGGCTAAACGCCGTAGCTGGAGGTCATACGTTTCCACCATTACTACCAATACACCCATTGCATCCGTCTGGAAACGTATACGCAAAATAGCGGGTAAGCATCTTCCTATGCCCTCCCCTGTCCTACACTTAGATGGAGAGTCAGTAGCAGATGCTCATCTAGTTGCTAATGGCTTAGGTCGTCACTTCAGTAATGTTAGTAGCGGCTCTCATCTCTCACCTGAATTTCATACCTTTAAAGCTGCTACTGAATGTACGCCTGTTGTCTTCAAGCTGTTGTCTAGTCAGTCATATAACGCGCCATTCACACTCCATGAATTGACCTCTGCCCTTCGTCTGTGTAAGAACACTTGCGAGGGTCCTGATGGCATACACTATAATATGCTCCGTCACCTTTCCCCTCAGGCCATGGCCTTATTAATAACTATTTATAATCGTATCTGGACAGAGGGTGTTCTTCCCCCCTCATTTCGTGATGCTGTCATTCTCCCATTTCTTAAACCGGGAAAGCAAGGCCATGTCCCTCAAGATTATCGCCCCATTGCTCTTACTAGCTGTCTTTGCAAATTGTTTGAGCGTATGATAAATCATCGCCTTATGTGGCTCCTAGAATCCAAGCAACTTTTGTCTTCTTCACAATTTGGTTTTCGAAAAGCTCGCGGCACCTTAACTCCCCTCCTAAATCTTGAGACTTATATCCGTTCAGCCTTTGCCACTCGACAATCTGTTATCGCAGTGTTCTTCGACCTTGAGAAAGCTTATGACACAGCCTGGCGCTACCATATTTTAAGCACAGTTCGCTCTTGTGGTATTGATGGTAACCTTGGTGTCTTTTTTAAAGAATTTTCTATCAACTCGTTTCTTTAGAGCCCGTGTCCAACATAACTATTCAGACTCATTTCCACAATACGAAGGTGTTCCCCAAGGCAGTGTTCTTAGCACTACTCTATTTTTATTGGCAATTAATGGGATTGTTTCTTGTCTCCCAGTTGGTGTCCGTTCTTCTTTGTATGTTGATGATTTTGCAATATATGCCTCAAATCCTGACATCTCTGCCCTTGGTGCTCTTATTCAACGTGCACTTTCCGCTGCCTCAGAATGGGCCACTTCTCATGGCTTTCGGTTCTCTCCTCTTAAGTCTCATGCTATTACTTTTAATCGTTCTCATCATATTCCTCAACCACCTCTTTTTCTTTATGGCTCTCCTCTCCCGTACAAAACCTCCGCTTCTTTTCTTGACCTTCTTTTCGATTCCCGTCTTACCTCTGAAGGATGATATTACCTCCTTGAAAACCTCAGCCTTGCAACGCCTCCGTCTCTTGCAAACTTTGTCTCATGTGTCGTGGGGTGCTGATCGAGGCTACTCTCCTTCGCCTCCATATTGTTCTCGTTCTCTCCAAACTTGACTATGCTTGCCAAGTCTATTCTTCTGCTTCAGACACCGTCCTTCAACAACTTGATTCTGTACATCATCACGGTTTGCGTCTGGCTCTTGGTGCCTTTAAGTCCTCCCCAGTTGAGAGTCTGTATGCTGAATCAGGAGTTCCATCACTCTTCCGTTGTCGCGCTCTTCTTTCTCTTCGTACCTATGCTAAGTTGCACTGTTTTCCTCATACCCCTTCTCTACTTCCTCCCAGTCCTGACCCAGGCATATTTTCCACTCCTAGGACCAAGCCACCATTTGCAGTTCGAACCGATACTCTTCTCTTGCGCTCCTCTCTTACTGTTAGTAATGTTTTTCCTTTCCGCACTTGTCTTTTTCCTCCATGGTTACTTCCTCGACCCCACATTTGTTCTTCCATTTTCCCTTATTCCAAGTCCAATTCTCTTCCTTTCATTCTTCGTTCTCGGTTTTCAGACCATCTCTCCCAACATTCCTTTGCAGTCCCTATATACACTGATGGTTCAAAAACTCCTGCTGGCGCTGGATTTGCGATACTCTTTCCTGACACTCTTTATCATTTTAGCCTTCCTACCTATGCAAGTGTTCTAACAGCAGAATTATATGCCCTCTTGTTTGCGTTGCGGTATATTTGTCATGCCTCTTCTTCCTCATTTGTGATATTCTCTGATTCATATAGTGCTTTATCCCTTCTTCAGTCACCTTCGGCTTCTCACCCTCTGGTTCTTCGTATCTTGGAATGGTTGTTCCGTATCTCCTCCCGTCGTAAAACAGTCCAGTTCTGTTGGGTCCCAGGACATGTGGGCATCGCAGGCAATGAACGTGCTGATCAGTTGGCTCGCATGGCAGTTAGCAGGGATGTCTCTCCTTCCTTCCTCATTCCAGTCTCTGACCTTCTTCCTGCTCTGTCATCCTTCCTTCAGCACCGGTGGCAGTCTTGTTGGGACTCTATCACTAATAACAAACTACGTGTTGTTAAACCGTTTATTTCTCCTTGGTCGACCCCTTGCCACCGTAATAGGAGGTGGGAGACGACTTTAGCTCGCCTCAGAATCGGTCATACACGACTTACCCACTCTTATTTGATGTCTGGTGATCGCCCTCCCCTTTGTACTCGTTGCAATACCATTCTTTCTGTACGCCATATTTTCCTTGATTGTCCACTTTACACACTACAGCGACGTATTGCATTTCTATTTTTGTCTCACCTCCAACGTCCCCCCCTTCTTGCAGACTTTCTCCGAGAGTCATCGTATTTTTCCCTCCATAATATCATGTTCTTCCTTATCTCTATTGGTCTTCTTTCCGACATCTAATTCCGTTCCTTATTTCAATAGCCCCATCAGTGATATGATATACTCCTTCCATTGACCTATTTCTTCTGGTCCACCCAACGTACACAACTTGTAGCCGATGATCCGGCTTTGTGCTGGATTTTGGCACTAGGTTCTTATTGTTCTTCTTCTTCTTCCAGTACCAGGTAACCCATTGAAAAGCAAATATTCTGGGCCTTACTTGATTTCTGAAAAACTGTCAGACTACAATTATGTGGTGTGTACCCCAGATCGACGTAAAGACACTTAGTTCACATAAACTTGCTTAAACCCTATGTTGAAAGGCCACTAGAGGAGGACGCGGCATGCTCTGTTTTAATTTGTAACAAGACTATGACAAAACCACTGGAACAGACTCAACTACTCAAGAAAATCTATGTAATGTACCAGAGACTGAAGTCATTGATATTCCTTCTCCTAAGCTAAATCCTATAAACAGTCAAATATTAGGAGATATTGATAATAACCTTTCATACTTGCCTTCCCCTCAAAAGGATGATATAAAGTCTCTCTTGTTAGAATTTCCTGAAGTGACTTCCGATTTTCCAGGTTATTGTAACCTTCTACTTCATGACATAACTCTGATGCCTGAATGTGGTTCCCCAATTAGACAACCGGCTTACAGGATTAATCCCATCAAGTGTAACTCTATGAGGAAAGAGGTAGACTTTTTATTGAAACATGACTTGGCGGAACCTAGTAATTCTCCTTGGGCTTCACCCTGTTTGTTAGTCCCTAAGCCTGATGGTAGTAGTAGATTTTGTACAGACTACCGGAAAGTTAAAAAGGTGACTGTCCCAGATTCATACCCTCTCCCTTTAATTGATGATCTGATAGACGCAGTAGGTCAGTCTGAATATAGCACTACCATTGATCTACAGAAGGGATACTATCAGATAGGATTAACTGAGAGAGCCAAATCTATTTCTGCATTCCTCACTCCTTTTGGTCTGTTTCAATATAAAGTTATGCCATTTGGTATGATTAATGCCCCTGCCACCTTCCAGAGAGCCATTAATTATACCATACAAGATCTTGATGGTACTACTTCCTACTTAGATGATCTTGTAATTTCAAACAGTTGGGAGGACCATATATCCAGACTTCGTGCCCTTCTGATGCGTTTGAGGGATGTGGGCTTCACCATCAACTTGCCCAAGTCTACTTTTGGAAGAGCAACGGTCATCTACCTGGGCTATGTGGTGGGACGAGGACAAGCTAAACCAAAGGATGCAAATGTAGAAGCCATTCTCTCCTTCCCTACACCTGCCAATAGGAAAGCACTCATGCGGTTTTTGGGCATGGCAGGGTTTTATAGAAGATTCTGCAGTAACTTTTCTCTCGTTGCAGCACCTCTTACCGATCTATCTATCTATCTATCTATAGCCCGACGCCCTACTCCCGCAAAGGGTGGCCACAGACAAAACGCCTCCAAGTCACTCTGTCACCCACCATTTGACTCCCCTCCCCCCAACTCACCCCCCCCTCCCTCATATACCTCTCAACTCCATCCCTCCACCTCATCCTCGGTCTACCCCTCCCTCTCCCTCCCTCCACCTCACCTACATACACCCTCTTAGTCAGTCTTTCATTCTCCATTCTCTCCACATGTCCAAACCACCTCAGTGTATTTCTCCTAATCTTTTCAACCACATCCACATCTACCCCACAACGTTCCTTCACTTCTTCATTCGTCAACCTGTCCCTCCACGTCACTCCACATGCTCCTCTCAAGTAACTCATTTCCACTGCTCTCACTCTTGACTTCTTCCCCTCTTGCAATGCCCACGCCTCGCTTCCATACGTCAGGGTAGGGATCACAATACCATCATGCAGTGACTTCTTAACTTCTATACTCACCTCCCTATTTCTCATCACTGCTTTCAGTGTACCAACAACCTTTCTTCCCTGCTGTACCCTTTCACGCACTTCATCCCCCAAAGTTCCATCCTTACTCATCACACTACCCAAGTACTTGAATGCACTCACATTCTCCATATCCTCTCCATCCAACCTCACTGCACACTCTGTGACTTCATTCCTCTCAAACACCATAACTTTACTTTTGTTTACATTAACTTTCAGCTTCCTCCTCCTACACACTGTCCCAAATTCATTCACCAAACCTTGCAACTCCCATTCTTCACTCAACAATACTGTATCATCAGCAAACAGCAACACCGGAAGCTTCCAAATCTCACCCTCATTCATTAGGGCCACCCCCACATCCACTGCCCTACCTTGTACCTCCTTTACAACCCCATCCATATATATATATTAAACAGCCATGGAGACATTACACACCCCTGTTTCAGTCCCACATTGAGATCAAAGAACTCACTCAGCTCACCATCCACTCGCACCGTAGCCCTAGCTCCCTCATACATACTCTTCACAGCACTCAACAATTTCCCCTCCACTCCATATATTCTTAATATCTTCCACATACCTTGCCTATCTATTCTGTCATAAGCTTTCTCCAAGTCCATGAAGGCAGCATACACTTTCCTTCCCTTCTCTAGATACTTCTCCACTAAACATCTTAGAACAAATATCTGATCTACACACCCCTTTCCCTTCCTAAATCCCCCTTGTTCTTCTCCAACTAGCTCCTCTGTCATATGCCTAACCCTATCAATGAGTATTCTACCATATATTTTACCAGTCACACTAAGAAGGCAAATACCCCTATGGTTACCACATACTTCTCTCTCCCCTTTTCCTTTGTACGGAGGAACAATTATACCTGATTTCCAGTCCTCTGGAACCCTTCCCTCTTCCCAAGCCAATCTACACAAATTCCATATCCACTCCACAACAATCTCACCCCCATACCTAAGCATTTCACCACACACTCCATCAATTCCTGGGACCTTTCCCAGCTTAATCTTCTTCATCGCTTCCACTACTTCCGACCTACTGATCTCTTCCTCCCTCCTCTCATCTCTTCTCCCAGCCATTCCCCAACCACTTATACTCACACTGCTCTCACTCTCTACATTCAACAAATCCTCAAAGTGCTCCTTCCATCTCCTCAAGTTCTCTCTCTTCTCCACCAACAATCTATTATTCCTATCTTTCACTCCCCTACTATTTCCCCTTTCACACTGCCTTACTTTCTTTACCTCCTTCCAAAACAATTTCTTACTCTCCCTCCATTTCACACTCAGATTCCTCCCAAACTCTTCATCCACTTTCTTCTTACTCTCCTTCACCAGTCTCTTAACCTCCCTTCTCCTGCTCACATATACCTCTCTCTTCTCTCTCTCATCTTCTCCCCTACCTCTACTCGCCAACCATTCACCATATGCCTTCTTCTTTTGTTCCACAGCTCGTTTCACCTCATCATTCCACCATGCTGTCCCTTGCACACCCTTGCATCTCCTCCTCACTCCACAAACCGCCGCACACGCTGCGCTTATCTCTTCCGTGAATATCTTACATACGTCTTCCACCCCTTCCATCTGCTCTAGCTCATACCTTCCCAATCTTTCTTCCACTATGCTCTTATACTCTGTCCTTTTCTCACTATCTTGCAATTTCTCCACTCTTCTCACAGGAGCTGCTTCCTCCTGTCTTCCCCTTCGCCTCCTCAACCACTTTCTTTGCAGCTCTACCTTGGCCATCACTAAGTGATGGTCCGAGACTCCATTCCCCCACCCTCTCCACACCCTTGCATCCAACACTTGTCTTCTCATTCGCTCATCCACACACGTAGTCTATCATTGCCTTTCGTTCAACAAGTTCACCATCCATCCTCCTCATTACTCTCCATGTATACCGGTGGATCATCTTATGACGAAAGTAGGTGTTGGCTATTGCCAACCCCTTACCAGCACAGATGTCCACCAAAGCACTACCATTCCCATCTACTTCAGCTGGCTACTCCACTGACCAACCACTCCATCCGATCTAACTGGCCCCAAAGTTCCTTTTGTCTGGACCCCTGCCTGTGATACTGCTTTCAATAAACTTAAAATGCTCCTCTCATCCGACCCAGTCCTTAGAACCCCCGATCACACTAAACCATTCTATTTGCAGACTGATGCTAGTGATTCTGGAGTTGGAGCTGTTCTGCTCCAAAAGAGTTCTGAAAATCTATTTCTTCCAGTGTCCTACTTTTCATCAAAAAACACCAAAGAAAATATTCCATCATAGAGAAGGAAGCCCTGGCTTTAGTAATGGCATTAAAAAAGAATGAACCACCTCAGTTTTGGCGTTCACTAGAACAGGTAATTTTTAAGAGGTTCAGGGGAAAGAATATAAACATTTAACTTTCTTTAATAACAAAAAGAAATTTACGCCATCTACCATACTTAAAGATGAGAATTATGAAAACCCAAAACCCACTTAATATACAAAAGCCATTAAAATATTAACCTAAAATATTACAATCATGGCTTTCACTTAAAGCTAAGGAGAAAAAAAAATAAATATAAAGAAATTGGAACTGCAGTATGAATTCTGGTTCACTATAATTCCGAGCTTATGAAATACAGTATAAAATAAAATTACCACCCACAGCCGACCAAAAGGAGACAAATGCTTAACAATTACAGTTACAATAATTGTCTCCAACCGTTATACATTACCAGTACAAGTTATCCACAGCAACACACTTCTTTCTTATCTATCAAACCTCTATTGGTAGACAATAGATTCCGAAACACCAGGCTGGAGATGGATTACACAGGTGGAGTGGCCTAACCCCGGCAGTAGATCCGAGTCAACTCCCTCAAGCCTAAGGTTTTCCGAGCCTAGGTAAACTCGGACTGGGGATTCATAAAAATTCCGTCTCCATGGAGTCGAGGCCTCAGCCAATATTCTGTGCGCTGATCATTAATGAAGCTTCGAGGCAGCAGATGGTGAAGAAAGGGACGAAAATACACTTCCTGGTGTTCAAAGTTTCGGCGTCGTTCTCAGGGTTTCAGGAAATAGCTATTCCCGAATCATCCAGGCCAGACCGTAACACCCCCTCATCCAAGTCATCCGAAGCCCTTACAAAGGATGACACAGGACTGGATGATGAGGGATCTCTTGAGAGAGCATCTGCAATGGTGTTGTCCACTCCTCGGATGTGCAACAGTTCCAGGTTGTACTGCTGGACTTGCAGGGCCCACCTAAGGATGCGTTGATTATTATTCCGCATACGCTGGAGGAAGACGAGGGGGTTGTGATCAGTGTAAACAGTTATCTTAAAAGGATGTTGATATAGGTAGCACTCATACTTTTTTAATGCCATTACTAAAGCCAGGGCTTCCTTCTCTATGATGGAATATTTTCTTTGGTGTTTTTTGATGAAAAGTAGGACACTGGAAGAAATAGATTTTCAGAACTCTTTAGGAGCAGAACAGCTCCAACTCCAGAATCACTAGCACCAGTTTGAAAATAGAATGGTTTAGTGTGATCGGGGGTTCTAAGGACTGGGTCGGATGAGAGGAGCATTTTAAGTTTATTGAAAGCAGTATCACAGGCAGGGGTCCAGACAAAAGGAACTTTGGGGCTAGTTAGATCGGTAAGAGGTGCTGCAACGAGAGAAAAGTTACTGCAGAATCTTCTATAAAACCCTGCCATGCCCAAAAACCGCATGAGTGCTTTCCTATTGGCAGGTGTAGGGAAGGAGAGAATGGCTTCTACATTTGCATCCTTTGGTTTAGCTTGTCCTCGTCCCACCACATGGCTCAGGTAGATGACCGTTGCTCTTCCAAAAGTAGACTTGGCCAGGTTGATGGTGAAGCCCACATCCCTCAAACGCATCAGAAGGGCACGAAGTCTGGATATATGGTCCTCCCAACTGTTTGAAATTACAACAAGATCGTCTAAGTAGGAAGCAGTACCATCAAGATCTTGTATGGTATAATTAATGGCTCTCTGGAAGGTGGCAGGGGCATTAATCATACCAAATGGCATAACTTTATATTGAAACAGACCAAAAGGAGTGAGGAATGCAGAAATAGATTTGGCTCTCTCAGTTAATCCAATCTGATAGTATCCCTTCTGTAGATCAATGGTAGTGCTATATTCAGACTGACCTACTGCGTCTATCAGATCATCAATTAAAGGGAGAGGGTATGAATCTGGGACAGTCACCTTTTTAACTTTCCGGTAGCCTGTACAAAATCTACTACTACCATCAGGCTTAGGGACTAACAAACAGGGTGAAGCCCAAGGAGAATTACTAGGTTCCGCCAAGTCATGCTTCAATAAAAAGTCTACCTCTTTCCTCATAGAGTTACACTTGATGGGATTAATCCTGTAAGCCGGTTGTCTAATTGGGGAACCACATTCAGGCATCAGAGTTATGTCATGAAGTAGAAGGTTACAATAACCTGGAAAATCGGAAGTCACTTCAGGAAATTCTAACAAGAGAGACTTTATATCATCCTTTTGAGGGGAAGGCAAGTATGAAAGGTTATTATCAATATCTCCTAATATTTGACTGTTTATAGGATTTAGCTTAGGAGAAGGAATATCAATGACTTCAGTCTCTGGTACATTACATAGATTTTCTTGAGTAGTTGAGTCTGTTCCAGTGGTTTTGTCATAGTCTTGTTACAAATTAAAACAGAGCATGCCGCGTCCTCCTCTAGTGGCCTTTCAACATAGGGTTTAAGCAAGTTTATGTGAACTAACAGTGTCTTTACGTCGATCTGGGGTACACACCACATAATTGTAGTCTGACAGTTTTTCAGAAATCAAGTAAGGCCCAGAATATTTGGTTTTCAATGGGTTACCTGGTACTGGAAGAAGAAGAAGAACAATAAGAACCTAGTGCCAAAATCCAGCACAAAGCCGGATCATCGGCTACAAGTTGTGTACGTTGGGTGGACCAGAAGAAATAGGTCAATGGAAGGAGTATATCATATCACTGATGGGGCAATTGAAATAAGGAACGGAATTAGATGTCGGAAAGAAGACCAATAGAGATAAGGAAGAACATGATATTATGGAGGGAAAAATACGATGACTCTCGGAGAAAGTCTGCAAGAAGGGGGGGACGTTGGAGGTGAGACAAAAATAGAAATGCAATACGTCGCTGTAGTGTGTAAAGTGGACAATCAAGGAAAATATGGCGTACAGAAAGAATGGTATTGCAACGAGTACAAAGGGGAGGGCGATCACCAGACATCAAATAAGAGTGGGTAAGTCGTGTATGACCGATTCTGAGGCGAGCTAAAGTCGTCTCCCACCTCCTATTACGGTGGCAAGGGGTCGACCAAGGAGAAATAAACGGTTTAACAACACGTAGTTTGTTATTAGTGATAGAGTCCCAACAAGACTGCCACCGGTGCTGAAGGAAGGATGACAGAGCAGGAAGAAGGTCAGAGACTGGAATGAGGAAGGAAGGAGAGACATCCCTGCTAACTGCCATGCGAGCCAACTGATCAGCACGTTCATTGCCTGCGATGCCCACATGTCCTGGGACCCAACAGAACTGGACTGTTTTACGACGGGAGGAGATACGGAACAACCATTCCAAGATACGAAGAACCAGAGGGTGAGAAGCCGAAGGTGACTGAAGAAGGGATAAAGCACTATATGAATCAGAGAATATCACAAATGAGGAAGAAGAGGCATGACAAATATACCGCAACGCAAACAAGAGGGCATATAATTCTGCTGTTAGAACACTTGCATAGGTAGGAAGGCTAAAATGATAAAGAGTGTCAGGAAAGAGTATCGCAAATCCAGCGCCAGCAGGAGTTTTTGAACCATCAGTGTATATAGGGACTGCAAAGGAATGTTGGGAGAGATGGTCTGAAAACCGAGAACGAAGAATGAAAGGAAGAGAATTGGACTTGGAATAAGGGAAAATGGAAGAACAAATGTGGGGTCGAGGAAGTAACCATGGAGGAAAAAGACAAGTGCGGAAAGGAAAAACATTACTAACAGTAAGAGAGGAGCGCAAGAGAAGAGTATCGGTTCGAACTGCAAATGGTGGCTTGGTCCTAGGAGTGGAAAATATGCCTGGGTCAGGACTGGGAGGAAGTAGAGAAGGGGTATGAGGAAAACAGTGCAACTTAGCATAGGTACGAAGAGAAAGAAGAGCGCGACAACGGAAGAGTGATGGAACTCCTGATTCAGCATACAGACTCTCAACTGGGGAGGACTTAAAGGCACCAAGAGCCAGACGCAAACCGTGATGATGTACAGAATCAAGTTGTTGAAGGACGGTGTCTGAAGCAGAAGAATAGACTTGGCAAGCATAGTCAAGTTTGGAGAGAACGAGAACAATATGGAGGCGAAGGAGAGTAGCTCGATCAGCACCCCACGACACATGAGACAAAGTTTGCAAGAGACGGAGGCGTTGCAAGGCTGAGGTTTTCAAGGAGGTAATATCATCCTTCAGAGGTAAGACGGGAATCGAAAAGAAGGTCAAGAAAAGAAGCGGAGGTTTTGTACGGGAGAGGAGAGCCATAAAGAAAAAGAGGTGGTTGAGGAATATGATGAGAACGATTAAAAGTAATAGCATGAGACTTAAGAGGAGAGAACCGAAAGCCATGAGAAGTGGCCCATTCTGAGGCAGCGGAAAGTGCACGTTGAATAAGAGCACCAAGGGCAGAGATGTCAGGATTTGAGGCATATATTGCAAAATCATCAACATACAAAGAAGAACGGACACTAACTGGGAGACAAGAAACAATCCCATTAATTGCCAATAAAAATAGAGTAGTGCTAAGAACACTGCCTTGGGGAACACCTTCGTATTGTGGAAATGAGTCTGAATAGTTATGTTGGACACGGGCTCTAAAGAAACGAGTTGATAGAAAATTCTTTAAAAAGACACCAAGGTTACCATCAATACCACAAGAGCGAACTGTGCTTAAAATATGGTAGCGCCAGGCTGTGTCATAAGCTTTCTCAAGGTCGAAGAACACTGCGATAACAGATTGTCGAGTGGCAAAGGCTGAACGGATATAAGTCTCAAGATTTAGGAGGGGAGTTAAGGTGCCGTGAGCTTTTCGAAAACCAAATTGTGAAGAAGACAAAAGTTGCTTGGATTCTAGGAGCCACATAAGGCGATGATTTATCATACGCTCAAACAATTTGCAAAGACAGCTAGTAAGAGCAATGGGGCGATAATCTTGAGGGACATGGCCTTGCTTTCCCGGTTTAAGAAATGGGAGAATGACAGCATCACGAAATGAGGGGGGAAGAACACCCTCTGTCCAGATACGATCATAAATAGTTATTAATAAGGCCATGGCCTGAGGGGAAAGGTGACGGAGCATATTATAGTGTATGCCATCAGGACCCTCGCAAGTGTTCTTACACAGACGAAGGGCAGAGGTCAATTCATGGAGTGTGAATGGCGCGTTATATGACTGACTAGACAACAGCTTGAAGACAACAGGCGTACATTCAGTAGCAGCTTTAAGGGTATGAAATTCAGGTGAGAGATGAGAGCCGCTACTAACATTACTGAAGTGACGACCTAAGCCATTAGCAACTAGATGAGCATCTGCTACTGACTCTCCATCTAAGTGTAGGACAGGGGAGGGCATAGGAAGATGCTTACCCGCTATTTTGCGTATACGTTTCCAGACGGATGCAATGGGTGTATTGGTAGTAATGGTGGAAACGTATGACCTCCAGCTACGGCGTTTAGCCTGTTTAACAATCTTTCGAAGACGGGCACGGGCCTTTTTAAACAGCAGAAATGCATTCTGTTCATCCGCAGTGTTGCGTTTGCGTAGGGAACTCTTCCAACGTGCACGTTTAACACGGAGTGCTACAGTACAGTCTGAATCCCACCAAGGTACACACTATCCTTTCTCACCAGGGCCACTCCAACATCCACTACCCTACCTTGTACCTCTTTTATTACCCCATCCATGTACAGATTAAACAACCATGGAGACATGACACATCCCTGTTTCAACCTAACCTTCAAAGAGAAAAATTCACTTAGTTCACCATCCACATGCACTGCAGCCTTAGCACCATCATAAATACTCTTCACAGCATTCAACAACTTCCCATCTTCTCCATATATTCTTAATACTTTCCACAATCCTTGTCTATCCACCCTGTCATATGCTTTCTCCAAATCCATGAAAGCCGCATACAACTTCTTTCCCTTCTCTAGAAACTTTTCCACTAAAGATCTAAGAATGAATATCTGATCTACACAACCTCTTCCCTTCCTAAAGCCTCCCTGTTCTTCTCCAACTAATTCCTCTGTTCTTTCTCTAACTCTGTCAATAAGTATCCTACCATACACTTTTCCTATTATACTAAGCAGACAAATGCCCCTATGATTACCACACACTTCTTTTTCCTCTTTTCCTTTGTACAAGGGAATAATTATACCTGACTTCCAATCCTCCGGGACTCTACCTTCCTCCCAGGCCAATCTACACATCTTCCACATCCATTCTACTACTATCTCTCCCCCATGCTTCAGCATTTCACCACACACTCCATCAATTCCAGGGGCTTTCCCCAATTTAACTTTCTTCATTGCTTCCACAACTTCTATCCTACTGATTTCTTCCTGTCTTCTCACCTCCCTCCTTCTCCCAGCCATTCCCTAGCCACTTATACTCGCATTACTTCCATCCTGTATGTTCAACAATTCCTTAAAGTGTTCTCTCCATCTGCTCACTTTTTCTCCCCTCTCCACTAGCAATCTACCATTTTTATCTTTCACTCCCCTGTTAACCGCACTTCCACCCTGTCTTACTCTCTTCACCTCTTTCCAGAACATTTTCTTACAGTCCCTCTCCTTAATATTTGAGGAAGGATGCTCTGATGGTGTCTTTTTACCACTTTCATTTAATTCCTGATGGCTGCACAATCCCAGTCTCACTAATGTCCAGTGATAGTTCTACAGGTGTCTGACAATCAAAAGGACATTCACGCCGGCTTCAGACTCATTAAATGCCTGCTGAAGATATTTCTACCATTCAACCTATATATTTCTGGTTGCTCGCTTTTAGCATTAGTAGTCCCAAAGGAAGAGATTTTTCTCTGTGATTTTCTCTCATTTTCTTTCAGCACTCTTCCTGTATATGATCCTTTCTATTACAGAACTAACAAAACTTGGAACCTCTTACTTTCCCTTTGGCAATAATGTCCTCATTCTCTTTGGTGGAACGAACGTGTTCTTGGGTTACATTTTTCCCGTAGGGTTATCTGATTTAATCTTATCTCGTTTGCAAGAAGAAGGGTTAACATAGTCTGACTGGTCCACTATATCTAGCAAATGAATGAGGCTTTTCATACTTAAGGATAATTCTATAATTATCTGCCGCAACAGCTGCCTCAACTAGGTTATCAACTCATTTCTCAAATAGGCGAGTGTCAACATCCTTGACAGAATTCCTAGTGAAGTTCTCCACGATCATAAGTCCTTTCAACTTAGTAAAATCCTTGTTACTTTTCTTAGACTGCAACCGCGAATCAAATATATCTTGAAATACTCAAACATATTTCACATGGGTCTGATCTCTTTGTTTGTTAGTGGTTCTAAACTTGAGCCTGTGAGCTTCTAGTACAAGTTCATAAGCCTGAAGAATTGCATCCTTTACCACCTCATAAACAGCACACTGGTCAAATAACATTTAACTAGAAAATAAAAATTTTCTAAAACGATTGTTAAGAAGTAGGAATGGCAAAAGTGCACAGGTAAGAGATGAGAAAAGCACAAAAACAAGGGCATTCCACCAGCTACAAATACAGGTTTGTGGCTAAGGTGTGGAATGTAGTAATGGGTATAGTTCTCCAAATCTGCAAAGGGCAAAATTGCTTAGATAGGAGGTGACTAAAAACATACTACATTCCACCAGCTACAAGTTTGTGGCTAAAGTGTGGAATGTAGTAATGGGTAAAGGTCTCCAAATTTCCTTCCATCCTGAATCCCCTAGTTTCTGTGCTTTTTTCACCTCTTCTCTCAGCACTTTTGTCCTTTGCAGATTTGGACACCTATACCCATTACTATATTCCACACCTTAGCCGCAAACAGGTATTTATAGCTGGTGGAATGCTCTTGTTTCAATGATTTTTTCATCTCTTACCTGTGCACTTTTGTCATTTCTACTTCTTATCAATCATTTTGCAAGATTTTTTTTTTTTTTTTACTTTCTGATCTTTTTGTGGAAGCATAATTATGTGGAAGGTATTAAGAAGGGAAACTGTTGAGTGCTGTGAAGAGTATGTACGAGGGAGCTAGGGCTATGGTGTGAGTGGATGGTGAGCTGAGTGAGTTCTTTGATCTAAATGTGGAACTGAAACAGGGATGTGTGATGTCTCCACGACGGTTTAATGTATTCCTGGATGGGGTTGTAAAGGAGGTGCAAGGTAGGGCAGTGGATGTGGGGGTTGCTCTAATGAATGAGGGTGAGGTGTGGAAGATTCCGGTGTTGCTGTTCGCTGATGATACAGTACTGTTGAGTGAAGTTGAATGGGAGTTGCAAGGTTTGGTGAATGAATTTGGGACAGTGTGTAAGAAGAGGAATCTGAAAGTTAATGTAAACATGCGTAAAGTTATTGTGTTTGAGAGGAATGAAGTCACAGAATGCACGGTGAGGTTGGGTGGTCAGGATATGGAGGATGTGAGTGCATTCAAGTACTTGGGTAGTGTGATGAGTATGGATGGAAGTTTTGGGGATGAAGTGTTTGAGAGGGTACAGCAGGGAAGGAAGGTTGTTGGCTCACTGAAGGCGATGATAAGATATTGGGAGGTGAATATGGAAGTTAAGTCAACGCATGATAGTATGGTGATCCCTTCCCTGACGTATGGAAGCGAGGTGTGGACCTTTCTAGAGGGGAACAAGGCAAGAATGAGAGCAAGGTAAATGAGCTGCCTGAGAGGAGCATGTGGAGTGGCGTGGAGGGACAAGTTGACGAATGAAGAAGTGAAAGAACGTTGTGGGGTGGATGTGGATGTGACTGAGAAAATTAGGAGAAATACACTGAGGTGGTTTGGACATGTGGAGAGAATGGAGAATGAAAGACTAAGAGGGTGTATGTAGGTGAAGTGGATGGAGGGAGAAGGAGGGGGGGACCGAGGATGAGGTGGAGGGATGGAGTTGAGAGGTATATGAGGGCGGGGGGAGTGAGTTGGGGGGAGGGCAGTCAAATGATGGGTGACAGAGTGACTTGGAGGCGTTTCTCTGCGGCCACCGATTGCGGGATTAAGGCGTTGGGCTATAGATAGATAGGTAGATAATTATGCATATGTGTTACATTTGGATTGTTACATACATAGCATGATTTCAGCATTCCAAACATGCATGTGCAGGTATCATATGATGTGATTTGGATACTTCTTTCTTACATGCATAGCATGATTTCAGTACGCATGTGCGCATTCTGAGCATACATGTACATGCACCACGCTCTTAGGTCTGGCGTCAAGCTTAGAGATGGAGAGATCAAATTATAGGAGAAAACAATGACAAGTTATATTATATATATATATATATATATATATATATATATATATATATATATATATATATATATATATATATATATATATATATAAATAAAGACTGGAGCAGAGTCCCATGATGTCTTGCTCCCTGTATGCTGATTCATAATACGAGAAGGTAAATGGTCTGTAACACTGTTATATCACGCTTGGGGCAAACACTAAGTATTATGCATGTACGCTCACTCGCATACGTAACACCATGCAGGCATCCACGTAGAGCCGCGTTCATGATTCCCTGAGATACTTCTGATGGGGAGTGATTGGCCCTCTCTACCCTTACTGGACGGCAGGTAGCTGAGACAGAATGCCCTACCAATACACGCAGTGAGGCTGAGAAAGGAACACCATCTTTCAAACGAAAGGTAATGAAAGAGAGATGGGTGGGAGTAAACATTTATAATGGTTAGTATTGCTGCACAGGGCAGTAAAACACGAAATAAGTTTACTAAAATAATTTCCGTTACTATTGAATACATATATATTGAAAGAATGATAAAAAATATATACTATTTGGTTTGCTGTCCGCCATTGAACGCCCCAAGACTTTCCTGCCATAGTGTGAATAATGTATACCGGTAAGCAATTCCCTCTACATACTGCTGGTTTGCGTATTAGCTATTTAACTTTAGTAAAATTGTCATAAGAAATCTCAGATACTGCACAAGTTTCGTAAAAACTCATATTTCGTTCGTGGTTGTATGACTGAGTAACAGCAAGTCATCACCCCGAGTGAATCACTTTAACAATAACAATTTGATACAATATTCGTTACTCTTATCACGTTTCCTTACCACCTATTATTGAAATACTGACACGACAAATAATGGCATTGGGGATATTAAAGCAAGCGAAGGAAATAAAAATTTACTACGGTAATGGAAAACCATTTCCCGTCCCATGTTCAGTAACTCGAAAAAAGCAACAAAAAAATAAGGAAGCGGTTTGTTCACCGTGATGGCGGACAGCAGACCACATAACATATTTCTTTATCATTCTTTTAAGCAATCTGTATGTAATCAGTAATAACGAAAATTATTTCAGTACACTTATTTCGTGCTTTACTACCCTATGTAGAAATACTAGCCATTATTAGTGTTTAATCCGACCCATCGCTTTTCATGACCTTTCATTTTAAACAAGTGGTTCCATTCCCAGCCTCATTGCACACTGACCCAGCTACCTGCCGTCCAGTAAGCGTAGAGAGGGTATAGCACTCTCCATCAGAGGTGTCTCAGGGAATCATGAACGCAGCTGACCGTGTAAAGGAGAAGTATCCTGAATTGCATCACTTAGGCTTAGTCATGAAAGTCAGTAGAAAACTGCCTTGCTTCCCAGAACTGACTGGTATTCTAGGTAGCATTTAATCTAATGTTGGCTTTCTACACAAAAGTAGAACTCAGCGTTGTCGAAAAAGCAGAGATAAAGTTGAGACTCGGAGAATAACGTGGTAAGCTTTAGCTACCCATGGTAGAGAAATGCTGTTGAGACTGCAGTTGACCCGTAGAACTACTGAAATACTAAAATGAGGGTGCCTTCCCTTGAAAAGAACTGTTTTGGTACGTTCTATAACTGCAGGCTAGCTGTAGCTAACCAGTATTGCGCAAACTGGTGTACTTATGGGTGACCGTGTTGCGATTATCAGGCTGTAACTCGCGAACCATAGCCTGAATGCTTTTCTAAACATGAAAAGAAACACCTATAATTGACAAAAAGCACTTAAGTGTATAGCATGCTCGCGTACGTTTTTTGTTTTGGAGTTATGACTGATGAAGAACAAATAAATAAAGAAAGAAGAATAACAAAACTGAAATTTTTGCTTATCCATTTTGCGACTCCTACGAAGGTTAGCAAGACTTCACGAGTAGTGTTGCACTTGAATAGTGAAGGCCTTTTTGTTCATAAGCTCAGAACTGGGATTTTTGCGACTGTTTTCACACCAGAGCTCCTATCCCGTATGTACAGGACACCATTTTGAAACTGTACCATTCTTACATACAGTGGCTACCCCGCTCTGTGGTTACACTCTGCATTAATATTGACCAAGAGTCTCTAGGTCAGGACAGACGACCTGCTACCATCCCAAACATTTGGAATTATTCAGTGATATGTTGCTCACTAAATGAAGGGGCAAAATGTTCTTGATACCATTAAAAGTTTCACTGCACCACCAAAATTAAGGGAACATGTCAAGCTGCCACAGTCTGTCCTCAAGATCTACTTCATCTTTAGTACTTGAAGTTGTCTCATTTGCAGCTGAGTTATGGCTACTTCAGTTTATGCATTGACACTAGCATTAAAATATATTTTCTGAGCGGTATCATCATGAATAGGTGCTTCTCGTTCCAAGAGCTCAGACTTCTGATCATTATCAACACTGTAAACAGATGGCTGTCGTTCCCTAAGATTATGACCAGTTGTGCTAAGACCAGTTCCTCCATCTTCACTAACCCTGAACAGTGTGTCTTGAATCAAGCTAAGTAAATAAGGCTAATTAATATTACTGGGAAATTTCAATCTTCAGACCTCAGCAGTCAGCTCAAGCTCAGATTTAATAAGTTTTTCCAAATGTGATTGTCTAGCCTTCATTAGCTAAAATGCTCTTACATCATCAAAATTCGTCAGCTTCATGATATATAGTTATTTTATTAGGTTCAAAGCAATATTTGTGTGCTATCCTGGTGAGGTCGCCATCTTAATTGTTACTAATCGTGCAGGGAGATTTTTGACTTTCAGGGTCAAATCAAAGGCAATGACAACTAAACCTTACTTTACCTACAAAATGCCTATATGGTACAGTACATCACAGAATTAGGTTCTTTTATATAATAAACAGGTGCACATCAGGACACCTCTGACCTAATCAGAATCACTTAAAAAACCTATACAAACTACATCAATCTGATACTTCTCCTTAGTACTAAAGGGGAACAGTTACATTACTAGGTTACTGTGTACAAAAAGAAGTCCTTACCTTATGACTTCATGTCTTGAAGCACTTCTTATGTTGTATCACCAGACTAGAGAGTGACTTAGAGGAGGCTGGAGACACAAGAGAAGTGGCCCACCTCTAACCGTTGTTTATAAATCCCAGTAGCCACACCTCATTTCCGGCACTGGCCAAACTTTTTTATGCAAGAAAGAAGGAACCAAAAGCCAGGAGCCTGCAAACCGTTCTTTCAAAGAAAAAAAGCAAAAACAATACAAAAGAGAGCCAAATTTAAGATCCGTTCATTTTGAGATGCCTGGACACACTACGTTTGAAAGACTGGAGATCATAGGAACCAGGAAATACAGACAGAGGGAAACACTTCCAGAGATAACCTGTTGCATAAATGAAGGACTGGGAGAAATTGTTAACTCTTGCATTAGAGAGTTTGACAGAAAAGGGATAAGAGTTTGCTACTAGAAGGGTGCTACGCACCCGTCGAAAAGATGGAAAGACGCAAGCAGACAGTTCAGAGAAGCAGTGACCATTGAAGTAGCGATAGAAAAGAGATAAAGATGCAACAGTGCAGTGAAGAGACAGAGGTTGAAGGGAGCCAGTAAGAGGAGGAGAGTTAATGAGACGAAAAGCCTTCGACTCTACCCTATCGAGAAGAGCTGTATATGGGAAGCCTCCCCACACATGAGAGTTGTACTCTACAGAGGGGCGAGTAAAACCCGTTTCTAAAGTCAACAACTCTCAGGGGTAAAGAAGGTATGGAGTCGGCTTAGCACACCCAATCTCTTGGAAGCAGGTTTTACCAGAGACGCAATATGATCTTTCCAAGATAAGTCACGAGAGAATGAAACCTCAAGCATGTTTACGGATGATGCAGGATTGAGTTGGATGTTATTAAACATTAGTGGGTACACCTGTGGAAGATTGTGTCAGGGTGATAGGTGTAGAAACTGAGTTTTTGATACATTTAAAACAAGATAATTTTTACCCCAGTCAGAGATAGGAGCCAAGTCAGACAATACGTGTGCCACAGCCTCATCCCTTGTTTTCTGAAGCAACTGCTGAGATGGACGTTGCAGGAATTGAATGTAAAGATGAAGGGTGGAATCATCGGCGTACGAGTGGATGGGGTTAGATGTACAGATTAGAAGGTAATTGATGAATAAAAGGAAGAGAGTTGGTGATAGGACAGAGCCCTGAGGAACACCACTGTTGATAGATCTAGGAGAAAAACGATGGCCGTCTACAACAGCCGCTATGAAACGACCAGAAAGGAAGCTATAGATGAAGACACAGATAGAAGGATAGAAACCGTAAGAGGGCAGTTTGGAAATTAAAGATTTATGCCAGACTTGATCGAAAGCCTTTGAGATGTCAAGTGCAATGGCAAAGCTGTAGTCAAAGTCCCGAAAGGAGGATGACCAGAAGTCTGAAACTTAGGTGAGTAGATTGCCAGTGGAGTGTCCCTGATGGAACCCATACTGACGATCAGATAGAAGGTTGTGATAGGAAATATGCTTTAAAACTTTTCTGTTAAGAATTGACTAGAAAACTTTTGAGATACTGGATGTTAAAGCAATTAGACGATAGTTACAGAGTTGGGAATGGTCACCCTTCTTTGGGACTGGCTGAATGAAAGCAAACTTCCAGCAAGAAGGAAAGGTACAAGTTGACAGACACAGGCGGAAGACTTTACCTAGGTGGGGTGTAAGCACAGAAGCATAGTTCTTGACGACAACAGAAGGAACTCCATCAGGCCCATATGCCTTGTTAGTATTGAGGCCAGTGATGGCATAAAATGCATCAACTGAAGAAATTTTAATGACAGCTATGAGGAAGTCAGAGGGGGGGAAGTGATGGAGGAACAGTACCGGAATCGGCTAGGGTGAAATTGGTGGAGAAAGTCTGAGCGAAGAGATCTGGTTTTTCAGTAGAAGAAATAACTACAAAGCCATCAGAGTAGAAAAGTGGAGGGAAGGATGATGAGGTAAAGTTGTTAGAAAGGTTTTAGGCAAGGTGCCAGAAGGAGTGGGAAGAATTCGAGTTGGAGAGTTGAGAGCATCTAGCACAGATGAAATTATTTTTAGCAGAGCGAAGAACAGACAGCATGATTCCTCTCAGAAACATAAACAAGTTGTGGCTCAAGGGTGGGTTGGCTCTGGTACCTTGTATTGGCCCTCTCCTTGTTGCAGACAGCATTAGAACAAGCGTGACTAAACCAAGGCTTTCTTTTATTAGTCAAAGGATATGAGAAGGGAATGTACTGTACATTTCCATGCCCAAGAGAGTAACCTCCGTAATGCACAAAGCACATTCAGATGGCTCTCGGCCATGGAAGCAATAATCATTAGTGGGAAAATCAAAGAAGTACTGCCTGAGGGACTCCCAGTCCGCAGCTTCAAAGTGCAACAACCGACGTTTCTTTGGAGAGTCCACAGACCATACTGGAGCAATAGGGCAGGTCAAGGCAACAAGGTTGTGATCAGAGGAGCCCAATGGAGAGGAAAGATTCATAGTGCAAGCAGAAGGATTAGTTGTAAGGAAGAGGTCAAGCATGCTGGAGCTCTCTGCAAGGCGGTCAGGGATACAGGTAGGGTGCTGTACAAGCTGCTCTAGGTTATTAAGGATAGAAAAGATGTAGTCTTGTTCACCAGATGGATCAACGAAAGGAGAGGAGAGCCATAGGTGTTGGTGAACATTGAAATGTCCTTGAATGGAGATTTCAGAGAAAGGAGAAATGGATAGAATGCATTCCATTGTAGAAGTAAGACAGCACAGATATATTTAGTCAGAGAATGACAGGAAAGCTGAAGCCAGAGAGCAGAGAATTCAGAAGAATCAAGTTTAGGAACACGAAGCCACCTTTGGTTTTGAAATGAGTATAGAGAAAGTATGAGGAAACAGAAAAGGGTTTGTTGTCAGTTACCTCAGACAGCTGAGTCTCTGTCAGGAAGAGAAGGTGAGGTTTAGAGTTGTGGTGCTCAACAGAAAGTTAGAGGAAAGGTTGCGAATGTTGCAGAAATGGAGAAGAAGTGAGTCAGACAGTGGTTCCAGGCATCTTGTTGAGTCGTCACCGGGAGAGGGGCGGATGGGGGCATTTATGCCCTCCCCCTTGGGGACTCCGAGGCCTGGTTATTGTGTGCGATTTTTTTTTTTTTTTTTTTTTTTTTTGAAAGGGAAGTGTAGTGTGTACTGTGCATGTAGACTGGTGTTGACAGTTAGAGAAACTTGTATTGGACAGCATGCCGGCTATGAGTTAGTGAAAAACTGAAGAAGTTCAGCAAAGGGGGATGGTCAGAAACAAGTCCCGATGGCTGATAAAACGGGAGCTCCAGCTCTACCTGTCATCAGCTTTCCATCCACCTTGGGAGTACTGCCCTGCTCGATTGGTGCTACAGTCTACTCCTTGGAAGAACAGTCTCATGATATTCCTTTCCTGTAATCTCTTCAAAAAGGTATTCACACCAGATTATTCAGCTGGTGTTTGGTTGGTATATCCTATTGTGACAGTATTCAACACTTGGGTTCAGTTTCACCTTCTTTCTCTCCTTTTAAGGTGATGCGAGTTGTCCTTTATCACCGCTGATACCTCGTGGCCGTGCTCCAAACTGGGCTTCAGCAGTGTTCATATTGATGGAAACCTGAGCTAAGGCTAGCCAAGATAGGATGACGACATTGCTTGGTCATTTAACATGGTTAAAACCCAGATTAATGCAACAATGGCTACCAGAATAGATTTCTCACTGTCAGATCCCTGATTACTGAGGCAGCAGCCAGTAACAAATAGCAGAAAGAAATGAGATAATAATAACATGTAGCTGCTTCACAAGAGAAGCACACGATACATTCCTACTCAGTACCAAATATGACCATTAGGAAGACGACGGTTTTAAGAAATTTATTGATGGAAAACGATCCGCCATTCCTGGTAGCAAACAAATACCATCATACCAGTTCAAAACCAGTCTGCTCTTTCCATAACTTTAAGGGAAATAAATGCAAACAGCGGGGGGATGGCCAGCGAGCCACGAGAAGCAACCAAACATATCCAATGACAATACCATGAGACCCAAACATTCAGCCTCTGTTTATCCTCCTTCATTCACACTGTGAACTTTAAATTGTAATCAGTCCATAATGATCAGATGTAATACTGGTAATACACATTTCATTTGTCTCATGGATACGGTAAATATAATTACCTGAGAATTTATTTATCAAGATAAATGATACTTCCTGAAATAAACTACACGTATTGTTTTGTGGTGTCGATGGAATATAAATCTCCTACCGCCTGAGAATGCATTCAGATTCACATATAACAAATCAAATGATATAACTTTCACATTAATATCATCAGAAACTTAGGTCACCGGCAGACGCCCTTCTGATTTACAGAATCTAAAACAGAGTAGAAGTTTCACTTCTAAGGGTGGACTCAATATACACAAGAGATTCACCCATGCAATGTATCCAAATGTACTGGTATTTAACCTCAACTCAAACACAGACCAAACCCAAATGGACAAGTAATCTGAATTGTACTATTTAAGACTAAATATAACTCCTCCTTCTCACGGCCTGACCCCCTACATGCATCCCCGTATGTGACACAATGATGGCCAACACAAATGAAAAAGGGATATCAACTGAGTCGATGCATATGATACCTCACGAGCTGACAAGTCTTGGTCTGCCTTGTTGGTGTGAAAGAAGGCATTGATGTTGTATGTTTGCTTAATCTGTCTGTGTTAAAGAACTTAGCCACATAAAAAAAAAAAAAAAAAACTAATATTAAAGGACACTGAATATACTAATTCGTTCTATACCCAGTGGCCGTCCATGTAATATAACAGAACATCCTTTCATCTCACTGTTATGTACGCTCTGTCCGTAATACTGTGGCCAACGTCCACCATTTGGACACTAACCCAAACTCCACTGTTTATCCAGAAACTAATTCAAAGCTTCCAAAATTGCTTAAAACAGTAATGAGATATGATCAGATTGCCTGGTGAATCCTTAGGCCTAACTTACTTAAAAATGCCTAAAGCTGCCTCAACAGCAAAAGTTATTTACATACCAACTTACTGCCTGCCCTTCATTAAGTTGAATATCATCCAGCATTTATTTCAGGACATTTATTAAGGGAGTGATTGAACATTCTTTTACCTTAAGATTCCAATGTTCCTAGACTTCCCAGAAGGACGGAACTTTGGCCCGCTGTGCACTAATGGAAGCTGAATAGAATATCCATTCCTGATAGATGTGCTATACCTAGAGCTAACCAGTATTTATACATAAATGTATTTAAATACGTATATATGTAAGCAGACGTAGCCGAGGAGTGTAATTATATAGAGATGGTTATCTGGTTGTATCGTTGATGGGAGTGGCACCAGGCGAGACAGTAATGGTAAGTCGTTGTACATGTCAGGGTAGGCCTTCTCTGTTCCGTTATTCTCTTCATATTTTAAGTGGGATGATGAAATAGGCATATTTGGGTCGATGGAGTTTATTGTGAGGCAGTAATATGAATAAAAGTTAAGAGCTTGGCATGGCTCATGAAGCCTATGGTTAGCAGCAGTTTGTGCTAGCTGCTGTCCTCCTACTTTACTCTCACTCTCCTCCTCCCTGTCGCTCTCTGGGAATCTCCCGCTCTCTGATGATCTCTCTCTTTTTCTCTCCTTGTCTAACTTTCCTACATGTGATATCGTACTTATATCCCCCTCTAGCTTCTGGCTAAAGTGTGTGGGCGTACGTGTGCGTACGTTTGTGTGTGTGTGTGTGTGTGTGTGTGTGTGTGTGTGTGTGTGTGTGTGTGTGTGTGTGTGTGTGTGTGTGTGTGTGTGTGTTTCGGTCATGTTTCTGGCACATGATCAAGGGTGTTTGGCTTTCTTGATTAATGTAGGTAAAAGGGATGTATAGTTGTCTCCTCCTGGAGAACTCAGATATAACTACCTGTTTTACATATTGTTACCTATAGTTTTATATAGTTACGTACCGTAGTTACATATAGTATTATGTTATATTATACCTACATTTAAACACAGATGTAACTGTCACGAATTCGCACGAGCATATTTATAAATTCGTGACACTGTACTTTAGTGAGCAAGCCACGAATTCTAGTGGAATTCCCATTGGGCATCACCCAGTTCAACCGTTCTCGTATTCACTCCGATCGGGATGGTTTTCAGAACATTTGTCACTGTTTCACAAGTGATCATTCTTATCCACGACATTAGTGCTTTCACTGAGTGATTTATTGTGAGCCTATATCGCTCACTTTCCATTAACTGTTGAAGTTAGGCCACGCCCTACTTCCGGGAACACGGCCATCTCTCGCCCCCTTTCGTAGTCTGAATTTAGTCAGCTCTGAGTTGCCTCGAGTGTAGGACCGTTTGTGCCCAGCATAGAACAGCACGTCTGTTGTACAGCGAGTTCCTGAATCTCCACCTAGACGGTGAATTGGCAAAGCAGGCTCAGCGAATTGCAGTGTTTGATGTTCATCACGGGTGCCCAGTCTTTTCGTTCGGCTCCCCTCCACTGACCAGTATTTCTATTTGTTTTTATAGGCTTAAGTGTGTTTAGCTTTTGAATGAGCAAGTGACTGTATTCTCCTTGTTATTTTGAATTTATTTTTGAGAGTCATATAACATAAATTTATTTTATTGTAATCAATAAATTTACAGTTCTTTTCTTTGAGCTTAATGTAATTAGAATCGTGTTTTATTTCTCCACATTAAGCTTATTTTAGTTGCCACTCCTAGTTTGCAGAAACTCTTTAGATTATCCTTAACTGGTCCTTAGGCCAGTTCTTTTGTATCAAACTTAAATCTGTTGTGCCAGCCAGGAGTTTGCATCAGCAAGAACCTGTTTATGATTATTAGCATTAGGTATTGATTGTCAGGGGTGGAGTCACCTTCTCGAGAGGTTAACGGTACTACAAACAGGCCTCATGAGTAATTAGTCTCTGCTGTGTACTGTTGAGAAAGTTTATAAATTCTCATCTTTAGAGAATCGGCGAAGTAAGCCACGTAAAGTAAACTTACTGCTTGATTTTCACAAGTCAGTTCCTTGTCTCTGTTTTCAAGTAACATCTAACATTATTAATTCATAATTTCACATCCCCCCCCCCCGTGACATCTGGCGACCTCGTCAGGATATTAACTCCTAGCTCTAAAGTTACTAACGAGATAATAGTCACTCACTCACACCTAGGTATTTAACATTAAAGTCTATAGGCACTATCTTACTGGTGGCTATTGATTCATTTCTATTAAATTTACATAATAGTTTTCCCAGTCAGTTTTTTTTTTCTTTCTTTACCAGCTTAACTAGATAAAACTGGTCACCACCAGGCTGTGCCTATATTCTTTACTCTTGATTATTGGCATTTCTCTGCAAAATAGCAGTCAGTACTCAGTCTTTAGTCCACTCAGCCTTAATTGAGTTAGCATCATGACTACTAATATATATGTACAGGAAGCCAAAGATATGAGGCTTAGCAACCCCGAACAAATAAAGGAGTACATCCTCTCACAGTTTAGTTACGAGCAGCAACGTGAGAATGATGCTCGTGAAGAGCATAGAATTCAACGTGAACACGAGCGAGAACAACGCAAACATGAGCGAAAACAGCTCGAGGAATGTGAGAGAACATGAACACGATCAAGAACAATGCGAAAGAGAACGTGAGTACGAGTGAGAACGGCGAGAGGGAGAACGTCAATACGAACGAGAACAATGAGAACACGAATGTGCCGAGCACGAGGCACGTGAGAAACATGAACTTGCGATGCTGAAGCTCAAGCGAGACTCCTTGGCTTCAGACACATCTAGTGCAGCTAACCCAAGCTCCACGAGCGCTCTCCCTACACATGTTCTGGTGACCCCACACATCAAGCTTCCTACATACAAGGAAAGCGAGCGAATCAAGCCATTCATAGCTCGTTTCGAAGACCTGGCTCAGCCGTACTAGCTGGGTGAGGCAGCTAAGAGGCTCCAGTTTCTTAGCTTGTTTGAGGGCCCGGCCCTCGATATTCTCCACAGAATTCGTGGAGACAATCTCAGGTATGAGATGATGAAGGCTGCACTTATGAAAGGGTACGGTCTCATAGTTGATGACGCCAGGATTTAGTTTATGAGGGCACGTCTACAAGAAAAAGGAGACTGCTGTTCAGTTTCTTGATCAGCTTACTGCTTACTTAGACGAGTGGATGGAGAAAGATGAAACTCCTCCCACGCGAGAGGATAATTGACCTTATGCTGCGCATGCAGCTAGAAAAGTCGTGGCCTGCTGAGCTTATGGCTCAGCTTAAGATCTGCCAGGTAAGGGATGCCAGCCAAATGGTGGAGAAGGCTGATGCATTCTTCTCTGCGTATGGGTATCAAACTCGTAAGCAACACACATGGAACAGGAAAGCTGACAAACCTGGGAAACCGTCTCAGACTGAACCTCAGCAACAAGGCCGTTCTCAGAATAATGGCCAAGGTCCAAACAAACCACAGAAGAAGGACCAGGGGCAAAATACCCAGAAACTTGACTGGAAGGGTATAACAAGTACCCTAACCACCAGCAGTATCAGCCACGCAATCAAAGGTCGGGACTATCCTTTTCAGCAGTGTATCTAAGACAGGAGGTGAATGCGCCTTCATTCCTCGACAACAATACGGTGGTGTCGTTCCTAGCAACACAGATACTTCCCCACAGTTCACTAGTCCCCCAGCAACATTGAACCCTCCTCCACAGATGGTCAATGCTCCATTTCCTCAGACAGTGAGTACGACCCCTCAGGTATCTAGTTCTCAGGGCACCATGTTTGCCGCATCATTCATTCAGCAGCTCATCAGTGGCTGGCTGCTTCCTCCACAGGCCCTCCCACAGGCAACAGTGCCTTCTTTGTTCAGCCAGGGTTCATGGGAGGCGTTCCTGTAAAGGTCCTAAGAGACAATGGTTCCTCAGGTTGCTCTGTCAGGCAGAGTCTAGTTCGGCCTGAGGAATACACAGGTTGACAGATCCAAGCTCAGCTTATTGATGGTTCAGTGAGATTGTTCCCTGAGGCATGTATCCAGGTGGCATCTCCATTTTACACTGGTACGACAGCTGCAGTTGTCATGCCAGAATCTTTGTTTGACCTAATAATAGGCATTTCCAGGTGCCAAGTATAGTTGCACCATAGATGACACTACTCAGACTTCTGCTGCAGAAACACGAGCCATGGCCGAGGCTCCAAACTGTGTCACCCCGGTGATCATGGCATCGCCACAAGATCTGATTTGTAGTCAAGATTTTGTCCAAGAACAATACTCTCACCCAACACTTGCTGCCGTGCAGAAGAAACAAAAAGATAGAGTGATTAAGTATTCACGGGGAGGTCAAGCCAGGTTCCTTCGTAAACAAGGACAGCTCTATCGAGAGTCACGAACACTCCATGACGAGGTTTGACTGCAGTTCATCGTTCCTGCTAAGTACCGCCAAGCAGTGTTAGACTGGGGTCATTGTTCAGCCTCAGGAGGTCACATGGGCAAAAGGAAAACCCAGGGCTGTATCCGTGCTGACTTTTTCTGGCCTTAAATGAGACAAGAAATAGATAGCTTTGTGCGTTCCTGCAATGTGTATCAATGTACCACCATTCAGGGACATGTCCTTCCTGTGCCGTCTGAATCCACACCCATAATCTCTGAGTCAGTTGAAAGAGAGGGCAGTGGTGATGTGGGTGCAGAGCTGACGTCTCGCCCGTTGGTCCCACAGGACACATTATGTCCAGGGCCTGTATATACATGTATACCTTAGGTTAAAGGGGAAGTTCGAGAACCCCACAGAGACAATCCGAGGCTGTGTTTGTATTATCTTGCGGTGTCTCGAGCTGTGGGCCTCTCTGAGGATTCCTGGAGAATGCATATTATCCACATGAGTGTTCACACCAACGGTGGGTGTTAAAATGTGACCTGCCCGAGATTGTGCAGGGATTCTCAGCTTGCCAATGTTAATCATAAGTGTAGAGTAGGGTTTAACCAGTAAACTATAAGGGTCCTTTGAGATTCTGTCCTGGGACCACGTTTCCTGGTTAATAATAATGTAGGTTTAGGGTTTAACCAGTAAACTATAAGGTCCTTTGAGATTCTGTCCTGGGACCATGTTTTCTGGTTAATAATGTATCCAATACGAAAATAATGGGGACATCGAATATACAAAGCTTGGCTGTCACTTAACATTTTCGGCTAGGGTGTACTCTTTGTAGTATACATACTGACTGCCAGGCAGTCAGTATTAAAAACCGTTTGTCGCACTGACACTTTTGATGCTCCACCTTGATTGCTTTCGCAGGTGCAGCTGGCGGGTGTAGCAATTTTGTTGTGCAGATCAGCTGATCGTCTCTGCCGCATGCTGCCGCCTCTTCTCTTCTGCCTCGTCGTTTTTGTTTACTATTGATTTGTATGATATAATTTTACATGTAGGCAGTTACACCACAAACGTCACACCTACACAGTGTATTACATACATCACACTACATAACAATTAGTTGTTAATGTAAATGTAGCGAACTTTTCACTCAGTTTGACCTGAGTACAGGATTTTTCACCGTCATCACGGAGTTTTTTCCTCAAGCTTGCTTCTATTAACGTAAATACAAGGTTTTTACGCTCATGGGCAACTGTGATATTCTCCTGTAGTAGGATATTACACAAACCACAGTGTGAATCTTGTGTGACTGAGTTAGGATTTATATGTATGTATATCGAAAATTTTTCTGAAAAAAAAAAAAAAGAATGATTTTGATGGGGTGTAATGTCACGAATTCACGCGGGCGTATTCATAAATTCGTGACATTGTACTTTAGTGAGAAAACCACGAATTCTAGTGGAATTCCCACTGGGCATCACTCAGTTCAACCATTCACGTGTTCACTCCGATCGCGATGGTTTTTAGAACATTTCTCACTGTTTCATCAGTGATAATTCTTATCCACGACATTAGTGCTTTCACTGAGTGATTTATTGTGAGCCTATATCGCTCACTTTCTTTCCACTGACCGTTAAAGTTAGGCCACGCCCTACTTCCAGCGAACACGGCCATCTCTCACCACCTTTCATAGTCTGAATTTGGTCAGCTTTGAGTCGCCTCGAGTGTAGGACCGTTTGTGCCCAGTGTAGAGCAGCGCCTCCATTGTACAGCGAGTTCCTGAATCTCCACCTAGACGGTGAATTGGCGAAGTGGGCTTAGTGAATTGCAGCGTTTGATGTTCATCAGCGGCACCCAGTCTTTTCGTTTGGCTCCCCTCCACTGACCAGTATTTCTATTTGTTTTTCTAGGCTTAAGTGTGTTTAGCTTTTGAATGAGCGAGTGAGTGTATTCTCCTTGTTATTTTGAATTCATTTTTGAGATTCATAAAACGTAAATTTATTTTATTGTAATCAATAAATTTACCGTTCTTTTCCTTGAGCTTAATGTAATTAGAATCGTGTTTTATTTCTCCACATTAAGCTTATTTTAGTTGCCGCTACTAGTTTGCACAAACTCTTTACATAATCCTTAACTGGTACTTAGGCCAGTTCGTTTGAATCAAACTTAAATCCGTTGTGCCAGCCAAGAGTTTGCATCAGCAAGAACCTCTTTATGATTATTAGCATTAGTTAATGATTGTTACAGGTGGAGTCACTTTCTCGAGAGGCTAACAGTACTACAAACAGCACTCGTGAGTAATTAGTCTCTGCTGTGTACTGTTGAGAAAGTTTATAAATTCTCGTCTTTAGAGAATCGGCGAAGTAAGCTCCATAAAGTAAACTTACTGCTGATTTTCACAAGTCAATTCCTTGTCTCTGTTTTCAAGTAACATCTAACATTATTAATTCATAATTTCACATCCCCCTGTTTCAGTAATAAAATGTTCTTTTTATAAAGACTTTTCATCTGTGTACTTAAACACGGATCTAATTACTTTGACAATAATTGGTATATAAAAATACTTAAGAATTTTTACAAATGCATTTTGCAGAGAGAGAGAGAGTCCCATCCCTAAGACGTGTGCAGTAATTAGAGTACCAACCCTTTCAATAAAGGTGTGTTTTTTATAGTCCTTCGTCTCTCTGCCTTCCTTCTTTGCCTTCAGTAGAAAGTCTCTCTCTCTCTCTCTCTCTCTCTCTCTCTCTCTCTCTCTCTCTATCTATATATATATATATATATATATATATATATATATATATATATATATATACAGTATATGAGAGAGAGAGAGAGAGAGAGAGAGAGAGAAAGAGAGAGGCACACCCTTTCCCCGAAAGAAGTATATTGTTGGTCATTTTTTTTGAAAAAAGGATACTGCTGAGGTCAAATAGGGAAAATGCTTAAGACAATGAATATGACCAGTTCAGATTTATTTAAATATTAGAAAGAAGGAATCGAATGCCAGGAATCCGCAATACTCTTTCTTAAAAACGAAATAGAGAGCCAAAATCAAGAACCGTTCATTACAAGATACCCTGACAAACTGCATTTAAAAACTGGAGATCGTAGGCAGTAGGAAATACAGACAGGATTACAATTTCAGAGTTAACCTGCTGCGTATATAAAGGATCGGGAGTAACGATTAACTGCTGCTTTGGAGTGTTGAACATAAAAGAGATGAGAGTTTGCTGCTAGACGGATGCTATGCACCCGTCATAGTGGCGGAGGGATCCAAGGATACAATTCGGAAGAGCAGTGAACACTGAAAAGAGATAAAGCTGCAATGGTGCAGTGAAGAAACAGAGGCTGAAGTGAGTCAGAAAGAGAAGGAGAGTTAATGAGACAAAGCCTTTGACTTCATTTTGTTGGGAGGAGCTGTATGTGGAAGGGGGGGGGCCTTCCCACACATGAGCACTGTATTCTACACAGGAGCAAATAAAACCCCTATATATAATTAACTACTGTGCCATTTCACTGCCCTGCTCCCAACTCACACCCCCCTCTCTCATATACCTCTCCACCCCATCGCTCCATCTCATCCTCGGCCTCCCCCTCCCTCTTTCCCCCTCCACCTCACGCACATACACTCTCTTCGTCAGTCTTTCACCCTCCATCCTCTCCACATGGACAAACCACCTCAGTGTGTTCCTCATAACGCTTCCTATCACACCCACATCCACGCCACAACGCTCCTTTATATCCTCATTCGTCAGCCTGTCTCTCCATGTGACTCCACAGGCTCCTCTTAAATAACTCATTTCCACTGCTCTCACTCTTGTGTCCTTCCAACAACGTCCAAGCTTCACTTCCATACGTCAGAGTTGGTATCACAATACTGTCATGTAGTAACTTTTTCACTTGCATGCTCACTTCCCTGTTTCTTATCACTGCTTTCAAAGAACCAGCAACCTTTCCTCCCTGCTGTACCCTTTCAAGCACTTCACCCTCCAAACCTCCATCCTTACTCATCACACTACCCAAGTACTTAAATGTACTCACATTGTCCAATTCCTCACCATCCAACCCCAGTGCACATTCACTGATTCACCTCTCTCAAAGACCATCACTTTACTCTTCCCTACATTCACCTTTAGATTCCGTTTCTTACACACTCTCCCAAACTCATCCACCAAGCCTTGCAGCTCTCCTTCATCTTCACTTAACAACACGGTATCATCTGCAAACAACAGTACAGGAAGTTTCCAAACACTATCCTTTCTCACCAGGGCCACTCCAACATCCACTACCCTACCTTGTACCTCTTTTATTACCCCATCCATGTACAGATTAAACAACCATGGAGACATGACACATCTCTGTTTCAACCCAACCTTCAAAGAGAAAAATTCACTTAGTTCACCATCCACATGCACTGCAGCCTTAGCACCATCATAAATACTCTTCACAGCATTCAACAACTTCCTATCTTCTCCATATATTCTTAATACTTTCCACAATCCTTGTCTATCCACCCTGTCATTTGCTTTCTCCAAATCCATGAAAGCCGCATACAACTTCTTTCCCTTCTCTAGAAACTTTTCCACTAAAGATCTAAGAATGAATATCTGATCTACACAACCTCTTCCCTTCCTAAAGCCTCCCTGTTCTTCTCCAACTAATTCCTCTGTTCTTTCTCTAACTCTGTCAATAAGTATCCTACCATACACTTTTCCTATTATACTAAGCAGACAAATGCCCCTATGATTACCACACACTTCTTTTTCCCCTTTTCCTTTGTACAAGGGAATAATTATACCTGACTTCCAATCCTCCGGGACTCTACCTTCCTCCCAGGCCAATCTACACATCTTCCACATCCATTCTACTACTATCTCTCCCCCATGCTTCAGCATTTCACCACACACTCCATCAATTCCAGGGGCTTTCCCCAATTTAACTTTCTTCATTGCTTCCACAACTTCTATCCTACTGATTTCTTCCTGTCTTCTCACCTCCCTCCTTCTCCCAGCCATTCCCTAGCCACTTATACTCGCATTACTTCCATCCTGTATGTTCAACAATTCCTTAAAGTGTTCTCTCCCTCTGCTCCTTTTTCTCCCCTCTCCACTAGCAATCTACCATTTTTATCTTTCACTCCCCTGCTAACCGCACTTCCACCCTGTCTTACTCTCTTCACCTCTTTCCAGAACATTTTCTTACAGTCCCTCTCCTTAATATTTGAGGAAGGATGCTCTGATGGTGTCTTTTTACCACTTTCATTTAATTCCTGATGGCTGCACAATCCCAGTCTCACTAATGTCCAGTGATAGTTCTACAGGTGTCTGACAATCAAAAAAGGACATTCACGCCGGCTTCAGACTCATTAAATGCCTGCTGAAGATATTTCTACCATTCAACCTATATATTTCTGGTTGCTCGCTTTTTAGCATTAGTAGTCCCAAAGGAAGAGATTTTTCTCTGTGATTTTCTCTCATTTTCTTTCAGCACTCTTCCTGTATATGATCCTTTCTATTACAGAACTAACAAAACTTGGAACCTCTTACTTTCCCTTTGGCAATAATGTCCTCATTCTCTTTGGTGGAACGAACGTGTTCTTGGGTTACATTTCTCCCGTAGGGTTATCTGATTTAATCTTATCTCGTTTGCAAGAAGAAGGGTTAACATAGTCTGACTGGTCCACTATATATAGCAAATGAATGAGGCTTTTCATACTTAAGGATAATTCTATAATTATCTGCCGCAACAGCTGCCTCAACTAGGTTATCAACTCATTTCTCAAATAGGCGAGTGTCAACATCCTTGACAGAATTCCTAGTGAAGTTTTCCACGATCATAAGTCCATTAAACTTAGCAAAATCCTTGTTACTTTTCTTAGACTGCAACCGCGAATCAAATATATCTTGAAATACTCAAACATATTTCACATGGGTCTGATCTCTTTGTTTGTTAGTGGTTCTAAACTTGAGCCTGTGAGCTTCTAGTACAAGTTCATAAGCCTGAAGAATTGCATCCTTTACCACCTCATAAACAGCACACTGGTCAAATAACATTTAACTAGAAAATAAAAATTTTCTAAAACGATTGTTAAGAAGTAGGAATGGCAAAAGTGCACAGATAAGAGATGAGAAAAGCACAAAAACAAGGGCATTCCACCAGCTACAAATACAAGTTTGTGGCTAAGGTGTGGAATGTAGTAATGGGTATAGTTCTCCAAATCTGGAAAGGGCAAAATTGCTTAGATAAGAGGTGACTAAAAACATACTACATTCCACCAGCTACAAGTTTGTGGTTAAAGTGTGGAATGTAGTAATGGGTAAAGGTCTCCAAATTTCCTTCCATCCTGAATCCCCTAGTTTCTGTGCTTTTTTCACCTCTTATCTCAGCACTTTTGTCCTTTGCAGATTTGGACACCTATACCCATTACTATATTCCACACCTTAGCCACAAACAGGTATTTATAGCTGGTGGAATGCTCTTGTTTCAATGATTTTTTTCATCTCTTACCTGTGCACTTTTGTCATTTCTACCTTTGATCAATCATTTGGAAGATTTTTTTTTTTTTTTTACTTTCTGATCTTTTTGTGGAAGCATAATTATGTGGAAGGTATTAAGAAGGGAAACGGTTGAGTGCTGTGAAGAGTATGTACGAGGGAGCTAGGGCTATGGTGTGAGTGGATGGTGAGCTGAGTGAGTTCTTTGATCTAAATGTGGAACTGAAACAGGGATGTGTGATGTCTCCACGACTGTTTAATGTATTCCTGGATGGGGTTGTAAAGGAGGTGCAAGGTAGGGCAGTGGATGTGGGGGTTGCTCTAATGAATGAGGGTGAGGTGTGGAAGATTCCGGTGTTGCTGTTCGCTGATGATACAGTACTGTTGAGTGAAGTTGAATGGGAGTTGCAAGGTTTGGTGAATGAATTTGGGACAGTGTGTAAGAAGAGGAATCTGAAAGTTAATGTAAACATGCGTAAAGTTATTGTGTTTGAGAGGAATGAAGTCACAGAATGCACGGTGAGGTTGGGTGGTCAGGATATGGAGGATGTGAGTGCATTCAAGTACTTGGGTAGTGTGATGAGTATGGATGGAAGTTTTGGGGATGAAGTGCTTGAGAGGGTACAGCAGGGAAGGAAGGTTGTTGGCTCACTGAAGGCGATGATAAGAAATTGGGAGGTGAATATGGAAGTTAAGTCACCGCATGATAGTATGGTGATCCCTTCCCTGACGTATGGAAGCGAGGTGTGGACCTTTCTAGAGGGGAACAAGGCAAGAATGAGAGCAAGGTAAATGAGCTGCCTGAGAGGAACATGTGGAGTGGCGTGGAAGGACAAGTTGACGAATGAAGAAGTGAAAGAACGTTGTGGGGTGGATGTGGATGTGACTGAGAAAATTAGGAGAAATACACTGAGGTGGTTTGGACATGTGGAGAGAATGGAGAATGAAAGACTAAGAGCGTGTATGTAGGTGAAGTGGATGGAAGGAGAAGGAGGGGGGGACCGAGGATGAGGTGGAGGGATGGAGTTGAGAGGTATATGAGGGCGGGGGGAGTGAGTTGGGGGGAGGGCAGTCAAATGATGGGTGACAGAGTGACTTGGAGGCGTTTGTCTGCGGCCACCGATTGCGGGATTAGGGCGTTGGGCTATAGATAGATAGATAGATAATTATGCATATGTGTTACATTTGGATTGTTACATACATAGCATGATTTCAGCATTCCAAACATGCATGTGCAGGTATCATACGATGTGATTTGGATACTTCTTTCTTACATGCATAGCATGATTTCAGTACGCATGTGCTCATTCTGAGCATACATGTACATCCACCACGCTCTTAGGTCTGGCGTCAAGCTTAGAGATGCAGAGATCAAATTATAGGAGAAAACAATGACAAGTGATATTATA
Organism: Coenobita brevimanus; assembly: GCF_032717465.1. Classification (NCBI taxonomy): domain Eukaryota; kingdom Metazoa; phylum Arthropoda; class Malacostraca; order Decapoda; family Coenobitidae; genus Coenobita; species Coenobita brevimanus. The sequence continues at coordinate 18,013,919 of NC_137032.1, forward strand.
TATATATATATATATATATATATATATATATATATATATATATATATATATATATATATATATAAAATAAAGACTGGAGCAGAGTCCCATGATGTCTTGCTCCCTGTATGCTGATTCATAATACGAGAAGGTAAATGGTCTGTAACACTTATATCACGCTTGGGGCAAACACTAAGTATTATGCATGTACGCTCACGCGCATGCGTAACACCATGCAGGCATCCACGTAGAGCCGCGTTCATGATTCCCTGAGATACTTCTGATGGGGAGTGATTGGCCCTCTCTACCCTTACTGGACGGCAGGTAGCTGAGACAGAATGCCCTACCAATACACGCAGTGAGGCTGAGAAAGGAACACCATCTTTCAAACGAAAGGTAATGAAAGAGAGATGGGTGGGAGTAAACATTTATAATGGTTAGTATTGCTGCACAGGGCAGTAAAACACGAAATAAGTTTACTAAAATAATTTCCGTTACTATTGAATACATATATATTGAAAGAATGATAAAAAATATATACTATTTGGTTTGCTGTCCGCCATTGAACGCCCCAAGACTTTCCTGCCATAGTGTGAATAATGTATACCGGTAAGCAATTCCCTCTACATACTGCTGGTTTGCGTATTAGCTATTTAACTTTAGTAAAATTGTCATAAGAAATCTCAGATGCTGCACAAGTTTCGTAAAAACTCATATTTCGTTCGTGGTTGTATGACTGAGTAACAGCAAGTCATCACCCCGAGTGAATCACTTTAACAATAACAATTTGATACAATATTCGTTACTCTTATCACGTTTCCTTACCACCTATTATTGAAATACTGACACGACAAATAATGGCATTGGGGATATTAAAGCAAGCGAAGGAAATAAAAATTTACTACGGTAATGGAAAACCATTTCCCGTCCCATGTTCAGTAACTCGAAAAAAGCAACAAAAAATAAGGAAGCGGTTTGTTCACCGTGATGGCGGACAGCAGACCACATAACATATTTCTTTATCATTCTTTTAAGCAATCTGTATGTAATCAGTAATAACGAAAATTATTTCAGTACACTTATTTCGTGCTTTACTACCCTATGTAGAAATACTAGCCATTATTAGTGTTTAATCCGACCCATCGCTTTTCATGACCTTTCATTTTAAACAAGTGGTTCCATTCCCAGCCTCATTGCACACTGACCCAGCTACCTGCCGTCCAGTAAGCGTAGAGAGGGTATAGCACTCTCCATCAGAGGTGTCTCAGGGAATCATGAACGCAGCTGACCGTGTAAAGGAGAAGTATCCTGAATTGCATCACTTAGGCTTAGTCATGAAAGTCAGTAGAAAACTGCCTTGCTTCCCAGAACTGACTGGTATTCTAGGTAGCATTTAATCTAATGTTGGCTTTCTACACAAAAGTAGAACTCAGCGTTGTCGAAAAAGCAGAGATAAAGTTGAGACTCGGAGAATAACGTGGTAAGCTTTAGCTAGCCATGGTAGAGAAATGCTGTTGAGACTGCAGTTGACCCGTAGAACTACTGAAATACTAAAATGAGGGTGCCTTCCCTTGAAAAGAACTGTTTTGGTACGTTCTATAACTGCAGGCTAGCTGTAGCTAACCAGTATTGCGCAAACTGGTGTACTTATGGGTGACCGTGTTGCGATTATCAGGCTGTAACTCGCGAACCATAGCCTGAATGCTTTTCTAAACATGAAAAGAAACACCTATAATTGACAAAAAGCACTTAAGTGTATAGCATGCTCGCGTACGTTTTTTGTTTTGGAGTTATGACTGATGAAGAACAAATAAATAAAGAAAGAAGAATAACAAAACTGAAATTTTTGCTTATCCATTTTGCGACTCCTACGAAGGTTAGCAAGACTTCACGAGTAGTGTTGCACTTGAATAGTGAAGGCCTTTTTGTTCATAAGCTCAGAACTGGGATTTTTGCGACTGTTTTCACACCAGAGCTCCTATCCCGTATGTACAGGACACCATTTTGAAACTGTACCATTCTTACATACAGTGGCTACCCCGCTCTGTGGTTACACTCTGCATTAATATTGACCAAGAGTCTCTAGGTCAGGACAGACGACCTGCTACCATCCCAAACATTTGGAATTATTCAGTGATATGTTGCTCACTAAATGAAGGGGCAAAATGTTCTTGATACCATTAAAAGTTTCACTGCACCACCAAAATTAAGGGAACATGTCAAGCTGCCACAGTCTGTCCTCAAGATCTACTTCATCTTTAGTACTTGAAGTTGTCTCATTTGCAGCTGAGTTATGGCTACTTCAGTTTATGCATTGACACTAGCATTAAAATATATTTTCTGAGCGGTATCATCATGAATAGGTGCTTCTCGTTCCAAGAGCTCAGACTTCTGATCATTATCAACACTGTAAACAGATGGCTGTCGTTCCCTAAGATTATGACCAGTTGTGCTAAGACCAGTTCCTCCATCTTCACTAACCCTGAACAGTGTGTCTTGAATCAAGCTAAGTAAATAAGGCTAATTAATATTACTGGGAAATTTCAATCTTCAGACCTCAGCAGTCAGCTCAAGCTCAGATTTAATAAGTTTTTCCAAATGTGATTGTCTAGCCTTCATTAGCTAAAATGCTCTTACATCATCAAAATTCGTCAGCTTCATGAAATATAGTTATTTTATTAGGTTCAAAGCAATATTTGTGTGCTATCCTGGTGAGGTCGCCATCTTAATTGTTACTAATCGTGCAGGGAGATTTTTGACTTTCAGGGTCAAATCAAAGGCAATGACAACTAAACCTTACTTTACCTACAAAATGCCTATATGGTACAGTACATCACAGAATTAGGTTCTTTTATATAATAAACAGGTGCACATCAGGACACCTCTGACCTAATCAGAATCACTTAAAAAACCTATACAAACTACATCAATCTGATACTTCTCCTTAGTACTAAAGGGGAACAGTTACATTACTAGGTTACTGTGTACAAAAACAAGTCCTTACCTTATGACTTCATGTCTTGAAGCACTTCTTATGTTGTATCACCAGACTAGAGAGTGACTTAGAGGAGGCTGGAGACACAAGAGAAGTGGCCCACCTCTAACCGTTGTTTATAAATCCCAGTAGCCACACCTCATTTCCGGCACTGGCCAAACTTTTTTATGCAAGAAAGAAGGAACCAAAAGCCAGGAGCCTGCAAATCGTTCTTTCAAAGAAAAAAAGCAAAAACAATACAAAAGAGAGCCAAATTTAAGATCCGTTCATTTTGAGATGCCTGGACACACTACGTTTGAAAGACTGGAGATCATAGGAACCAGGAAATACAGACAGAGGGAAACACTTCCAGAGATAACCTGTTGCATAAATGAAGGACTGGGAGAAATTGTTAACTCTTGCATTAGAGAGTTTGACAGAAAAGGGATAAGAGTTTGCTACTAGAAGGGTGCTACGCACCCGTCGAAAAGATGGAAAGACGCAAGCAGACAGTTCAGAGAAGCAGTGACCATTGAAGTAGCGATAGAAAAGAGATAAAGATGCAACAGTGCAGTGAAGAGACAGAGGTTGAAGGGAGCCAGTAAGAGGAGGAGAGTTAATGAGACGAAAAGCCTTCGACTCTACCCTATCGAGAAGAGCTGTATATGGGAAGCCTCCCCACACATGAGAGTTGTACTCTACAGAGGGGCGAGTAAAACCCGTTTCTAAAGTCAACAACTCTCAGGGGTAAAGAAGGTATGGAGTCGGCTTAGCACACCCAATCTCTTGGAAGCAGGTTTTACCAGAGACGCAATATGATCTTTCCAAGATAAGTCACGAGAGAATGAAACCTCAAGCATGTTTACGGATGATGCAGGATTGAGTTGGATGTTATTAAACATTAGTGGGTACACCTGTGGAAGATTGTGTCAGGGTGATAGGTGTAGAAACTGAGTTTTTGATACATTTAAAACAAGATAATTTTTACCCCAGTCAGAGATAGGAGCCAAGTCAGACAATACGTGTGCCACAGCCTCATCCCTTGTTTTCTGAAGCAACTGCTGAGATGGACGTTGCAGGAATTGAATGTAAAGATGAAGGGTGGAATCATCGGCGTACGAGTGGATAGGGTTAGATGTACAGATTAGAAGGTAATTGATGAATAAAAGGAAGAGAGTTGGTGATAGGACAGAGCCCTGAGGAACACCACTGTTGATAGATCTAGGAGAAAAACGATGGCCGTCTACAACAGCCGCTATGAAACGACCAGAAAGGAAGCTATAGATGAAGACACAGATAGAAGGATAGAAACCGTAAGAGGGCAGTTTGGAAATTAAAGATTTATGCCAGACTTGATCGAAAGCCTTTGAGATGTCAAGTGCAATGGCAAAGCTGTAGTTAAAGTCCCGAAAGGAGGATGACCAGAAGTCTGAAACTTAGGTGAGTAGATTGCCAGTGGAGTGTCCCTGATGGAACCCATACTGACGATCAGATAGAAGGTTGTGATAGGAAATATGCTTTAAAACTTTTCTGTTAAGAATTGACTAGAAAACTTTTGAGATACTGGATGTTAAAGCAATTAGACGATAGTTACAGAGTTGGGAATGGTCACCCTTCTTTGGGACTGGCTGAATGAAAGCAAACTTCCAGCAAGAAGGAAAGGTACAAGTTGACAGACACAGGCGGAAGACTTTACCTAGGTGGGGTGTAAGCACAGAAGCATAGTTCTTGACGACAACAGAAGGAACTCCATCAGGCCCATATGCCTTGTTAGTATTGAGGCCAGTGATGGCATAAAATGCATCAACTGAAGAAATTTTAATGACAGCTATGAGGAAGACAGAGGGGGGGAAGTGATGGAGGAACAGTACCGGAATCGGCTAGGGTGAAATTGGTGGAGAAAGTCTGAGCGAAGAGATCTGGTTTTTCAGTAGAAGAAATAACTACAAAGCCATCAGAGTAGAAAAGTGGAGGGAAGGATGATGAGGTAAAGTTGTTAGAAAGGTTTTAGGAGAGGTGCCAGAAGGAGTGGGAAGAATTCGAGTTGGAGAGTTGAGAGCATCTAGCACAGATGAAATTATTTTTAGCAGAGCGAAGAACAGACAGCATGATTCCTCTCAGAAACATAAACAAGTTGTGGCTCAAGGGTGGGTTGGCTCTGGTACCTTGTATTGGCCCTCTCCTTGTTGCAGACAGCATTAGAACAAGCGTGACTAAACCAAGGCTTTCTTTTATTAGTCAAAGGATATGAGAAGGGAATGTACTGTACATTTCCATGCCCAAGAGAGTAACCTCCGTAATGCACAAAGCACATTCAGATGGCTCTCGGCCATGGAAGCAATAATCATTAGTGGGAAAATCAAAGAAGTACTGCCTGAGGGACTCCCAGTCCGCAGCTTCAAAGTGCAACAACCGACGTTTCTTTGGAGAGTCCACAGACCATACTGGAGCAATAGGGCAGGTCAAGGCAACAAGGTTGTGATCAGAGGAGCCCAATGGAGAGGAAAGATTCATAGTGCAAGCAGAAGGATTAGTTGTAAGGAAGAGGTCAAGCATGCTGGAGCTCTCTGCAAGGCGGTCAGGGATACAGGTAGGGTGCTGTACAAGCTGCTCTAGGTCATTAAGGATAGAAAAGATGTAGTCTTGTTCACCAGATGGATCAACGAAAGGAGAGGAGAGCCATAGGTGTTGGTGAACATTGAAATGTCCTTGAATGGAGATTTCAGAGAAAGGAGAAATGGATAGAATGCATTCCATTGTAGAAGTAAAACAGCACAGATATATTTAGTCAGAGAATGACAGGAAAGCTGAAGCCAGAGAGCAGAGAATTCAGAAGAATCAAGTTTAGGAACACGAAGCCACCTTTGGTTTTGAAATGAGTATAGAGAAAGTATGAGGAAACAGAAAAGGGTTTGTTGTCAGTTACCTCAGACAGCTGAGTCTCTGTCAGGAAGAGAAGGTGAGGTTTAGAGATGTGGTGCTCAACAGAAAGTTAGAGGAAAGGTTGCGAATGTTGCAGAAATGGAGAAGAAGTGAGTCAGACAGTGGTTCCAGGCATCTTGTTGAGTCGTCACCGGGAGAGGGGCGGATGGGGGCATTTATGCCCTCCCCCTTGGGGACTCCGAGGCCTGGTTATTGTGTGCGATTTTTTTTTTTTTTTTTTTTTTTTTGAAAGGGAAGTGTAGTGTTTACTGTGCATGTAGACTGGTGTTGACAGTTAGAGAAACTTGTATTGGACAGCATGCCGGCTATGAGTTAGTGAAAAACTGAAGAAGTTCAGCAAAGGGGGATGGTCAGAAACAAGTCCCGATGGCTGATAAAACGGGAGCTCCAGCTCTACCTGTCATCAGCTTTCCATCCACCTTGGGAGTACTGCCCTGCTCGATTGGTGCTACAGTCTACTCCTTGGAAGAACAGTCTCATGATATTCCTTTCCTGTAATCTCTTCAAAAAGGTATTCACACCAGATTATTCAGCTGGTGTTTGGTTGGTATATCCTATTGTGACAGTATTCAACACTTGGGTTCAGTTTCACCTTCTTTCTCTCCTTTTAAGGTGATGCGAGTTGTCCTTTATCACCGCTGATACCTCGTGGCCGTGCTCCAAACTGGGCTTCAGCAGTGTTCATATTGATGGAAACCTGAGCTAAGGCTAGCCAAGATAGGATGACGACATTGCTTGGTCATTTAACATGGTTAAAACCCAGATTAATGCAACAATGGCTACCAGAATAGATTTCTCACTGTCAGATCCCTGATTACTGAGGCAGCAGCCAGTAACAAATAGCAGAAAGAAATGAGATAATAATAACATGTAGCTGCTTCACAAGAGAAGCACACGATACATTCCTACTCAGTACCAAATATGACCATTAGGAAGACGACGGTTTTAAGAAATTTATTGATGGAAAACGATCCGCCATTCCTGGTAGCAAACAAATACCATCATACCAGTTCAAAACCAGTCTGCTCTTTCCATAACTTTAAGGGAAATAAATGCAAACAGCGGGGGGATGGCCAGCGAGCCACGAGAAGCAACCAAACATATCCAATGACAATACCATGAGACCCAAACATTCAGCCTCTGTTTATCCTCCTTCATTCACACTGTGAACTTTAAATTGTAATCAGTCCATGATGATCAGATGTAATACTGGTAATACACATTTCATTTGTCTCATGGATACGGTAAATATAATTACCTGAGAATTTATTTATCAAGATAAATGATACTTCCTGAAATAAACTACACGTATTGTTTTGTGGTGTCGATGGAATATAAATCTCCTACCGCCTGAGAATGCATTCAGATTCACATATAACAAATCAAATGATATAACTTTCACATTAATATCATCAGAAACTTAGGTCACCGGCAGAAGCCCTTCTGATTTACAGAATCTAAAACAGAGTAGAAGTTTCACTTCTAAGGGTGGACTCAATATACACAAGAGATTCACCCATGCAATGTATCCAAATGTACTGGTATTTAACCTCAACTCAAACACAGACCAAACCCAAATGGACAAGTAATCTGAATTGTACTATTTAAGACTAAATATAACTCCTCCTTCTCACGGCCTGACCCCCCTACATGCATCCCCGTATGTGACACAATGATGGCCAACACAAATGAAAAAGGGATATCAACTGAGTCGATGCATATGATACCTCACGAGCTGACAAGTCTTGGTCTGCCTTGTTGGTGTGAAAGAAGGCATTGATGTTGTATGTTTGCTTAATCTGTCTGTGTTAAAGAACTTAGCCACATAAAAAAAAAAAAAAAAAAAAACTAATATTAAAGGACACTGAATATACTAATTCGTTCTATACCCAGTGGCCGTCCATGTAATATAACAGAACATCCTTTCATCTCACTGTTATGTACGCTCTGTCCGTAATACTGTGGCCAACGTCCACCATTTGGACACTAACCCAAACTCCACTGTTTATCCAGAAACTAATTCAAAGCTTCCAAAATTGCTTAAAACAGTAATGAGATATGATCAGATTGCCTGGTGAATCCTTAGGCCTAACTTACTTAAAAATGCCTAAAGCTGCCTCAACAGCAAAAGTTATTTACATACCAACTTACTGCCTGCCCTTCATTAAGTTGAATATCATCCAGCATTTATTTCAGGACATTTATTAAGGGAGTGATTGAACATTCTTTTACCTTAAGATTCCAATGTTCCTAGACTTCCCAGAAGGACGGAACTTTGGCCCGCTGTGCACTAATGGAAGCTGAATAGAATATCCATTCCTGATAGATGTGCTATACCTAGAGCTAACCAGTATTTATACATAAATGTATTTAAATACGTATATATGTAAGCAGACGTAGCCGAGGAGTGTAATTATATAGAGATGGTTATCTGGTTGTATCGTTGATGGGAGTGGCACCAGGCGAGACAGTAATGGTAAGTCGTTGTACATGTCAGGGTAGGCCTTCTCTGTTCCGTTATTCTCTTCATATTTTAAGTGGGATGATGAAATAGGCATATTTGGGTCGATGGAGTTTATTGTGAGGCAGTAATATGAATAAAAGTTAAGAGCTTGGCATGGCTCATGAAGCCTATGGTTAGCAGCAGTTTGTGCTAGCTGCTGTCCTCCTACTTTACTCTCACTCTCCTCCTCCCTGTCGCTCTCTGGGAATCTCCCGCTCTCTGATGATCTCTCTCTTTTTCTCTCCTTGTCTAACTTTCCTACATGTGATATCGTACTTATATCCCCCTCTAGCTTCTGGCTAAAGTGTGTGGGCGTACGTGTGCGTACGTTTGTGTGTGTGTGTGTGTGTGTGTGTGTGTGTGTGTGTGTGTGTGTTTCGGTCATGTTTCTGGCACATGATCAAGGGTGTTTGGCTTTCTTGATTAATGTAGGTAAAAGGGATGTATAGTTGTCTCCTCCTGGAGAACTCAGATATAACTACCTGTTTTACATATTGTTACCTATAGTTTTATATAGTTACGTACCGTAGTTACATATAGTATTATGTTATATTATACCTACATTTAAACACAGATGTAACTGTCACGAATTCGCACGAGCATATTTATAAATTCGTGACACTGTACTTTAGTGAGCAAGCCACGAATTCTAGTGGAATTCCCATTGGGCATCACCCAGTTCAACCGTTCTCGTATTCACTCCGATCGGGATGGTTTTCAGAACATTTGTCACTGTTTCACAAGTGATCATTCTTATCCACGACATTAGTGCTTTCACTGAGTGATTTATTGTGAGCCTATATCGCTCACTTTCCATTAACTGTTGAAGTTAGGCCACGCCCTACTTCCGGGGAACACGGCCATCTCTCGCCCCCTTTCGTAGTCTGAATTTAGTCAGCTCTGAGTTGCCTCGAGTGTAGGACCGTTTGTGCCCAGCATAGAACAGCACGTCTGTTGTACAGCGAGTTCCTGAATCTCCACCTAGACGGTGAATTGGCAAAGCAGGCTCAGCGAATTGCAGTGTTTGATGTTCATCACGGGTGCCCAGTCTTTTCGTTCGGCTCCCCTCCACTGACCAGTATTTCTATTTGTTTTTATAGGCTTAAGTGTGTTTAGCTTTTGAATGAGCAAGTGACTGTATTCTCCTTGTTATTTTGAATTTATTTTTGAGAGTCATATAACATAAATTTATTTTATTGTAATCAATAAATTTACAGTTCTTTTCTTTGAGCTTAATGTAATTAGAATCGTGTTTTATTTCTCCACATTAAGCTTATTTTAGTTGCCACTCCTAGTTTGCAGAAACTCTTTAGATTATCCTTAACTGGTCCTTAGGCCAGTTCTTTTGTATCAAACTTAAATCTGTTGTGCCAGCCAGGAGTTTGCATCAGCAAGAACCTGTTTATGATTATTAGCATTAGGTATTGATTGTCAGGGGTGGAGTCACCTTCTCGAGAGGTTAACGGTACTACAAACAGGCCTCATGAGTAATTAGTCTCTGCTGTGTACTGTTGAGAAAGTTTATAAATTCTCATCTTTAGAGAATCGGCGAAGTAAGCCACGTAAAGTAAACTTACTGCTTGATTTTCACAAGTCAGTTCCTTGTCTCTGTTTTCAAGTAACATCTAACATTATTAATTCATAATTTCACATCCCCCCCCCCCGTGACATCTGGCGACCTCGTCAGGATATTAACTCCTAGCTCTAAAGTTACTAACGAGATAATAGTCACTCACTCACACCTAGGTATTTAACATTAAAGTCTATAGGCACTATCTTACTGGTGGCTATTGATTCATTTCTATTAAATTTACATAATAGTTTTCCCAGTCAGTTTTTTTTTGTTTCTTTACCAGCTTAACTAGATAAAACTGGTCACCACCAGGCTGTGCCTATATTCTTTACTCTTGATTATTGGCATTTCTCTGCAAAATAGCAGTCAGTACTCAGTCTTTAGTCCACTCAGCCTTAATTGAGTTAGCATCATGACTACTAATATATATGTACAGGAAGCCAAAGATATGAGGCTTAGCAACCCCGAACAAATAAAGGAGTACATCCTCTCACAGTTTAGTTACGAGCAGCAACGTGAGAATGATGCTCGTGAAGAGCATAGAATTCAACGTGAACACGAGCGAGAACAACGCAAACATGAGCGAAAACAGCTCGAGGAATGTGAGAGAACATGAACACGATCAAGAACAATGCGAAAGAGAACGTGAGTACGAGTGAGAACGGCGAGAGGGAGAACGTCAATACGAACGAGAACAATGAGAACACGAATGTGCCGAGCACGAGGCACGTGAGAAACATGAACTTGCGATGCTGAAGCTCAAGCGAGACTCCTTGGCTTCAGACACATCTAGTGCAGCTAACCCAAGCTCCACGAGCGCTCTCCCTACACATGTTCTGGTGACCCCACACATCAAGCTTCCTACATACAAGGAAAGCGAGCGAATCAAGCCATTCATAGCTCGTTTCGAAGACCTGGCTCAGCCGTACTAGCTGGGTGAGGCAGCTAAGAGGCTCCAGTTTCTTAGCTTGTTTGAGGGCCCGGCCCTCGATATTCTCCACAGAATTCGTGGAGACAATCTCAGGTATGAGATGATGAAGGCTGCACTTATGAAAGGGTACGGTCTCATAGTTGATGACGCCAGGATTTAGTTTATGAGGGCACGTCTACAAGAAAAGGAGACTGCTGTTCAGTTTCTTGATCAGCTTACTGCTTACTTAGACGAGTGGATGGAGAAAGATGAAACTCCTCCCACGCGAGAGGGGATAATTGACCTTATGCTGCGCATGCAGCTAGAAAAGTCGTGGCCTGCTGAGCTTATGGCTCAGCTTAAGATCTGCCAGGTAAGGGATGCCAGCCAAATGGTGGAGAAGGCTGATGCATTCTTCTCTGCGTATGGGTATCAAACTCGTAAGCAACACACATGGAACAGGAAAGCTGACAAACCTGGGAAACCGTCTCAGACTGAACCTCAGCAACAAGGCCGTTCTCAGAATAATGGCCAAGGTCCAAACAAACCACAGAAGAAGGACCAGGGGCAAAATACCCAGAAACTTGACTGGAAGGGTATAACAAGTACCCTAACCACCAGCAGTATCAGCCACGCAATCAAAGGTCGGGACTATCCTTTTCAGCAGTGTATCTAAGACAGGAGGTGAATGCGCCTTCATTCCTCGACAACAATACGGTGGTGTCGTTCCTAGCAACACAGATACTTCCCCACAGTTCACTAGTCCCCCAGCAACATTGAACCCTCCTCCACAGATGGTCAATGCTCCATTTCCTCAGACAGTGAGTACGACCCCTCAGGTATCTAGTTCTCAGGGCACCATGTTTGCCGCATCATTCATTCAGCAGCTCATCAGTGGCTGGCTGCTTCCTCCACAGGCCCTCCCACAGGCAACAGTGCCTTCTTTGTTCAGCCAGGGTTCATGGGAGGCGTTCCTGTAAAGGTCCTAAGAGACAATGGTTCCTCAGGTTGCTCTGTCAGGCAGAGTCTAGTTCGGCCTGAGGAATACACAGGTTGACAGATCCAAGCTCAGCTTATTGATGGTTCAGTGAGATTGTTCCCTGAGGCATGTATCCAGGTGGCATCTCCATTTTACACTGGTACGACAGCTGCAGTTGTCATGCCAGAATCTTTGTTTGACCTAATAATAGGCATTTCCAGGTGCCAAGTATAGTTGCACCATAGATGACACTACTCAGACTTCTGCTGCAGAAACACGAGCCATGGCCGAGGCTCCAAACTGTGTCACCCCGGTGATCATGGCATCGCCACAAGATCTGATTTGTAGTCAAGATTTTGTCCAAGAACAATACTCTCACCCAACACTTGCTGCCGTGCAGAAGAAACAAAAAGATAGAGTGATTAAGTATTCACGGGGAGGTCAAGCCAGGTTCCTTCGTAAACAAGGACAGCTCTATCGAGAGTCACGAACACTCCATGACGAGGTTTGACTGCAGTTCATCGTTCCTGCTAAGTACCGCCAAGCAGTGTTAGACTGGGGTCATTGTTCAGCCTCAGGAGGTCACATGGGCAAAAGGAAAACCCAGGGCTGTATCCGTGCTGACTTTTTCTGGCCTTAAATGAGACAAGAAATAGATAGCTTTGTGCGTTCCTGCAATGTGTATCAATGTACCACCATTCAGGGACATGTCCTTCCTGTGCCGTCTGAATCCACACCCATAATCTCTGAGTCAGTTGAAAGAGAGGGCAGTGGTGATGTGGGTGCAGAGCTGACGTCTCGCCCGTTGGTCCCACAGGACACATTATGTCCAGGGCCTGTATATACATGTATACCTTAGGTTAAAGGGGAAGTTCGAGAACCCCACAGAGACAATCCGAGGCTGTGTTTGTATTATCTTGCGGTGTCTCGAGCTGTGGGCCTCTCTGAGGATTCCTGGAGAATGCATATTATCCACATGAGTGTTCACACCAACGGTGGGTGTTAAAATGTGACCTGCCCGAGATTGTGCAGGGATTCTCAGCTTGCCAATGTTAATCATAAGTGTAGAGTAGGGTTTAACCAGTAAACTATAAGGGTCCTTTGAGATTCTGTCCTGGGACCACGTTTCCTGGTTAATAATAATGTAGGTTTAGGGTTTAACCAGTAAACTATAAGGTCCTTTGAGATTCTGTCCTGGGACCATGTTTTCTGGTTAATAATGTATCCAATACGAAAATAATGGGGACATCGAATATACAAAGCTTGGCTGTCACTTAACATTTTCGGCTAGGGTGTACTCTTTGTAGTATACATACTGACTGCCAGGCAGTCAGTATTAAAAACCGTTTGTCGCACTGACACTTTTGATGCTCCACCTTGATTGCTTTCGCAGGTGCAGCTGGCGGGTGTAGCAATTTTGTTGTGCAGATCAGCTGATCGTCTCTGCCGCATGCTGCCGCCTCTTCTCTTCTGCCTCGTCGTTTTTGTTTACTATTGATTTGTATGATATAATTTTACATGTAGGCAGTTACACCACAAACGTCACACCTACACAGTGTATTACATACATCACACTACATAACAATTAGTTGTTAATGTAAATGTAGCGAACTTTTCACTCAGTTTGACCTGAGTACAGGATTTTTCACCGTCATCACGGAGTTTTTTCCTCAAGCTTGCTTCTATTAACGTAAATACAAGGTTTTTACGCTCATGGGCAACTGTGATATTCTCCTGTAGTAGGATATTACACAAACCACAGTGTGAATCTTGTGTGACTGAGTTAGGATTTATATGTATGTATATCGAAAATTTTTCTGAAAAAAAAAAAAAAGAATGATTTTGATGGGGTGTAATGTCACGAATTCACGCGGGCGTATTCATAAATTCGTGACATTGTACTTTAGTGAGAAAACCACGAATTCTAGTGGAATTCCCACTGGGCATCACTCAGTTCAACCATTCACGTGTTCAGTCCGATCGGGATGGTTTTTAGGACATTTCTCACTGTTTCATCAGTGATAATTCTTATCCACGACATTAGTGCTTTCACTGAGTGATTTATTGTGAGCCTATATCGCTCACTTTCTTTCCACTGACCGTTAAAGTTAGGCCACGCCCTACTTCCAGCGAACACGGCCATCTCTCACCACCTTTCATAGTCTGAATTTGGTCAGCTTTGAGTCGCCTCGAGTGTAGGACCGTTTGTGCCCAGTGTAGAGCAGCGCCTCCATTGTACAGCGAGTTCCTGAATCTCCACCTAGACGGTGAATTGGCGAAGTGGGCTTAGTGAATTGCAGCGTTTGATGTTCATCAGCGGCACCCAGTCTTTTCGTTTGGCTCCCCTCCACTGACCAGTATTTCTATTTGTTTTTCTAGGCTTAAGTGTGTTTAGCTTTTGAATGAGCGAGTGAGTGTATTCTCCTTGTTATTTTGAATTCATTTTTGAGATTCATAAAACGTAAATTTATTTTATTGTAATCAATAAATTTACCGTTCTTTTCCTTGAGCTTAATGTAATTAGAATCGTGTTTTATTTCTCCACATTAAGCTTATTTTAGTTGCCGCTACTAGTTTGCACAAACTCTTTACATAATCCTTAACTGGTACTTAGGCCAGTTCGTTTGAATCAAACTTAAATCCGTTGTGCCAGCCAAGAGTTTGCATCAGCAAGAACCTCTTTATGATTATTAGCATTAGTTAATGATTGTTACAGGTGGAGTCACTTTCTCGAGAGGCTAACAGTACTACAAACAGCACTCGTGAGTAATTAGTCTCTGCTGTGTACTGTTGAGAAAGTTTATAAATTCTCGTCTTTAGAGAATCGGCGAAGTAAGCTCCATAAAGTAAACTTACTGCTGATTTTCACAAGTCAATTCCTTGTCTCTGTTTTCAAGTAACATCTAACATTATTAATTCATAATTTCACATCCCCCTGTGACAGTAATAAAATGTTCTTTTTATAAAGACATTTCATCTGTGTACTTAAACACGGATCTAATTACTTTGACAATAATTGGTATATAAAAATACTTAAGAATTTTTACAAATGCATTTTGCAGAGAGAGAGAGAGTCCCATCCCTAAGACGTGTGCAGTAATTAGAGTACCAACCCTTTCAATAAAGGTGTGTTTTTTATAGTCCTTCGTCTCTCTGCCTTCCTTCTTTGCCTTCAGTAGAAAGTCTCTCTCTCTCTCTCTCTCTCTCTCTCTCTCTCTCTCTCTCTTTTTATATCTCTATATATATATATATATATATATATATATATATATATATATATATACAGTATATGAGAGAGAGAGAGAGAGAGAGAGAGAGAGAAAGAGAGAGGCACACCCTTTCCCCGAAAGAAGTATATTGTTGGTCATTTTTTTTTTGAAAAAAAGGATACTGCTGAGGTCAAATAGGGAAAATGCTTAAGACAATGAATATGACCAGTTCAGATTTATTTAAATATTAGAAAGAAGGAATCGAATGCCAGGAATCCGCAATACTCTTTCTTAAAAACGAAATAGAGAGCCAAAATCAAGAACCGTTCATTACAAGATACCCTGACAAACTGCATTTAAAAACTGGAGATCGTAGGCAGTAGGAAATACAGACAGGATGACAGTTTCAGAGTTAACCTGCTGCGTATATAAAGGATCGGGAGTAACGATTAACTGCTGCTTTGGAGTGTTGAACATAAAAGAGATGAGAGTTTGCTGCTAGACGGATGCTATGCACCCGTCATAGTGGCGGAGGGATCCAAGGATACAATTCGGAAGAGCAGTGAACACTGAAAAGAGATAAAGCTGCAATGGTGCAGTGAAGAAACAGAGGCTGAAGTGAGTCAGAAAGAGAAGGAGAGTTAATGAGACAAAGCCTTTGACTTCATTTTGTTGGGAGGAGCTGTATGTGGAAGGGGGGGGGCCTTCCCACACATGAGCACTGTATTCTACACAGGAGCAAATAAAACCCCTATATATAATTAACTACTGTGCCATTTCACTGCCCTGCTCCCAACTCACACCCCCCTCTCTCATATACCTCTCCACCCCATCGCTCCATCTCATCCTCGGCCTCCCCCTCCCTCTTTCCCCCTCCACCTCACGCACATACACTCTCTTCGTCAGTCTTTCACCCTCCATCCTCTCCACATGGACAAACCACCTCAGTGTGTTCCTCATAACGCTTCCTATCACACCCACATCCACGCCACAACGCTCCTTTATATCCTCATTCGTCAGCCTGTCTCTCCATGTGACTCCACAGGCTCCTCTTAAATAACTCATTTCCACTGCTCTCACTCTTGTGTCCTTCCAACAACGTCCAAGCTTCACTTCCATACGTCAGAGTTGGTATCACAATACTGTCATGTAGTAACTTTTTCACTTGCATGCTCACTTCCCTGTTTCTTATCACTGCTTTCAAAGAACCAGCAACCTTTCCTCCCTGCTGTACCCTTTCAAGCACTTCACCCTCCAAACCTCCATCCTTACTCATCACACTACCCAAGTACTTAAATGTACTCACATTGTCCAATTCCTCACCATCCAACCCCAGTGCACATTCACTGATTCACCTCTCTCAAAGACCATCACTTTACTCTTCCCTACATTCACCTTTAGATTCCGTTTCTTACACACTCTCCCAAACTCATCCACCAAGCCTTGCAGCTCTCCTTCGTCTTCACTTAACAACACGGTATCATCTGCAAACAACAGTACAGGAAGTTTCCAAACACTATCCTTTCTCACCAGGGCCACTCCAACATCCACTACCCTACCTTGTACCTCTTTTATTACCCCATCCATGTACAGATTAAACAACCATGGAGACATGACACATCCCTGTTTCAACCCAACCTTCAAAGAGAAAAATTCACTTAGTTCACCATCCACATGCACTGCAGCCTTAGCACCATCATAAATACTCTTCACAGCATTCAACAACTTCCCATCTTCTCCATATATTCTTAATACTTTCCACAATCCTTGTCTATCCACCCTGTCATTTGCTTTCTCCAAATCCATGAAAGCCGCATACAACTTCTTTCCCTTCTCTAGAAACTTTTCCACTAAAGATCTAAGAATGAATATCTGATCTACACAACCTCTTCCCTTCCTAAAGCCTCCCTGTTCTTCTCCAACTAATTCCTCTGTTCTTTCTCTAACTCTGTCAATAAGTATCCTACCATACACTTTTCCTATTATACTAAGCAGACAAATGCCCCTGTGATTACCACACACTTCTTTTTCCCCTTTTCCTTTGTACAAGGGAATAATTATACCTGACTTCCAATCCTCCGGGACTCTACCTTCCTCCCAGGCCAATCTACACATCTTCCACATCCATTCTACTACTATCTCTCCCCCATGCTTCAGCATTTCACCACACACTCCATCAATTCCAGGGGCTTTCCCCAATTTAACTTTCTTCATTGCTTCCACAACTTCTATCCTACTGATTTCTTTCTGTTTTCTCACCTCCCTCCTTCTCCCAGCCATTCCCTAGCCACTTATACTCGCATTACTTCCATCCTGTATGTTCAACAATTCCTTAAAGTGTTCTCTCCATCTGCTCACTTTTTCTCCCCTCTCCACTAGCAATCTACCATTTTTATCTTTCACTCCCCTGCTAACCGCACTTCCACCCTGTCTTACTCTCTTCACCTCTTTCCAGAACATTTTCTTACAGTCCCTCTCCTTAATATTTGAGGAAGGATGCTCTGATGGTGTCTTTTTACCACTTTCATTTAATTCCTGATGGCTGCACAATCCCAGTCTCACTAATGTCCAGTGATAGTTCTACAGGTGTCTGACAATCAAAAAAGGACATTCACGCCGGCTTCAGACTCATTAAATGCCTGCTGAAGATATTTCTACCATTCAACCTATATATTTCTGGTTGCTCGCTTTTAGCATTAGTAGTCCCAAAGGAAGAGATTTTTCTCTGTGATTTTCTCTCATTTTCTTTCAGCACTCTTCCTGTATATGATCCTTTCTATTACAGAACTAACAAAACTTGGAACTTCTTACTTTCCCTTTGGCAATAATGTCCTCATTCTCTTTGGTGGAACGAACGTGTTCTTGGGTTACATTTCTCCCGTAGGGTTATCTGATTTAATCTTATCTCGTTTGCAAGAAGAAGGGTTAACATAGTCTGACTGGTCCACTATATATAGCAAATGAATGAGGCTTTTCATACTTAAGGATAATTCTATAATTATCTGCCGCAACAGCTGCCTCAACTAGGTTATCAACTCATTTCTCAAATAGGCGAGTGTCAACATCCTTGACAGAATTCCTAGTGAAGTTTTCCACGATCATAAGTCCATTAAACTTAGCAAAATCCTTGTTACTTTTCTTAGACTGCAACCGCGAATCAAATATATCTTGAAATACTCAAACATATTTCACATGGGTCTGATCTCTTTGTTTGTTAGTGGTTCTAAACTTGAGCCTGTGAGCTTCTAGTACAAGTTCATAAGCCTGAAGAATTGCATCCTTTACCACCTCATAAACAGCACACTGGTCAAATAACATTTAACTAGAAAATAAAAATTTTCTAAAACGATTGTTAAGAAGTAGGAATGGCAAAAGTGCACAGATAAGAGATGAGAAAAGCACAAAAACAAGGGCATTCCACCAGCTACAAATACAAGTTTGTGGCTAAGGTGTGGAATGTAGTAATGGGTATAGTTCTCCAAATCTGCAAAGGGCAAAATTGCTTAGATAAGAGGTGACTAAAAACATACTACATTCCACCAGCTACAAGTTTGTGGCTAAAGTGTGGAATGTAGTAATGGGTAAAGGTCTCCAAATTTCCTTCCATCCTGAATCCCCTAGTTTCTGTGCTTTTTTCACCTCTTATCTCAGCACTTTTGTCCTTTGCAGATTTGGACACCTATACCCATTACTATATTCCACACCTTAGCCACAAACAGGTATTTATAGCTGGTGGAATGCTCTTGTTTCAATGATTTTTTTCATCTCTTACCTGTGCACTTTTGTCATTTCTACCTTTGATCAATCATTTTGCAAGATTTTTTTTTTTTTTTACTTTCTGATCTTTTTGTGGAAGCATAATTATGTGGAAGGTATTAAGAAGGGAAACGGTTGAGTGTTGTGAAGAGTATGTACGAGGGAGCTAGGGCTATGGTGTGAGTGGATGGTGAGCTGAGTGAGTTCTTTGATCTAAATGTGGAACTGAAACAGGGATGTGTGATGTCTCCACGACTGTTTAATGTATTCCTGGATGGGGTTGTAAAGGAGGTGCAAGGTAGGGCAGTGGATGTGGGGGTTGCTCTAATGAATGAGGGTGAGGTGTGGAAGATTCCGGTGTTGCTGTTCGCTGATGATACAGTACTGTTGAGTGAAGTTGAATGGGAGTTGCAAGGTTTGGTGAATGAATTTGGGACAGTGTGTAAGAAGAGGAATCTGAAAGTTAATGTAAACATGCGTAAAGTTATTGTGTTTGAGAGGAATGAAGTCACAGAATGCACGGTGAGGTTGGGTGGTCAGGATATGGAGGATGTGAGTGCATTCAAGTACTTGGGTAGTGTGATGAGTATGGATGGAAGTTTTGGGGATGAAGTGCTTGAGAGGGTACAGCAGGGAAGGAAGGTTGTTGGCTCACTGAAGGCGATGATAAGAAATTGGGAGGTGAATATGGAAGTTAAGTCACCGCATGATAGTATGGTAATCCCTTCCCTGACGTATGGAAGCGAGGTGTGGACCTTTCTAGAGGGGAACAAGGCAAGAATGAGAGCAAGGTAAATGAGCTGCCTGAGAGGAGCATGTGGAGTGGCGTGGAAGGACAAGTTGACGAATGAAGAAGTGAAAGAATGTTGTGGGGTGGATGTGGATGTGACTGAGAAAATTAGGAGAAATACACTGAGGTGGTTTGGACATGTGGAGAGAATGGAGAATGAAAGACTAAGAGCGTGTATGTAGGTGAAGTGGATGGAGGGAGAAGGAGGGGGGGACCGAGGATGAGGTGGAGGGATGGAGTTGAGAGGTATATGAGGGCGGGGGGAGTGAGTTGGGGGGAGGGCAGTCAAATGATGGGTGACAGAGTGACTTGGAGGCGTTTGTCTGCGGCCACCGATTGCGGGATTAGGGCGTTGGGCTATAGATAGATAGATAGATAATTATGCATATGTGTTACATTTGGATTGTTACATACATAGCATGATTTCAGCATTCCAAACATGCATGTGCAGGTATCATACGATGTGATTTGGATACTTCTTTCTTACATGCATAGCATGATTTCAGTACGCATGTGCGCATTCTGAGCATACATGTACATGCACCACGCTCTTAGGTCTGGCGTCAAGCTTAGAGATGCAGAGATCAAATTATAGGAGAAAACAATGACAAGTGATATTTTATATATATATATATATATATATATATATATATATATATATATATATATATATATATATATATATATATATATATATATATATATATAAAATAAAGACTGGAGCAGAGTCCCATGATGTCTTGCTCCCTATATGCTGATTCATAATACGAGAAGGTAAATGGTCTGTAACACTTATATCACGCTTGGGGCAAACACTAAGTATTATGCATGTACGCTCACGCGCATGCGTAACACCATGCAGGCATCCACGTAGAGCCGCGTTCATGATTCCCTGAGATACTTCTGATGGGGAGTGATTGGCCCTCTCTACCCTTACTGGACGGCAGGTAGCTGAGACAGAATACCCTACCAATACACGCAGTGAGGCTGAGAAAGGAACAGCATCTTTCAAACGAAAGGTAATGAAAGAGAGATGGGTGGGAGTAAACATTTATAATGGTTAGTATTGCTGCACAGGGCAGTAAAACACGAAATAAGTTTACTAAAATAATTTCCGTTACTATTGAATACATATATATTGAAAGAATGATAAAAAATATATACTATTTGGTTTGCTGTCCGCCATTGAACGCCCCAAGACTTTCCTGCCATAGTGTGAATAATGTATACCGGTAAGCAATTCCCTCTACATACTGCTGGTTTGCGTATTAGCTATTTAACTTTAGTAAAATTGTCATAAGAAATCTCAGATACTGCACAAGTTTCCTAAAAACTCATATTTCGTTCGTGGTTGTATGACTGAGTAACAGCAAGTCATCACCCCGAGTGAATCACTTTAACAATAACAATTTGATACAATATTCGTTACTCTTATCACGTTTCCTTACCACCTATTATTGAAATACTGACACGACAAATAATGGCATTGGGGATATTAAAGCAAGCGAAGGAAATAAAAATTTACTACGGTAATGGAAAACCATTTCCCGTCCCATGTTCAGTAACTCGAAAAAAGCAACAAAAAATAAGGAAGCGGTTTGTTCACCGTGATGGCGGACAGCAGACCACATAACATATTTCTTTATCATTCTTTTAAGCAATCTGTATGTAATCAGTAATAACGAAAATTATTTCAGTACACTTATTTCGTGCTTTACTACCCTATGTAGAAATACTAGCCATTATTAGTGTTTAATCCGACCCATCGCTTTTCATGACCTTTCATTTTAAACAAGTGGTTCCATTCCCAGCCTCATTGCACACTGACCCAGCTACCTGCCGTCCAGTAAGCGTAGAGAGGGTATAGCACTCTCCATCAGAGGTGTCTCAGGGAATCATGAACGCAGCTGACCGTGTAAAGGAGAAGTATCCTGAATTGCATCACTTAGGCTTAGTCATGAAAGTCAGTAGAAAACTGCCTTGCTTCCCAGAACTGACTGGTATTCTAGGTAGCATTTAATCTAATGTTGGCTTTCTACACAAAAGTAAAACTCAGCGTTGTCGAAAAAGCAGAGATAAAGTTGAGACTCGGACAATAACGTGGTAAGCTTTAGCTAGCCACGGTAGAGAAATGCTGTTGAGACTGCAGTTGACCCGTAGAACTACTGCAATACTAAAATGAGGGTGCCTTCCCTTGAAAAGAACTGTTTTGGTACGTTCTATAACTGCAGGCTAGCTGTAGCTAACCAGTATTGCGCAAACTGGTGTACTTATGGGTGACCGTGTTGCGATTATCAGGCTGTAACTCGCGAACCATAGCCTGAATGCTTTTCTAAACATGAAAAGAAACACCTATAATTGACAAAAAGCACTTAAGTGTATAGCATGCTCGCGTACGTTTTTTGTTTTGGAGTTATGACTGATGAAGAACAAATAAATAAAGAAAGAAGAATAACAAAACTGAAATTTTTGCTTATCCATTTTGCGACTCCTACGAAGGTTAGCAAGACTTCACGAGTAGTGTTGCACTTGAATAGTGAAGGCCTTTTTGTTCATAAGCTCAGAACTGGGATTTTTGCGACTGTTTTCACACCAGAGCTCCTATCCCGTATGTACAGGACACCATTTTGAAACTGTACCATTCTTATATACAGTGGCTACCCCGCTCTGTGGTTACACTCTGCATTAATATTGACCAAGAGTCTCTAGGTCAGGACAGACGACCTGCTACCATCCCAAACATTTGGAATTATTCAGTGATATGTTGCTCACTAAATGAAGGGGCAAAATGTTCTTGATACCATTAAAAGTTTCACTGCACCACCAAAATTAAGGGAACATGTCAAGCTGCCACAGTCTGTCCTAAAGATCTACTTCATCTTTAGTACTTGAAGTTGTCTCATTTGCAGCTGAGTTATGGCTACTTCAGTTTATGCATTGACACTAGCATTAAAATATATTTTCTGAGCGGTATCATCATGAATAGGTGCTTCTCGTTCCAAGAGCTCAGACTTCTGATCATTATCAACACTGTAAACAGATGGCTGTCGTTCCCTAAGATTATGACCAGTTGTGGTAAGACCAGTTCCTCCATCTTCACTAACCCTGAACAGTGTGTCTTGAATCAAGCTAAGTAAATAAGGCTAATTAATATTACTGGGAAATTTCAATCTTCAGACCTCAGCAGTCAGCTCAAGCTCAGATTTAATAAGTTTTTCCAAATGTGATTGTCTAGCCTTCATTAGCTAAAATGCTCTTACATCATCAAAATTCGTCAGCTTCATGATATATAGTTATTTTATTAGGTTCAAAGCAATATTTGTGTGCTATCCTGGTGAGGTCGCCATCTTAATTGTTACTAATCGTGCAGGGAGATTTTTGACTTTGAGGGTCAAATCAAAGACAATGACAACTAAACCTTACTTTACCTACAAAATGCCTATATGGTACAGTACATCACAGAATTAGGTTCTTTTATATAATAAACAGGTGCACATCAGGACACCTCTGACCTAATCAGAATCACTTAAAAAACCTATACAAACTACATCAATCTGACACTTCTCCTTAGTACTAAAGGGGAACAGTTACATTACAAGGTTACTGTGTACAAAAACAAGTCCTTACCTTATGACTTCATGTCTTGGAGCACTTCTTATGTTGTATCACCAGACTAGAGAGTGACTTAGAGGAGGCTGGAGACACAAGAGAAGTGGCCCACCTCTAACCGTTGTTTATAAATCCCAGTAGCCACACCTCATTTCCGGCACTGGCCAAACTTTTTTATGCAAGAAAGAAGGAACCAAAAGCCAGGAGCCTGCAAACCGTTCTTTCAAAGAAAAAAAGCAAAAACAATACAAAAGAGAGCCAAATTTAAGATCCGTTCATTTTGAGATGCCTGGACACACTACGTTTGAAAGACTGGAGATCATAGGAACCAGGAAATACAGACAGAGGGAGACACTTCCAGAGATGACCTGTTGCATAAATGAAGGACTGGGAGAAATTGTTAACTCTTGCATTAGAGAGTTTGACAGAAAAGGGATAAGAGTTTGCTACTAGACGGGTGCTACGCACCCGTCGAAAAGATGGAAAGACGCAAGCAGACAGTTCAGAGAAGCAGTGACCATTGAAGTAGCGATAGAAAAGAGATAAAGATGCAACAGTGCAGTGAAGAGACAGAGGTTGAAGGGAGCCAGTAAGAGGAGGAGAGTTAATGAGACGAAAAGCCTTCGACTCTACCCTATCGAGAAGAGCTGTATATGGGAATCCTCCCCACACATGAGAGTTGTACTCTACAGAGGGGCGAGTAAAACCCGTTTCTAAAGTCAACAACTCTGCAGGGGTAAAGAAGGTATGGAGTCGGCTTAGCACACCCAATCTCTTAGAAGCAGGTTTTACCAGAGACGCAATATGATCTTTCCAAGATAAGTCACGAGTGAATGAAACCTCAAGCATGTTTATGGATGATGCAGGATTGAGTTGGGTGTTATTAAACATTAGTGGGTACAACTGTGGAAGATTGTGTCAGGGTGATAGGTGTAGAAACTGAGTTTTTGATACATTAAAAACAAGATAATTTTTACCCCAGTCAGAGATAGGAGCCAAGTCAGACAATACGTGTGCCACAGCCTCATCCCTTGTTTTCTGAAGCAACTGCTGAGATGGACGTTGCAGGAATTGAATGTAAAGATGAAGGGTGGAATCATCGGCGTACGAGTGGATAGGGTTAGATGTACAGATTAGAAGGTAATTGATGAATAAAAGGAAGAGAGTTGGTGATAGGACAGAGCCCTGAGGAACACCACTGTTGATAGATCTAGGAGAAAAACGATGGCCGTCTACAACAGCCGCTATGAAACTACCAGAAAGGAAGCTATAGATGAAGACACAGATAGAAGGATAGAAACCGTAAGAGGGCAGTTTGGAAATTAAAGATTTATGCCAGACTTGATCGAAAGCCTTTGAGATGTCAAGTGCAATGGCAAAGCTGTAGTCAAAGTCCCGAAAGGAGGATGACCAGAAGTCTGAAACTTAGGTGAGAAGATTGCCAGTGGAGTGTCCCTGATGGAACCCATACTGACGATCAGATAGAAGGTTGTGATAGGAAATATGCTTTAAAACTTTTCTGTTAAGAATTGACTAGAAAACTTTTGAGATACAGGATGTTAAAGCAACTAGACGATAGCTACAGAGTTGGGAATGGTCACCCTTCTTTGGGATTGGCTGAATGAAAGCAAACTTCCAGCAAGAAGGAAAGGTACAAGTTGACAGACACAGGCGGAAGACTACCTAGGTGGGGTGTAAGCACAGAAGCATAGTTCTTGACGACAACAGAAGGAACTCCATCAGGCCCATATGCCTTGTTAGTATTGAGGCCAGTGATGGCATAAAATGCATCAACTGAAGAAATTTTAATGACAGCAATGAGGAAGACAGAGGGGGGGAAGTGATGGAGGAACAGTACCGGAATCGGCTAGGGTGAAATTGGTGGAGAAAGTCTGAGCGAAGAGATCTGGTTTTGCAATAGAAGAAATAACTACAAAGCCATCAGAGTAGAAAAGTGGAGGGAAGGATGATGAGGTAAAGTTGTTAGAAAGGTTTTAGGCAAGGTGCCAGAAGGAGTGGGAAGAATTCGAGTTGGAGAGTTGAGAGCATCTAGCACAGATGAAATTATTTTTAGCAGAGCGAAAAACAGACAGCATGATTCCTCTCAGAAACATAAACAAGTTGTGGCTCAAGGGTGGGTTGGCTCTGGTACCTTGTATTGGCCCTCTCCTTGTTGCAGACAGCAATAGAACAAGCGTGACCAAACCAAGGCTTTCTTTATTAGTCAAAGGATATGAGAAGGGAATGTACTGTACATTTCCATGCCCAAGAGAGTAACCTCCGTAATGCACAAAGCACATTCAGATGGCTCTCGGCCATGGAAGCAATAATCATTGGTGGGAAAATCAAAGAAGTACTGCCTGAGGGACTCCCAGTCCGCAGCTTCAAAGTGCAACGACCGACGTTTCTTTGGAGAGTCCACAGACCATACTGGAGCAATAGGACAGGTCAAGGCAACAAGGTTGTGATCAGAGGAGCCCAATGGAGAGAAAAGATTCATAGTGCAAGCAGAAGGATTAGTTGTAAGGAAGAGGTCAAGCATGCTGGAGCTCTCTGCAAGGCGGTCAGGGATACAGGTAGGGTGCTGTACAAGCTGCTCTAGGTTATTCAGGATAGAAAAGATGTAGTCTTGTTCACCAGATGGATCAGCGAAAGGAGAGGAGAGCCATAGGTGTTGGTGAACATTGAAATGTCCTTGAATGGAGATTTCAGAGAAAGGAGAAATGGATAGAATGCATTCCATTGTAGAAGTAAGACAGCAGAGATATATTTAGTCAGAGAATGACAGGAAAGCTGAAGCCAGAGAGTAGAGAATTCAGAAGAATCAAGTTTAGGAACACGAAGCCACCTTTGGTTTTGAAATGAGTATAGAGAAAGTATGAGGAAACAGAAAAGGGTTTGTTGTCAGTTACCTCAGACAGCTGAGTCTCTGTCAGGAAGAGAAGGTGAGGTTTAGAGTTGTGGTGCTCAACAGAAAGTTAGAGGAAAGGTTGCGAATGTTGCAGAAATGGAGAAGTGAGTCAGACAGTGGTTCCAGGCATCTTGTTGAGTCGTCACCGGGGACTCCGAGGCCTGGTTATTGTGTGCGATTTTTTTTTTTTTTTTTTTGAAAGGGAAGTGTAGTGTGTACTGTGCATGTAGACTGGTGTTGACAGTTAGAGAAACTTGTATTGGACAGCATGCTGGCTATGAGTTAGTGAAAAACTAAAGAAGTTCAGCAAAGGGGGATGGTCAGAAACAAGTCCCGATGGCTGATAAAACGGGAGCTCCAGCTCTCCCTGTCATCAGCTTTCCATCCACCTTGGGAGTACTGCCCTGCTCGATTGGTGCTACAGTCTACTCCTTGGAAGAACAGTCTCATGATATTCCTTTCCTGTAATCTCTTCAAAAAGGTATTCACAACAGATTATTCAGCTGGTGTTTGGTTGGTATATCCTATTGTGACAGTATTCAACACTTGGGTTCAGTTTCACCTTCTTTCTCTCCTTTTAAGGTGATGCAAGTTGTCCTTTATCACCGCTGATACCTCGTGGCCGTGCTCCAAACTGGGCTTCAGCAGTGTTCATATTGATGGAAACCTGAGCTAAGGCTAGCCAAGATAGGATGGCGACATTGCTTGGTCATTTAACATGGTTAAAACCCAGATTAATGCAACAATGGCTACCAAAATAGATTTCTCACTGTCAGATCCCTGATTACTGAGGCAGCAGCCAGTAACAAATAGCAGAAAGAAATGAGATAATAATAACATGTAGCTGCTTCACAAGAGAAGCACACGATACATTCCTACTCAGTACCAAATATGACCATTAGGAAGACGACGGTTTTAAGAAATTTATTGATGGAAAACGATCCGCCATTCCTGGTAGCAAACAAATACCATCATACCAGTTCAAAACCAGTCTGCTCTTTCCATAACTTTAAGGGAAATAAATGCAAACAGCGGGGGGAAGGCCAGCGAGCCACGAGAAGCAACCAAACATATCCAATGACAATACCATGAGACCCAAACATTCAGCCTCTGTTTATCCTCCTTCATTCACACTGTGAACTTTACATTGTAATCAGTCCATGATGATCAGATGTAATACTGGTAATACACATTTCATTTGTCTCATGGATACGGTAAATATAATTACCTGAGAATTTATTTATCAAGATAAATGATACTTCCTGAAATAAACTACACGTATTGTTTTGTGGTGTCGATGGAATATAAATCTCCTACCGCCTGAGAATGCATTCAGATTCACATATAACAAATCAAATGATATAACTTTCACATTAATATCATCAGAAACTTAGGTCACCGGCAGACGCCCTTCTAATTTACAGAATCTAAAACAGAGTAGAAGTTTCACTTCTAAGGGTGGACTCAATATACACAAGAGATTCACCCATGCAATGTATCCAAATGTTCTGGTATTTAACCTCAACTCAAACACAGACCAAACCCAAATGGACAAGCAATCTGAATTGTACTATTTAAGACTAAATATAACTCCTCCTCCTCACGACCTGACCCCCTTACATGCATCCCCGTATGTGACACAATGATGGCCAACACACATGAAAAAGGGATATCAACTGAGTCGATGCATATGATACCTCACGAGCTGACAAGTCTTGGTCTGCCTTGTTGGTGTGAAAGAAGGCATTGATGTTGTATGTTTGCCTAATCTGTCTGTGTTAAAGAACTTAGCCACATTAAAAAAAAAAAAAAAAAAAAAACTAATATTAAAGGACACTGAATATACTAATTCGTTCTATACCCAGTGGCCGTCCATGTAATATAACAGAACATCCTTTCATCTCACTGTTACGTACGCTCTGTCCGTAATACTGTGGCCAACGTCCACCATTTGGACACTAACCCAAACTCCACTGTTTATCCAGAAACTAATTCAAAACTTCCAAAATTGCTTAAAACAGTAATGAGATATGATCAGATTGCCTGGTGAATCCTTAGGCCTAACTTACTTAAAAATGCCTAAAGCTGCCTCAACAGCAAAAGTTATTTACATACCAACTTACTGCCTGCCCTTCATTAAGTTGAATATCATCCTGCATTTATTACAGGACATTTATTAAGGGAGTGATTGAACATTCTTTTACCTTAAGATTCCAATGTTCCTAGACTTCCCAGAAGGACGGAACTTTGGCCCGCTGTGCACTAATGGAAGCTGAATAGAATATCCATTCCTGATAGATGTGCTATACCTAGAGCTAACCAGTATTTATACATAAATGTATTTAAATACGTATATATGTAAGCAGACGTAGCCGAGGAGTGTAATTATATAGAGATGGTTATCTGGTTGTATCGTTGATGGGAGTGGCACCAGGAGAGACAGTAATGGTAAGTCGTTGTACATGTCAGGGTAGGAATTCTCTGTTCCGTTATTCTCTTCATATTTTAAGTGGGATGATGAAATAGGCATATTTGGGTCGATGGAGTTTATTGTGAGGCAGTAATATGAATAAAAGTTAAGAGCTTGGCATGGCTCATGAAGCCTATGGTTAGCAGCAGTTTGTGCTAGCTGCTGTCCTCCTACTTTACTCTCACTCTCCTCCTCCCTGTCGCTCTCTGGGAATCTCCCGCTCTCTGATGATCTCTCTCTTTTTCTCTCCTTGTCTAACTTTCCTACATGTGATATCGGACTTATATCCCCCTCTTGCTTCTGGCTAAAGTGTGTGGGCGTACGTGTGCGTACGTTTGTGTGTGTGTGTGTGTGTGTGTGTGTGTGTGTGTGTGTGTGTGTGTGTTTCGGTCATGTTTCTGGCACATGATCAAGGGTGTTTGGCTTTCTTGATTAATGTAGGTAAAAGGGATGTATAGTTGTCTCCTCCTGGAGAACTCAGATATAACTACCTGTTTTACATATTGTTACCTATAGTTTTATATAGTTACGTACCGTAGTTACATATACTATTATGTTATATTATACCTACATTTAAACACAGATGTAACTGTCACGAATTCGCACGAGCATATTTATAAATTCGTGACACTGTACTTTAGTGAGCAAGCCACGAATTCTAGTGGAATTCCCATTGGGCATCACTCAGTTCAACCGTTCTCGTATTCACTCCGATCGGGATGGTTTTCAGAACATTTGTCACTGTTTCACAGGTGATCATTCTTATCCACGACATTAGTGCTTTCACTGAGTGATTTATTGTGAGCCTATATCGCTCACTTTCTTTCCATTGACTGTTGAAGTTAGGCCACGCCCTACTTCCGGGGAACACGGCCATCTCTCGCCCCCTTTCGTAGTCTGAATTTAGTCAGCTTTGAGTTGCCTCGAGTGTAGGACCGTTTGTGCCCAACATAGAACAGCACGTCTGTTGTACAGCGAGTTCCTGAATCTCCACCTAGACGGTGAATTGGCAAAGCAGGCTCAGCGAATTGCAGTGTTTGATGTTCATCACGGGTGCCCAGTCTTTTCGTTCGGCTCCCCTCCACTGACCAGTATTTCTATTTGTTTTTCTAGGCTTAAGTGTGTTTAGCTTTTGAATGAGCAAGTGACTGTATTCTCCTTGTTATTTTGAATTCATTTTTGAGATTCATATAACATAAATTTATTTTATTGTAATCAATAAATTTACAGTTCTTTTCTTTGAGCTTAATGTAATTAGAATCGTGTTTTATTTCTCCACATTAAGCTTATTTTAGTTGCCACTCCTAGTTTGCAGAAACTCTTTAGATTATCCTTAACTGGTCCTTAGGCCAGTTCTTTTGTATCAAACTTAAATCTGTTGTGCCAGCCAGGAGTTTGCATCAGCAAGAACCTGTTTATGATTATTAGCATTAGGTATTGATTGTCAGGGGTGGAGTCACTTTCTCGAGAGGTTAACGGTACTACAAACAGGCCTCGTGAGTAATTAGTCTCTGCTGTGTACTGTTGAGAAAGTTTATAAATTCTCATCTTTAGAGAATCGGCGAAGTAAGCCACATAAAGTAAACTTACTGCTGATTTTCACAAGTCAGTTCCTTGTCTCTGTTTTCAAGTAACATCTAACATTATTAATTCATAATTTCACATCCCCCCCCCCGTGACATCTGGCGACCTCGCCAGGATATTAACTCCTAGCTCTAAAGTTACTAACCAGATAACAGTCACTCACTCACACCTAGGTATTTAACATTAAAGTCTATAGGCACTATCTTACTGGTGGCTATTGATTCATTTCTATTAAATTTACATAATAGTTTTCCCAGTCAGTTTTTTTTTTCTTTCTTTACCAGCTTAACTAGATAAAACTGGTCACCACCAACCTGTGCCTATATTCTTTACTCTTGATTGTTGGCATTTCTCTGCAAAATAGCAGTCAGTACTCAGTCTTTAGTCCACTCAGCCTTAATTGAGTTAGCATCATGACTACTCATATATATGTACAGGAAGCCAAAGATATGAGGCTTAGCAATCCTGAACAAATAAAGGAGTACATCCTCTCACAGTTTAGTTACGAGCAGCAACGTGAGAATGATGCTCGTGAAGAGCATAGAATTCAACGTGAACACGAGCGAGAACAACGCAAACATGAGCGAAAACAGCTCGAGGAATGTGAGAGAACATGAACACGAGCAAGAACAATGCGAAAGAGAACGTGAGTACGAGTGAGAACGGCGAGAGAGAGAACGTCAATACGAGCGAGAACAATGAGAACACGAATGTGCCGAGCGCGAGGCACGTGAGAAACATGAACTTGCTATGCTGAAGCTCAAGCGAGACTCCTTGGCTTCAGACACATCTAGTGCAGCTAACCCAAGATCCACGAGCGCTCTCCCTACAAATGTTCTGGTGACCCCACACATCAAGCTTCCTACATACAAGGAAAGCGAGCGAATCAAGCCATTCATAGCTCGTTTCGAAGACCTGGCTCAGCCATACCAGCTGGGTGAGGCAGCTAAGAGGCTCCAGTTTCTTAGCTTGTTTGAGGGCCCTGCCCTCGATATTCTCCACAGAATTCGTGGAGACAATCTCAGGTATGAGATGATGAAGGCTGCACTTATCAAAGGGTACGGTCTCATAGTTGATGACGCCAGGATTTAGTTTATGAGGGCACGTCTACAAGAAAAGGAGACTGCTGTTCAGTTTCTTGATCAGCTTACTGCTTACTTAGACGAGTGGATGGAGAAAGATGAAACTCCTCCCACGCGAGAGGGGATAATTGACCTCATGCTGCGCATGCAGCTAGAAAAGTCGTGGCCTGCTGAGCTTATGGCTCAGCTTAAGATCTGCCAGGTAAGGGATGCCAGCCAAATGGTGGAGAAGGCTGATGCATTCTTCTCTGCGTATGGGTATCAAACTCATAAGCAACACACATGGAACAGGAAAGCTGACAAACCTGGGAAACCATCTCAGACTGAACCCCAGCAACAAGGCCGTTCTCAGAATAATGGCCAAGGTCCAAACAAACCACAGAAGAAGGACCAGGGGCAAAATACCCAGAAACTTGACTGGAAAGGTATAACAAGTACCCTAACCACCAGCAGTATCAGCCACGCAATCAAAGGTCGGGGCTATCCTTTTCAGCAGTGTATCGAAGACAGGAGGTGAATGCGCCTTCATTCCTCGACAACAATACGGTGGTGTCGTTCCTAGCAACACAGGTACTTCCCCACAGTTCACTAGTCCCCCAGCAACAGTGAACCCTCCTCCACAGATGGTCAATGCTCCATTTCCTCAGACAGTGAGTACGACCCCTCAGGTATCTAGTTCTCAGGGCACCATGTTTGCCGCATCATTCATTCAGCAGCTCATCAGTGGCTGGCTACTTCCTCCACAGGCCCTCCCACAGGCAACAGTGCCTTCTTTGTTCAGCCAGGGTTCATGGAAGGCGTTCCTGTAAAGGTCCTAAGAGACAATGGTTACTCAGGTTGCTCTGTCAGGCAGAGTCTAGTTCGGCCTGAGGAATACACAGGTTGACAGATCCAAGCTCAGCTTATTGATGGTTCAGTGAGATTGTTCCCTGAGGCATGTATCCAGGTGGCATCTCCATTTTACACTGGTACAACAGCTGCAGTTGTCATGCCAGAACCTTTCTTTGACCTAATAATAGGCATTTCCAGGTGCCAAGTATAGTTGCACCATAGATGACACTACTCAGACTTCTGCTGGAGAAACACGAGCCATGGCCGAGGCTCCAAACTGTGTCACCCCGGTGACCATGGCATCACCAGAAGATCTGATTTGTAGTCAAGATTTTGTCCAAGAACAATACTCTCACCCAACACTTGCTGCCGTGCAGAAGAAACAAAAAGGTAGAGTGATTAAGTATTCACAGGGAGGTCAAGCCAGGTTCCTTCGTAAACAAGGACAGCTCTATCGTGAGTCACGAACACTCCATGACGAGGTTTGACTGCAGTTCATCGTTCCTGCTAAGTACCGCCAAGCAGTGTTAGACTGGGGTCATTGTTCAGCCTCAGGAGGTCATATGGGCAAAAGGAAAACCCAGGGCTGTATCCGTGCTGACTTTTTCTGGCCTTAAATGAGACAAGAAATAGATAGCTTTGTGCGTTCCTGCAATGTGTATCAATGTACCACCATTCAGGGACATGTCCTTCCTGTGCCGTCTGAATCCACACCCATAATCTCCGAGTCAGTTGAAAGAGAGGGCAGTGGTGATGTGGGTGCAGAGCTGACGTCTCGCCCGTTGGTCCCACAGGACACATTATGTCCAGGGCCTGTATATACATGTATACCTTAGGTTAAGGGGGAAGTTCGAGAACCCCACAGAGACAATCCAAGGCTATGTTTGAATTATCTTGCGGTGTCTCGAGCTGTGGGCCTCTCTGAGGATTCCTGGAGAATGCATATTATCCACATGAGTGTTCACACCAACGGTGGGTGTTAAAATGTGACCTGCCCGAGATTGTGCAGGGATTCTCAGCTTGCCAATGTTAATCATAAGTGTAGAGTAGGGTTTAACCAGTAAACTATAAGGGTCCTTTGAGATTCTGTCCTGGGACCACGTTTCCTGGTTAATAATAATGTAGGTTTAGGGTTTAACCAGTAAACTATAAGGTCCTTTGAGATTCTGTCCTGGGACCATGTTTTCTGGTTAATAATGTATCCAATACGAAAATAATGGGGACATCGAATATACAAAGCTTGGCTGTCACTTAACATTTTCGGCTAGGGTGTGCTCTTTGTAGTATACATACTGACTGCCAGGCAGTCAGTATTAAAAACCGTTTGTCGCACTGACACTTTTGATGCTCCACCTTGATTGCTTTCGCAGGTGCAGCTGGCGGGTGTAGCAATTTTGTTGTGCAGATCACCTGATCGTCTCTGCCGCATGCTGCCACCTCTTCTCTTCTGCCTCGTCGTTTTTGTTTACTATTGATTTGTATTATATAATTTTACATGTAGGCAGTTACACCACAAACGTCACACCTACACAGTGTATTACATACATCACACTACATAACAATTAGTTGTTAATGTAAATGTAGCGAACTCTTCACTCAGTTTGACCTGAGTACAGGATTTTTCACCGTCATCACGGAGTTTTTTCCTCAAGCTTGCTTCTATTAACGTAAATACAAGGTGTTTACGCTCATGGGCAACTGTGATTTTCTCCTGTAGTAGGATATTACACAAACCACAGTGTGAATCTTGTGTGACTGAGGTAGGATTTATATGTATGTATATCGAAAATTTTTCTGAAAAAAAAAAAAAAATGATTTTGATGGGGTGCAATGTCACGAATTCGCGCGAGCTTATTCATAAATTCGTGACATTGTACTTTAGTGAGAAAACCACGAATTCTAGTGGAATTCCCACTGGGCATCACTCAGTTCAACCATTCTCGTATTCACTCCGATCGGGATGGTTTTTAGAACATTTCTCACTGTTTCACCAGTGATAATTCTTATCCAGGACATTAGTGCTTTCACTGAGTGATTTATTGTGAGCCTATATCGCTCACTTTCTTTCCACTGACCGTTAAAGTTAGGCCACGCCCTACTTCCAGAGAAACCGGCCATCTCTCACCACCTTTCATAGTCTGAATTTGGTCAGCTTTGAGTCGCCTTGAGTGTAGGACCGTTTGTGCCCAGTGTAGAGCAGCGCCTCCATTGTACAGCGAGTTCCTGAATCTCCACCTAGACGGTGAATTGGCAAAGCAGGCTCAGCGAATTGCAGTGTTTGATGTTCATCACGGGTGCCCAGTCTTTTCGTTTGACTCCCCTCCACTGACCAGTATTTCTATTTGTTTTTCTCGGCTTAAGTGTGTTTAGCTTTTGAATGAGCGAGTGAGTGTATTCTCCTTGTTATTTTGAATTTATTTTTGAGATTCATATAAGGTAAATTTATTTTATTGTAATCAATAAATTTACCATTCTTTTCCTTGAGCTTAATGTAATTAGAATCGTGTTTTATTTCTCCACATTAAGCTTATTTTAGTTGCCGCTACTAGTTTGCACAAACTCTTTACATAATCCTTAACTGGTACTTAGGCCAGTTCGTTTGAATCAAACTTAAATCCGTTGTGCCAGCCAAGAGTTTGCATCAGCAAGAACCTGTTTATGATTATTAGCATTAGTTAATGATTGTTACAGGTGGAGTCACTTTCTCGAGAGGCTAACAGTACTACAAACAGCACTCGTGAGTAATTAGTCTCTGCTGTGTACTGTTGAGAAAGTTTATAAATTCTCGTCTTTAGAGAATCGGCGAAGTAAGCTGGCATAAAGTAAACTTACTGCTGATTTTCACAAGTCAATTCCTTGTCTCTGTTTTCAAGTAACATCTAACATTATTAATTCATAATTTCACATCCCCCTGTGACAGTAATAAAATGTTCTTTTTATAAAGACATTTCATCTGTGTACTTAAACACGGATCCAATTACTTTGACAATAAATGGTATATAAAAATACTTAAGAATTTTTACAAATGCATTTTGCAGAGAGAGAGAGAGAGAGAGAGAGAGTCCCATCCCTAAGACGTGTGCAGTAATTAGAGTACCAACCCTTTCAATAAAGGTGTGTTTTTTATAGTCCTTCGTCCCTCTGCCTTCCTTCTTTGCCTTCAGTAGAAAGTCTCTCTCTCTCTCTCTCATATACTGTATATATATATATATATATATATATATATATATATATACAGTATATATATATATATATAGAGAGAGAGAGAGAGAGAGAGAGAGAGAGAGGCACACCCTTTCCCCGAAAGAAGTATATTGTTGGTCATTTTTTTTTTTTTTTTTTAAAGGATACTGCTGAGGTCAAATAGGGAAAATGCTTAAGACGATGAATATGACCAGTTCAGATTTATTTAAATATTAGAAAGAAGGAATCGAACGCCAGGAATCAGCAATACTCTTTCTTAAAAACGAAATAGAGAGCCAAAATCAAGAACCGTTCATTACAAGATACCCTGACAAACTGCATTTAAAAACTGGAGATCGTAGGCAGTAGGAAATACAGACAGGATGACAGTTTCAGAGTTAACCTGCTGCGTATATAAAGGATCGGGAGTAACGATTAACTGCTGCTTTGGAGTGTTGAACATAAAAGAGATGAGAGTTTGCTGCTAGACGGATGCTATGCACCCGTCATAGTGGCGGAGGGATCCAAGGAGACAATTCGGAAGAGCAGTGAACACTGAAAAGAGATAAAGCTGCAATGGTGCAGTGAAGAAACAGAGGCTGAAGTGAGTCAGAAAGAGAAGGAGAGTTAATGAGACAAAGCCTTTGACTTCACTTTGTTGGGAGGAGCTGTATGTGGAAGGGGGGGGGCCTCCCCACACATGAGCACTGTATTCTACACAGGAGCAAATAAAACCCCTATATATAATTAACTACTGTGCCATTTCACTGCCCTGCTCCCAACTCACACCCCCCTCTCTCATATACCTCTCCACCCCATCGCTCCATCTCATCCTCGGCCTCCCCCTCCCTCTTTCCCCCTCCACCTCACGCACATACACTCTCTTCGTCAGTCTTTCACCCTCCATCCTCTCCACATGGACAAACCACCTCAGTGTGTTCCTCATAACGCTTCCTATCACACCCACATCCACGCCACAACGCTCCTTTATATCCTCATTCGTCAGCCTGTCTCTCCATGTGACTCCACAGGCTCCTCTTAAATAACTCATTTCCACTGCTCTCACTCTTGTGTCCTTCCAACAACGTCCAAGCTTCACTTCCATACGTCAGAGTTGGTATCACAATACTGTCATGTAGTAACTTTTTCACTTGCATGCTCACTTCCCTGTTTCTTATCACTGCTTTCAAAGAACCAGCAACCTTTCCTCCCTGCTGTACCCTTTCAAGCACTTCACCCTCCAAACCTCCATCCTTACTCATCACACTACCCAAGTACTTAAATGTACTCACATTGTCCAATTCCTCACCATCCAACCCCAGTGCACATTCACTGATTCACCTCTCTCAAAGACCATCACTTTACTCTTCCCTACATTCACCTTTAGATTCCGTTTCTTACACACTCTCCCAAACTCATCCACCAAGCCTTGCAGCTCTCCTTCATCTTCACTTAACAACACGGTATCATCTGCAAACAACAGTACAGGAAGTTTCCAAACACTATCCTTTCTCACCAGGGCCACTCCAACATCCACTACCCTACCTTGTACCTCTTTTATTACCCCATCCATGTACAGATTAAACAACCATGGAGACATGACACATCTCTGTTTCAACCCAACCTTCAAAGAGAAAAATTCACTTAGTTCACCATCCACATGCACTGCAGCCTTAGCACCATCATAAATACTCTTCACAGCATTCAACAACTTCCTATCTTCTCCATATATTCTTAATACTTTCCACAATCCTTGTCTATCCACCCTGTCATTTGCTTTCTCCAAATCCATGAAAGCCGCATACAACTTCTTTCCCTTCTCTAGAAACTTTTCCACTAAAGATCTAAGAATGAATATCTGATCTACACAACCTCTTCCCTTCCTAAAGCCTCCCTGTTCTTCTCCAACTAATTCCTCTGTTCTTTCTCTAACTCTGTCAATAAGTATCCTACCATACACTTTTCCTATTATACTAAGCAGACAAATGCCCCTATGATTACCACACACTTCTTTTTCCCCTTTTCCTTTGTACAAGGGAATAATTATACCTGACTTCCAATCCTCCGGGACTCTACCTTCCTCCCAGGCCAATCTACACATCTTCCACATCCATTCTACTACTATCTCTCCCCCATGCTTCAGCATTTCACCACACACTCCATCAATTCCAGGGGCTTTCCCCAATTTAACTTTCTTCATTGCTTCCACAACTTCTATCCTACTGATTTCTTCCTGTCTTCTCACCTCCCTCCTTCTCCCAGCCATTCCCTAGCCACTTATACTCGCATTACTTCCATCCTGTATGTTCAACAATTCCTTAAAGTGTTCTCTCCCTCTGCTCCTTTTTCTCCCCTCTCCACTAGCAATCTACCATTTTTATCTTTCACTCCCCTGCTAACCGCACTTCCACCCTGTCTTACTCTCTTCACCTCTTTCCAGAACATTTTCTTACAGTCCCTCTCCTTAATATTTGAGGAAGGATGCTCTGATGGTGTCTTTTTACCACTTTCATTTAATTCCTGATGGCTGCACAATCCCAGTCTCACTAATGTCCAGTGATAGTTCTACAGGTGTCTGACAATCAAAAAAGGACATTCACGCCGGCTTCAGACTCATTAAATGCCTGCTGAAGATATTTCTACCATTCAACCTATATATTTCTGGTTGCTCGCTTTTAGCATTAGTAGTCCCAAAGGAAGAGATTTTTCTCTGTGATTTTCTCTCATTTTCTTTCAGCACTCTTCCTGTATATGATCCTTTCTATTACAGAACTAACAAAACTTGGAACCTCTTACTTTCCCTTTGGCAATAATGTCCTCATTCTCTTTGGTGGAACGAACGTGTTCTTGGGTTACATTTCTCCCGTAGGGTTATCTGATTTAATCTTATCTCGTTTGCAAGAAGAAGGGTTAACATAGTCTGACTGGTCCACTATATATAGCAAATGAATGAGGCTTTTCATACTTAAGGATAATTCTATAATTATCTGCCGCAACAGCTGCCTCAACTAGGTTATCAACTCATTTCTCAAATAGGCGAGTGTCAACATCCTTGACAGAATTCCTAGTGAAGTTTTCCACGATCATAAGTCCATTAAACTTAGCAAAATCCTTGTTACTTTTCTTAGACTGCAACCGCGAATCAAATATATCTTGAAATACTCAAACATATTTCACATGGGTCTGATCTCTTTGTTTGTTAGTGGTTCTAAACTTGAGCCTGTGAGCTTCTAGTACAAGTTCATAAGCCTGAAGAATTGCATCCTTTACCACCTCATAAACAGCACACTGGTCAAATAACATTTAACTAGAAAATAAAAATTTTCTAAAACGATTGTTAAGAAGTAGGAATGGCAAAAGTGCACAGATAAGAGATGAGAAAAGCACAAAAACAAGGGCATTCCACCAGCTACAAATACAAGTTTGTGGCTAAGGTGTGGAATGTAGTAATGGGTATAGTTCTCCAAATCTGGAAAGGGCAAAATTGCTTAGATAAGAGGTGACTAAAAACATACTACATTCCACCAGCTACAAGTTTGTGGTTAAAGTGTGGAATGTAGTAATGGGTAAAGGTCTCCAAATTTCCTTCCATCCTGAATCCCCTAGTTTCTGTGCTTTTTTCACCTCTTATCTCAGCACTTTTGTCCTTTGCAGATTTGGACACCTATACCCATTACTATATTCCACACCTTAGCCACAAACAGGTATTTATAGCTGGTGGAATGCTCTTGTTTCAATGATTTTTTCATCTCTTACCTGTGCACTTTTGTCATTTCTACCTTTGATCAATCATTTGGAAGATTTTTTTTTTACTTTCTGATCTTTTTGTGGAAGCATAATTATGTGGAAGGTATTAAGAAGGGAAACGGTTGAGTGCTGTGAAGAGTATGTACGAGGGAGCTAGGGCTATGGTGTGAGTGGATGGTGAGCTGAGTGAGTTCTTTGATCTAAATGTGGAACTGAAACAGGGATGTGTGATGTCTCCACGACTGTTTAATGTATTCCTGGATGGGGTTGTAAAGGAGGTGCAAGGTAGGGCAGTGGATGTGGGGTTGCTCTAATGAATGAGGGTGAGGTGTGGAAGATTCCGGTGTTGCTGTTCGCTGATGATACAGTACTGTTGAGT